>NW_006921860.1:2971472-2974713 GCF_000298275.1 Orycteropus afer afer | reverse complement strand
GGTCCCACGCCTCCGCAGCAGGCCAGCCTGGCGCAGCAGGGGCCTCCGGAATGAACCCTGCTGGTGCTGGGAGCACACCCTCTGCTGAAGGCCCTTCCAGGCTGGGGCACCCAGGACAGAGAAGGGGCCCCAACGCCAGGGTGCGCCCTTGTGCAGAGGGGCGCACAGCCAACCCCCGCATCTGCAGCTGTGCTTTGAGAGATGGTGCACGGTGCTGCGATTGCCCCCCCCCCCCCGCAGCTGTGACAGAAACATCGCAGGAGGGCGGCTTGAACAAACAGGGATTTATTCTCTGACAGTTTAGGGGCTACAAGTCCGAGTGTGAGGTGCCAGCTCTGGGGGCTGGGTGAAGGCCCCTCCACCTGGGGCTTCAGCTCTGCCTCTTGCTCCCAGCCACGGGAGCTGGAGGCGTCTCTTCACTCAGACAGCTGCTGGCTGCTGGGGCTGACAAGCTCAAGGTCAACAAGTAAAACGGCACAGTCCTAAGATTATAAAACGACACAGCAGGCCACTAGTTCAAGTCCAGAAACAGTTTCAAGATCAGCAAACAACATGGCAGGCTCATGCCAAATTTGACTCAGCCAAATGCAGGCGCCAAGTGTGCCAAGAAATTCGGACCATTCCCCAGGGCTTCTCCTTGTGTACCCACAGCACACTGAGTCCATCCCTAAGGCCGCTACTCAGCCACTGCAGCCGATTCCACCATGGGGCTGGGTACAGTCTCATCCTGAGCAATAACTACACCCAGCTGCCCAGCTGCTCCAATCCAGGCCCAGCCTTCACCACCACAGCGAAGATACAGGAACCTCCTCGGCCGTGAGCCCAGGAGTGCCCACCGAGCCTAGGACCAGCCTTCCACCCACATGGCTTCTCAGAGCTGCCTGTCCGGCCTGGCACCCCTACTCGAGTGCCTTTTGACTCCTCTCCCTCCTGCCCCCCCCCCTAGACTTGCCTGGATTCCTCCTTCCACTCCGGAGCCTCCCCCACACCCCCTGCACTGCTGCGAACACTTGGCAGGGCTTCGAGGATGCAGCTCCCCCACCATCTAGAGAGCCAGCCTCACGGTCAGGGCTTTAGGAGTCCTGTGTTTGCCTTCGCTGCAGCTGATGAGCATAAAATAGTGTTAGTTCAATAAAATGAAAATCTGGCCTCAAACCAGCCCCAGCTAATCAACAAGCAGCGGCAGGCAGCACACGGATTTACCAGCGAGTGGAACTTGCCATTCTACTCTAAGCAGAGCTCCCGCTGTGTGGACTGTCGGAGGCCATGGCCTCAGGGTCACATTCGGTTTCTTATTTCTGACTGCTGCCCATGGAGGACCTGTTTCCAGGATCTGTAGACAGAGCACTCTCGGCTGAGCCGTTTCCTCCCCTGTCCCAACATCTGTCCCAACAGCCACGTGACGGACGGACGGGCTGGTATTCCAGGAGCTCTGAGGAAGCCCACGTGGCACTGGCACCGAGCCTGCTAGAGGGATGGCGGAGAACGAGCAGCCAAGCCAGTGTGTGTGCAGTGAGAGAAGCGCCCGCTGAAACCACAGCAGCGCGTCAGGAGCGCGCACCCGGCTCGGCGGTCGCTGCAGGAGGTGGGGGGCTTGGCAGGAGGCCTGCGAGTGCAGTCAGTGCGCTCACGGGCCAAGGAGGAAACTAAGCACCGGTCCCTGCGGTGCTGAGACCCAGCACCAGCCTCCTCTGGCAGCAGAAACCAATAGGTGGTTGTCTCCCGTGCCCAGCGACCTCCATCCAACCCCACAGCCAGCACCGCGGAGACCCTGGGACGCTCCCGCCGAAGCCCTGGAGGACAGAGAGAACACCAGGCCCGGAATGTGTGCCCACTGTTTCGAGGTGCTGGCTCATTGAGTTTAGCCAGATAAAAACTGGGAGTCCACACCTGGGAAAGGAGCGGGGAAGAATGCTAATTCCTTACGGGTGACTTTATTGGACTCTTGGAAAACCCCACAGAAGCACCTGAGAAACCCTGCACAAAAAATGAAAGAGCATTTGTAAAGGTGCCAAATTAGGTATGAAATTAGAATGTAGAACAAAACAGCTTCCTGTGTAGGAATAAGAACCACTAGGGGGTATGACAGGAGACAAGACCTGGTAGTAGCAGCAAAGTACATACGATGTCTCAGAACAGAGTTCAGAAAAAATATGGAAGAGCTTTGTGAAGAAAGCTTTACAATGCTTCCATGGGGGACATGCACTCACACTCATGTGCACTTAATAGTCACATGCCACACGCGTGTGTACACGTGCACACATACATCAATGTACACATGCACCCATACAGATGCCACATGTGTGCATGTGTGCACACTCATGTGACATGCATTGCACACATGCATATACTTGCTGCACAAGCATGTGTGTACACATGCACACATACTTGCTGTGCAGACACGTGTACATATATGCACACATATACTTGTGTGTACATACGTATGCACATACATGGGTGTATGGGTGCACACTTGTGCCCATGGCTGTGCACACGTACTCGACCACATGTGTCTGCACACACACACACGTGCATGCACACACACAGGCTACAGTAGACGGACAAAGCTGCCGAGTACTTGGAGCAGACTCCGTGCTCTAAAGAGCCAACGTTCGCACGTTTCATCAGTGCATCCAGCACGGTCCAGTCGAGGTGCAAAATCTACACTTACGTGACAACAGTAAATGAGACTGGCCAGGCCAGGCCTGGCAGACAAAACAGATACTGAAGAGATTAGTCCCATCAGCTGTTAAAACAGCCCAGCCGATCCTGTTGAAAGCTGTCGATGCTGGGGACAAGTGAGTAACCGGACGGTCTAGAAACCGGCCCCAGAAGCTCACTTATCATTTGGTGAAACATTGATGCTGTTTGTGGAAACACAATGGTTCTACGTGGTTTTTTGGGGGGAGCGGGATTTGGGTGAAAATTTACAGAGCAAATTCACTTTCCATACAGCAGTTTACATGCACTTTGTCTCATGATATTGACAACAATTTCCCACAATGCAACAGCTCCCGTCCCACTTCCTCCTGATAATTACCTCCTCCCTGTGTCTATCCCTCCATGCATTCCCGCCCCCTGAGCTGTCTCCCTGTGCATAAACAGCCCTTCTTTCTCCCATGATTGTTCTCTCCAAAGAGTGTATCTCCCTCAGGTAAATGTTCAACTCATATGTCTGTCTTCTGTTTGGCTGGAAACCACAAGTGTGGGTTCAATTCCAGATCTGAAGGGCAGCTAGGGG
>NW_006921860.1:2969685-2971042 GCF_000298275.1 Orycteropus afer afer | reverse complement strand
CACAGGTTCAACTACTCGGTCTCTCTGGGTCACTGGCTGTGACCAAGCAGTGACTACAACCTTGCCCCTTGTCAGCTCTACTATACACCTGGGAATTCAGATCATACACATAAACTTATAGGACCATTGTCTGCCAACCCTATACATGGTCTTGGGGTACACTCTCCACTTCATAGACATACCTAATAGTTCAGCCTGTCCACCCATCTATCCACTCACATACCCATGTTTGCCTTCACTGACAACGCAGTACTATATATGCAAAAGTGTTCATCTTTGTTGTCTGTACCTCCCACGTACCTCTCTCTGTCTTCTTCCTCAATGCCACCATGTTGATCACTCACATTTGGTACAATGCCCTTCTCTTCAACCAAATCAATACTTATCTCTATCTATCTAACAGTGTTCCCTACCCTACCCTCCCACCCCTGGTAACCAACAAAGAAAATTTCCTTCCATAGATAAACCTTTCCTTGACATTTACGATAACGGACTAATACAATATTTGTCCTTCTGTGATTGACTTATTTCACTCAGCATAATGTCCTCCAAGTTCATCCACGTTATGCGGGTTTTGCAGATTCTACATTATTCTTTAGTGTTGCATAGTATTCCATTGTGTGTATGTAACATAGTTTGGTTATCCATTCCTCAGTTGATGGACACCTAGGCTGTTTCCATCTTTTGGCTATTGTAAATAGTGCTGCAATGAACATGGGTGTGTCTACGTGGTTTTAAGATAGTCAAGTAGTCATCTTGAAAAAACTGGAAAGCTGATTCTATCATTCACCAAAATTCACTCCAGATGACTCAGAGGTTTAAATGCCATAAAGAAAGAAAGAGTGTGCTGAAAGAGCCCATTAAAAAAAAAACACCTCACTGCTCTCAAGTCATTTCTGACTCATAGCGACCCCTCCTTGGGTTTCCCAGGAGGTATCTCTATGGAAGTATATTGCCCAACCTTCCTTCTGAGGAGTGACTGGTGGGTTTGAACCGCCAGCCTTCTGGTTAGAAGTCAAATGCCTTAGTCACCAATGCACTATGGGAGAGGTTTTCATTGTACTGAGTATGGAGACCTCAGTATGACACAAAACCCAAGAGCCCTAATACTTTTAAGAAAGGTGGTGACATAGATATGAAGTCTGTGTGAGGCGGAAGACCACCATACACAAACCCAAAGAACTGGCAAGTCGGGAAGAAATATTTGCACCATCAGCAAAGAGCACTGCCCCTGCCACTGCTGTCAAAAAGTGGGACAAGCCAGCCAGTGAGGAGAAGGGACAGAGGGTACAAACAGAGAGCACACAAGGGGACCGAGTCCCTGAGACACATGCTCCGGTGCTCAGCCTCCTCCACG
>NW_006921860.1:2966930-2969195 GCF_000298275.1 Orycteropus afer afer | reverse complement strand
TCTGCACACAGTAGGCACCCAGTGAATGGAGGCCCTCATACTCTGCGCACAGTAGGTGCCCAGTGAATGGAGGCCCTGACACTGCACACAGTAGGTGCTCAGTGAATGGAGGCTGACTTTCTGCACACAGTAGGTGCTCAGTGAATGGAGGCTGACTTTCTGCACACAGTAGGCGCCCAGTGAATGGAGGCTGACATTCTGCACACAGTAGGCGCCCAGTGAATGGAGGCCCTGACATTCTGCACACAGTAGGCGCCCAGTGAATGGAGGCCCTGACACTGCACACAGTGGGTGCTCAGTGAATGACTCGATGCAGCGGTTCTGGTGGTTCAGCTTGCGCATTCACCTTAAACTCATCCAATGGTGTGTGATATGTTTTTCTATGCCTTTTGGATGATTCTTTCCTCATCATGAGTCCAAGAGGTGGGGCTTCTGCTGCCTCTTAACCCTGTTGGTTGTGGAAAGCTTCAGCCTCAGGCACCAAACTGCCTCCCAGTGTGAGCAGATTCCAGGTTCAGGGAGGACCCCAAACCCGTGGCCCAAATTGCGCAAACACACCAGAACAACGGTACTTTTGTTTACGGGAAAGTGTTGCAGTAGCAGCTGCCACAGGGGCTGAGCCATGAGGTGGTTGTCAATAGAACACCTTTAGGGAACGCGCCGTGTTCTCCTCAAACAGCTGCTGAGGTGGGTCCGCTCAGCTTTGCGGTGCTGATGCAGCTGACAGTCCCAACAGGTAATTTACACGCAACACGCACAGGCGACCGTTTTAACGGGGCATGTACCCCACTCCCCTGGTGCGGCCTGCAGGCTTCTCCTCCCCCGAACTCAGCAGCGTTAAGCCATCCTGCCCCAGCCCCGCCCCTCTGCGTGTGCCCACGCTAGGCGTTCCCCGTGTCCAGGAGCACGCCTGGCTTCTCTCCAGCACGTGGTGTTCAGGCGTCATCCGGCCACAGCGGCTGTCACACCTCGTCCCTCTTCAGGCCCCGGGTGGGGAAGCTCGGACCGTTCCAGTCAGCGCTCAGCGGTGGCCACGGGGCGGCGTGGAGAGTGCTGGGGCAGGGGCGAGTCCCTGACAGGGCCACTTGGTGCCGACTTGGGGCGCCCACGGAGGGCACACCTGTCCCTGAGCTTCAGTAGGGACCACACCCACGGCGTGTCCCAGCGTAGCGTCAGGCGGCCGGCCCTGCGCCGGGAGCCAGGCTCAGGCAGGTGTTCCACACAGGTCAGCAGCCCCCATCCCCTTTGGGTTCCCAGCATATCCCATTCCCCTCCGAACAGAAGCCGGGGCTGACGGCTCGCTCTGTGGCTGCAAGGGCCTCCGGGCAGGCATTGGGCTTGCCCTCTGTCCCCTCAGTGCTTCGTCCTCCAGAGAGGCCCCTGACCAAGCCTGTGGCCCCGAAAGCGCCGGTTCCTGGGCAGCTGGATGAGCCCCGCCCCCGCCCCGCCCCCCGCCCCGCCCCAATGACCCGCTTACGCCCCACTTAACTAGACATTGTCTATTTTGCGTGGCCTTTTGTGCACCAGATTCCCAGGCCCCTTTCCCTGCAGGAGTGACCAGAAAACGCGCCCGAAGCCCTGCACACCTGGAAGGGGCCTGGCAGGGGGCTGCGCCGAGGCGGGAGGGCCCAGCAGGAGCTGGAACCCAGACCAGACCTCTTGCTTTGTTCTAAGGACAGACTGCTAGAGCACTGTCTCACATGCACGGGGGTTTCGAGTAGTCCCTGGACCCACCCGAGCCTTGCCACGGCTCCTTTTCCCTGCACTCAGGCCCTCAGCAGTTCCCCAGGGACGGTTACCCACAGGGTGCACTTCCCTGGCCGCCCCTCTGTGACCGAAAGGACGAAAGGAGGCAGGCAGACCACCAAAATGGATCTCATTACTCCTGGGGGGTCATGGGGGTGGGCTGCACCCGGACAGAGGTGGTGGTGCAAACGTGTGAAGTCGTCACATTATTCATTTTCAAATGCGTTGTTATGGGAATTGACCTCAGTAAAAAGTCCTTCACCCACCAGCCACTCCTTGGAAGGAACGTTGGGCAATCTACTTCTGTAGTGATACCACCTCGGAAACCCAAGGAGGGGTCGCTATGAGCCGGGTTTGACTCGACGGCACATAACAACAAAAAAAAGTCCTTCAAAATACAAATACCATTTGACCCAGCCATCCAATTACTAGGTATATACCCTAAAGAAGTGAGAGCCATAACAAGAACAGATATATGCACGCCGATGTTCATCGCAGCACTATTTACAATAGTCAAAA
>NW_006921860.1:2965269-2965763 GCF_000298275.1 Orycteropus afer afer | reverse complement strand
TATGTGAACTGCTGTATGAAAAGTGAATTTACTCTGTAAATCTTCACCCAAATTCAAATAAAATTAAAAAAAAAAAAAGTCCTTCGGTTTAAAACAATTTACTGCTTCAGTAAGCCACTAACAGGTGGCTTCCTAAACTCTTTTCAGGCTCTTTCAGCCATCTGGTGGGACAGAGTCCTTCTCAGAGTGAGGTTTTCAACAAAGAAAATGAAATACAAAGGCTAAAAAGGAAACCAAGGGCGCTCTGGTGGCGTAGTGCCTCAGGCACTTGACTGCTAACCAGAAGGCTGGCGGTTCAAACCCACCAGCCACTCCTTGGAAGGAAGGTTGGGCAATCTAGTTCTGTTAGATATCACCTCGGAAACCCAAGGAGGGGTCGCTATGAGTCGGGTCCGACTCGATGGCACATAACAACAGCAACAACAAAAAGGAAAACAAATGGCGGAGTGATCAGGAATGTCCAGGCAAAAAGGTGCATACCCCTGGCCACACAT
>NW_006921860.1:2950583-2964411 GCF_000298275.1 Orycteropus afer afer | reverse complement strand
AAGAAGGACACAGGGAAAAGGCAACTACTGGGAGGAAGTGGGAAGAGAGCTGTTCCACTGTGGGAGTTGCAGTCAATGTCATGAAACAAAATGTGTATCAACTATTGTATGGAAAATGAATTTGCTCTGTGACCTTTTCCCTAAATCACAATAAAAAAAGAAAAAAATGTTGATGAAAAACCAAAACCAGAACAGAACAAAAATCAAAACACAATAAAAAGCTTTTTAAGAAAATAAGGAAAGCAAGTCCCTTGACGCAGAGCTGTGAAAATACTGTCAGCTGTGAGTGGTCCCGTGCGTGCTTCTACACGGAGACACTGGGTCACGAGGTCCGGCCATGCATCCTTCTGAAGACTAAGGTGCACCTGACCCAAGCCATGGCGTTTCGGTCGCCTCATATGCCTGTGAGAGCCAGACAGTGAATAAGGAAGACAGAAGAGTTGATGCCTCGAGTTAGTGACGAGTAGTGGAAGCCCCATGGACCGCGAAAGAACTAAAAATGTGTCCTGGAGAAAGTGCCGCCAGAGCACTCCTTGGAGGCGAGGATGGCCAGACTTCGTCTCACCTACTTTGGTCATGGTGTCAGAAGGGACCATTCCCTGGAGAAGGATGTCATGCTTGATAAGGTGGAGGGTCAGTGAAGAAGGGGAAGGTGCTCAACGAGATGGGTTGACACAGTGGCTGCAACGATGGGCTCAGGTAGAGCAAGGATTGTGAGGGTGGAGCCGGACTAGGCAGTGTTTCGTTCTGTTGTCCACGGGGTCACTATGAGTTGGAGACAACTCGATGCCACCTAACAACAACAACAGCTATAAACCCGGTAATTTGTCATTTCAAAGCAGGCTGAGCAGAAATGGTATTTCAGGCCGTCCGCAGCAGCTACCTCTGGTTTCTCTTAGTGACAGGCACGGTTCTACAGACGCCTTTGTAATCTGTTGCCGACACGTGTGATGGGAGGAACAAAACAACCCAGTGCAGTGCCGCGGGTCCCACTCCGGGGCCCCTGTGACAGAGTGCAGCCCACAGGTTTCCGCGGCTGTGACCTTGATGGAAGCGGACCCGGGGCCTTTCTCCTTCACAGCTAGGTGGCTGAGCAGGGAAAAGATGCCTTTGTTTTCATCCACGTTCATGCGCTTCCTAAACTAACGTGCTTATTCTGGGGGGCCTTAGGCATGCTGACCAGAAGGCTGGCAGTTCACACCCCCCAGCCACTCCTCGGAAGGAAGGCTGGGCAATCTACTTCCGTAGCGATACCACCTCAGAAACCCACGGAGGGGTCGCTATGAGTCAGGGCCGACTCGATGCACATAACAACAACAACATTCTGGGTTATTACATTAAATAGCAGTAATGGTGATCAAGACAGCAGGAATCTGCTACAAATTTTGGTAAGTAGTTAACACACATTCGATTTTCACCACCTGTCCGTCAGTTTGTCCTATGATGGCGGCCCGCCTTCTCGTAGGTGTCGGTGAGGGCTGGCAGCCACAGATGGCCTCCATGTCCCTTGTCAGCTCTGCTCGGTGGAGGGACCTGTTGCACGCCCGGCACCTAAAACGGGCAGGTCTTTCAGGCTGGACCCCGCCCCTGTCGGTTGTCTAGTGCCTGCTGTAACGGACCCACCGCACGCAGATGCCGCAGCAAACACATATATTCCCTCACAGTTTGGAGTTCAGAGTGCTGGCTCCAGGCAAGGCTTTTCTCCCTGCGTGTCTCTTGGTCCTAGGGGGTCCCGGCGCAGGGACCCTGCATCCAAAGGACACACTCCACTACTGGCATCTCTTTCTTGGTGCTTGTGGGTCCTGCCCCCTCCCCCGGCTTCCTTCTCTCTCCTTAGCTCTCTGGTAAAATGAAAGGTGTTGCAAGCCACACCCCAGGGGAGCTCCCCTTACGTCAGACGGGGCTGTCATGGGACCAGGGAGTTGCAGCCAACCCTTAATCCTCTCACTCTTGGTTGGCTTATCACACCGGATCGCATCTTGGGGGATCGTTACATACCTGCTGAACTACTGCAAGCCAAGGCCCGGCCACGCTGACACATTTCAGGGACGCTGCAAGTCATGGTCCGGCCACGCTGACACGTTTCGGGGACAAAATTCAATCCATGACAGCCCCTGGGGGATGCCGGAGATTAGACAGGAAAAGGAAGCAGGATCTCCGCTGGGAGATGAGGTGGGAGAGGTTTGTGTCCCCTTTCCCCACCACAGTCTGCAGGGCTGCGAAGGGCATCACCACGTGTCCTCACCCCCCCACACACACTCTGGGCTTCTGGGGCCCAGGGACAGGAGACTGCAAGCTAAGCCGGCCAGTGACCACAGGCGCCTGGCCCGTGTGAATGTCTGTGTGTGTCCATGGGCATACGTATATCTGCATATGTCTGTATGTATGCATGTGTGTGTGCGTGTCTGGTGTGTCTCTGCGGGGATCTGTGAGTGCATGTCTATGTATGTGTGTGTGTGTGTGTGTGTGGCGAGTCTGTCTGCATGTCTGTGCATGTGTGTGCACGTGTCTCTCTGTGTCTGTATGCATTTGTGCCTGTGAGTGTGAGTGTGTGTCTGTGTATATCTGTGTCTGTGTGTGTGAATGTGTCCATGTGCATATCTGTATGCGTGTCTGTGGCTGGCTGTGTCTGTTCCTATCTGTATGTCTGTGTGCATGTGTGTCTGTGTGTGAGTGCCTGTGCACAGGCGTGTCTGTGCTTGCATGCATGTCTGGGTCTGTGTGTCCTCAGAGAAGCGCACTCACGAACACAGCCTGGAGCTGCGGAGAGCGGTGCTGAGCCGCCAGGTGCAAACCCCGAAACTGCTGGGGCGTCTGGCCCAGCCGGGGGACTCTGCTCGGCGGCCCCAGGCTAGCTGCAGGCCCGGGCTGAGGGCTCTGGGGGAGGCTGCAGGGACCAGGGAGCAGCAACGTGAAGGTGGGGTGGGCACTGCCTCCCGCTGGGCGCCCGGGCGCCAGGGTCACAATGGCTGGCTGTGGGCCATGTGACGGGGAGGGGTCTGCACAGACGCCCGCCCCATGCCCTGCCTCCCACTCCCTTGGCTGCCTTGCTGTCTCCCTCACTTAGGCTGGTGGGGCCTCACCGATGTAGTAAAGGCAGTCCTGTTCCAGATGGGATTCCGTTCACAGCCATCGGGGTTATGGCTCAACAATTGCCCCATAACCAATGCTTATTCACATCAAGATGTTTAGGACATAGCATTAAACTAAAACAGGGAAAAGGCTCCAGACAAAATGCTTGCTGTCTGCCACCTCACACTTTCCCGGGGCCTCAATGAGCATCACGGACTGGGGCTGTAACCAGCAGGCGGGCATCCCCTCACAATCCTGGATGCCGGAAGTGCCACCTCGGGGTCTCCTCGGGGCTGGTTGGTTGTCTGCAAAGGATCTGGGGCGAGGTCTCCTGTGACGTCAGCTTCCGGTGGCCCCAGCGGCCCTTGCAGCCGCAGCTCTGCTCAGCCTCTGTCCCCACGTAGTGGCTTCCCTCAGTCTCTGTGGCTCTTCTCTTTTATAGGACAGCCCTCAGATGGGATCAGGGCCCGCCTGCTGGAGAAAGACCACCTGTCAACTGAGGACACCTTCAAAGACCCAGACAGGGTCCCCTTTGTGTCTGGAGCCTGTTTCCTAGAGGGCACAACTCAACCCACAGGACCTATTCCTTTCTCTGAGGCTAGCAAGGACTTTATTTCTGAGAAGCACCCCCTTCCTGAGTTCGGGCATGGTTTCCGTGGGGTGGACCTGCCTCGGCTTCAGAAAGGCCTTTTTCACCTGAACGGGGAGCAGGGCCCCAGCTGGCCCAAGGGTAGGAGTACCTCTGGGTACAGAACGGGAGGTTTGAGAACAGAGAAATTTTCTTTTCCTTCTGAACGGGCTGTCCTTGCACTCTGAATGGTGTGGGGTGGCGATGTGGCCACAGGTTACCACACTGGGGAAGGTTAGGGGAGGGAAGCCACAGCTCAGAAGACAGGGTGGGGCATGAAGGTGGAGACCATGTTGGGGTGCATGGGGGTCATGGACTCAGACCCCTGCCCCATGGTGTTGGGGGCACGGGAGTCACGGGCTCACACCCCTGCCTCACCGTGTTGGGGGCCACAGGGGGGTGTAGGCTCAGTCCCCACGAGCAGCTGTGTGTAGGACCTGGTTGCAGGCGGCTGCAGCCCCTCGGGGGGCTCCCTGGTGCGCACCAGCTGAACATCTGTCAGGCAAACCAAACAAACGGGAGAACAAAGGGGAGGGATTATTTTCACTCAAGGTCTCCTCTGAGCGCAGCAGGCGATATCCAAGCTGTTGGTCCCCCATCCTTCAGGCCTGGGGTGTGCTGCCTGGAAACACAGGCTGCACAAAGCGGGGACAAAGCCCAGAGGGAAAGTTCCGAGGCCCCACTCGGCAATGGCTGGCCGGCCCACGTGCCCACTGAGTGGGACTCGTAGAGCCCAGACGACCTCGGAGTGTGCACGTGTGGCGCCTGGGGGAGCCTGGCTGACACACTCCTGCCCCCTATTCTCTCTCCTAAGGTCTGAGGTGGGAAGGTTGGGAGGGAGTCCGTGGCGGGGCCAGCCAGTGGCCCAATCTCTGTGAACCGCTGGAGCTCAGAGCTGGATGGAGCAGGACCAGGTGCAGCCACCAAGGGACAGCAGCGATGACGGCCACGCGGAGAACCAGCCTCTCATCACTTCATCTTCACCCGTCCCCGTGGGACTCCCCGTGGGGCCCTGGAGTGGGAGTCAAGAGCCACCCCATTTCACAGATGACAAACTGAGTCACAGAGCTTTGTACTTGGCCCAAAGTCCCGTGGCTGGTAAGTGGACTACAAACCTGCCAACAGAGTGAAGGTCCCCATGGGGACATTGATTCGGTGGCCTTTTGTGCCCTCAGAAGCTGAGCCCTTAGGAATCCAGGGTAGGCAAGCCCATCTGAGCGACGTTGGAGTCCCTGCTTCCCCGTCAGAGAGTGCAGCTCTCGCGCCTCGAACACGGAGCACTCCGCACTCACTCGTAACCAGCAGGTTGTAGACGGTGTGGCACTTCGAGAAGCAGGTCATGAGAAAGTGTCATGCCTCCGCCTGGTTCTCTCCTGGCTCACTCACCCTGGGGAAGCCAGCCGCCACGTTGTGGGGACTCCCAAGCACCACTGTGGAAAAGGTCACGTGACGAGGCAATGAGGCCTCCGACCACCAGCAGGGAGGCCACTGTGGAAATGGACCTCCGGCCCCAGCTGAGCTTTCAGAAGAGTGCAGCCCCGTTCTGCAGCCTGACTCCAACCCCCACAGGGACCTGAACCAGAGCCTCCCACTGACGCCGTGCTCGGCTTCCTGAGCCCTGCAGACTGCGCCGGCACCAAACCATTACGCTTGGGGTCGGTCCGTAACTGATGTATCCACTGTTGTCAGCCTTGTGCCTGCCGTGAGGAGTGAGGACCTGTAGCCTAAAGGCCACCCCCTTCAGTCTGACAGGGGGCCACAGGTACACCGTCCCTGGCGAGTGGCAGCAGAAGCAGCAGCTCGCGGGAGAAAGAACGAACTCTGGGCGCCGCGACGCAGGCAAGCTGAAGGCGCCCCAGCGGGGGCTTCGTCTCTGAGGTGCCCGAGGGGCTGGGGCTGAAGCGGGGTGGGGCTCCGTGTTTCGGGGCCTTGCTGGTTCTGGTGCAGGGGGACCAAGTATGGGTGGGCGGGTAGGGGGTTCATGTTTTACTGCATATAGTTGCGATTTTCTTTTCTTCACAGAAAGATCCATTGGTGGCGTATGGCGTAATTACAGAAAGTTTAAATCACAGAACTCAGGCAGTTCCCAGCTCTTTCCACAGGGCGCTTGATGGTTAGCTCTTCCTCGTCCAGCCCCAAAGGCCCCTGACTGGGTCCTGCAGGGCCCGGCCCAGCGCTAGCACCCACCACAACGGCATCCAACGGCAGCGCCCAGAACCAGAGGAGGAAGGCAGCCTGGGCAGCCCCTCTCTTTGCACGAAGGGCACCTCCTTAGCTGCTGCCCAGGACCGTGACAAAGGCCTGGCCCACCTCTCCAGCCGCGTCCTCCACACCTGCAGCCTGCGCCTGGCCCAGCCCACGCGTGGCCTGTGTCCACACCTCCTCCCCGGAGTGCTCAGGAGAAGGCCCACCTCATCGCACCCCAGGCCCGTTCGCGTTTGGTAAGCGTTGTCAGATCAGGGGCAACGCCTGTTTATGTCTGCCACGGGTGCCGGAAGGCTGTGGCCACGTTGTCCAAGTCTGTAGTTTCCACTTCCCGGCTGGCGTCTGGATGCCAGCCCTGACTTCAGGGCTCTACGCTGCAGGAAAGCAACGCTCCTTTCTCGAATACGCATGGCCGTGCTGCCGGGCTTTTGTCTCTGATCTTGGGGCAGTTCTGAACTCACATGTCCGTGAGCTGAGCTCCGTCATGGGCCTAGCAAGCATCTGGCTCATTGCCTCTGAGAATAGGACAAACATTGGAGGTTAGGCCCGATCAGACATTGAATTCCAACAGCAAAAATCAAGGGCTTTGCTAACTCCAGGAAACTCAAACCGTGACCACAGTGCCTTGGGTTTGTGATTCTTGGCACTAGGGTCCACACTGTGGAGACATTTAGCAGCCGCCATCATACCTGCCTGAGCACCGGGTCCACATGGCGGTGGACCCAGTGTGCAGATGAGCCCACTGGCCAAGCGCCTGCTTTGGGGGAGGTCCCGAGCTGCTGGGGGCTCAGGCTGAGAGGACGCCCTTCCCAGGGACCGAGAACGCAGAGGTCAGAGTGTGGGGTTCTGGGTCCTCACTAAGGGAGCTCAGGCTTAGAAGGCATCCTGAAGTTCAGTGGCTCGACGTGTGTGCGGCAGCTCGACGTGTGTGCGGTGGCTCCCGGAACGGCCAGCCTGGGGCCAAAGACCTGGACGGGGTTGTGCTCGCAAGAGGTGTGGTGGCCTGAGATTTGTTCTGGAGCTAGGGTTGATGGTGTTGGGTAGATACAGGCAGCGACAGACAGAAGATGACTTGAGCTCAGTGGGAGGGCCCTGAGGGCAGTGATGGAGTGGGCTGGGGGCCAGGGCCTCGGTAGGGCTTTTATAAGTTGGGGGTGCAGGAGGGACTCTGGGTGGAGCTGTCCAGGGGTCTGGGAGGCAGAGGAGACATTTGGAGTGGACGCGAACTCAGGACTGATCAGCACAGAGACAGCTTTAGCACCATGGGACTGGTTGAGAGCCTAGGGAGAGAGGGTGAGGCATAAAGAGCAGCTGTGACTGACCCCAAGGCCCCCACATTTAGGAGCTGTAGGGAGGGCAGAACGTTTACAGCGGGAGACCTGGGGGATGGGAGCAAACCTCAAGGATGTGGGGTCATCAGAGCTCAGAGAAGAAACTGTCCACTTCAGAGGACTTCTTCCTCAGATTTCCCAACGGGGATCGTGGTACCTTGAGAGAGCCATCTTAGTGGCATGGTGGGAGCCTGTCGGTGTCCCGCAGGGGAGAGGGGCAGGAGAGGGGTGTCAGTGTCACCACTGACAGACCACTTGAGAAGCTGGGCTACAGCAAGGAGCAGAGCTGTGGGCCAGGAGATGAGGACACAAGGGGCAAGGATGTTGACTTGGTTCTTTACACCAGGAGATAGAAAGGCACATTGGTCTGTGGTGAGCACAGTCCATTGGTAATGAAAGGTCAGTGGTGGGAGACAGTGAGGGACTAATGGAGGGAAGGAAATCCTGAGAGTGTGAAAGGGATGGGAGCAAAAACACTTGTGAAGGAGCTAGTCTTGTTAGGAGGAGACAGGCCTCCAGTTGTATCCGGATGGATGAGGTGTAAAAGGTGAAGTGGATTATGGATTTGGAGATGGGATATAAAGAGGGTCTACTATGATAGTTTAAAAGCAGCCCTGGTGGCACAATGGTTAAACATTCAGCTGATGAGCAGAAGGTCAGTGGTTCAAACCCGTCAGTGGTTCTGTGGGAGCAAAGACCTGGCAAGCTGCTTCCATAAAGGTTAGCGCCTACGGAGCCTTCTGGGCCAGTTAGACTCTGTCCTCCAGGGTCTCTGAGAGTCAGAATTGACTCAACAGCACACAATTATGGTGGCTTATATTTGTTTCAGTGAACTACGAGTTAGGTTATTAGAGCTGTACTCAACTGGGAGGGGAAGTTGGAAAGGCAGGCAGGGTCATGCCATGTTGTTGTTAGGTGCTTTCAAGTTGGCTCCAACTCATAGCGACCCTGTGGACAACAGGACAAAACACTGCCCAGTCCTGCACCAGCCTCACAATCTGAGCCCATCATTGCAGCCACCGTGTCAGTCCATCTCGTTGAGGGCCTTCCCCTTTCTCATTGACCCTCCACTTTACCAAGCATGACATCCTTCTCCAAGGAATGATTCCTTCTGACAACATGACTGTGACAGTTGGAGTTGTGTGTCAACGTGGCTGGACCACAATTCTGAGTGCTTTAAGCAGTTGTGATGTGGATTATTCCCATGATGAGATGGGCTGTATATGTTTTGAGCAGCTAATCCGTTGAAAGGGAGTTTCCCTAGGGGTGTGGCCTGCTTCCAATACATTTATGGACATCCTAGAAAAATGAGACACTCTTCTGTGGATCTGGGTCCTGTTGTGCTGCCTACAACTGTCCATGAGTGAACAATCCACCATTCAGCCTGGTGATCTTGGATTTGTCATTCGTTGGAGTCAACAGCTGGTATACTGCCTGCCAACCTTGAGCTTGTCAGCCCCTGCAGCTCCATGAGTCAGGAAAAGGCTCCATCTGGACATTTGATTCAAGAACTTGGGACTTGCCAGCTTCTACAAGTGTGTGAGCCATTTTCCTAAAATAAATTTCTTTCTCTCTCTCTCTCTCTCCCACTCTTTCTCTCTCTAAGGTTTACTGATTTCACTTCTCTAGAGAACCCAGCCTAACACAATGACCAAAGTAGGTGAGATGAAGTCTGGCCATTCTCGCTTCCAAGGAGCTTTCCAGCTGCATTTCTTCCAGGACAGATTTGTTTGTTCTTCTGGCAGTCCATGGTACTTTTCGCATTCTTTATCAACACCACTAACCCTAACCCTAACTGTTCTTCAGTCTTCCTTATTTGTTGTCCAGCTCTCACATGCATATGAGGTGATTGAAAATACCATGGCTTGAATTAGGCACACCTTAGCGTTCAAAGAGACATCTTTGCTCTTCAGCACTTTAAAGAGGTCTTTTGCAGAAGATTTGCCCAATGCAATACATCATCTGATTTCTTGACTGCTGCTTCCATTGGTGTTGATTGTGGAACCAAGTAATGTGGAATCTTCGACAACGTCAATCTTTTCTCCATTTATCATGATGTTGTTTATTGGTCCTCCAGTTGTGAGGATTTTCATTTTCTTTATGTTGAGATGTAATCCGTACTGCAGACTGGTGTCTTTAATCTTCATCAGTAAATACTTAAGTCATCTTCACTTCCAGCAAGTAAAGTTGTGTCATCTGCCTATCGCAGGTTGTTAATGAGTCTTCCTCCAATCCTGATGCCACACTCTTCTTCATATAGTCCAGCTTCTCAGATGAATTGCTCAGCATACAAATTTAATAACTATGGTGAAAGGATTCAACTTTGACACACTCCATTCCTGATTTTAAACCATGCAGTATCCTCTTGTTCTGTTTGAATGACAGCCTCCAGGTCTGTGTACAGGTTCCTCATGAGCACAATTAAGTGTTCTGGAATTCCCATTCTTCTCAATGTTATCCATAATTTGTTATCCACACAATTGAATGTTTTTGCATAGTCAATAAAACACAAGTAAACATCTTTCTGGTATCTTTGCCTTGAGCCAAGATCCATCTGACAGCAGCTGTTCCACGTCCTCTTCTAAATCCAGCTTGCACCTCTGGAAGTTCTCTGTCAATATACTGCTGCAACCATTTTTTAATTATCTTCAGTAAGATTTTACTTGCATGAGATATTAATGATATTGTTCTATAATTTCCACATTCTGTGGGATCACCTTTCTTTGGAATGGGTACAAATATGGATCTCTTCCAGTCAGTTGGCCAGGTAGCTGTCTTCAAAATGTCTTGGCATAGACGAGTAAGTGCCTCTGGCATGACATCCGATTGTTGAAACATCTCAGTGGGTGTCCTGTTGATTCCTGGAGCCTTGTACTTCACCACGTCCTTCAGTGCAGCTTCGACTTCTTCCTTCACTACTGTCAGTTCTTCATCATGTGCCACCTCCTGAAATGATTGAACATCGGCCAATTCTTTCTGGTACATTGTTGCTATTGCTGTTGTTACATGCCATCGAGTCAGACCCAACTCATAATGACCCCTCTTTGGGTTTCCGAGGTGGTTTCACTACAGAGGGAGCTCTGGTAGTGTAGTGCCTAAGGCACTTGACTGCTAACTGGAAGGTTGGCAGTTCAAACCCACCAGCCACTCCTCAGAAGGAAAATGAGGCAATCTACTTCTGTAATGATACTGCCTTGGAAACCCAAGGAGGGGTCACTATGAGTTGGGTCCGACTCCACAGCACATAACAACAACAACAACAATCACTATGGAAGTAGATTGCCCAGCCTTCCTTCCGAGGAGTGGCTGGTAGGTTTGAACCACCAGCCTTCTGGTTAGCAGTCAAGTGCCTTAGGCACTATGCTACCAGAGCTCCTGTACAGTGACTCTGTATTCCTTCCATCTTCTTTTGATGCCTCCTGTGTCATTCAATATTTTGCCTATAGAATATTTCAATATTGCAACTCAGAGGTTTTTCTTCAGTTCTTTCAGCTTGAGCAATGCTGAGCATGTTCTTCCCTTTTGGTTTTCTCCAGGCCTTTGCTCATTTCATTATAATAATTGACCTTGTCTTCTCGAGCTGCTCTTTGAAATCTTCTCTCCAGTATTTTATCCTATTGATTCTTCCATTTGCTTTAGCTATTCTCCATTCAAGGGCAAGTTTCAGAGTCTCTTCTGACATCCATTTTGGTCTTTTCTTCCTTTTCTGTCTTTTTAATAACCTTTTGCTTTCTTTATGAAAGATGTTCTTGATGTCATCCCACAATTCCTCTGGTTTTCGGTCATTGGTGTTCAGGGTGTCAAATCTCTTCTTCAGATGGTCTCTAAATTAAGGTGGGATATAACAAAGGTCATATTTTGGCTCTCATGGACTTGTTTTAATTGTCTTTAGCTTCCACATGAACTTGCATAAGAGCAGTTGATGGTCTGTTCCAGTCAGCTCCCGGCTTTCTTTTGGCTGAAGATATTGAGCTTCTCCATCATTTCTTTCCACAGCTATAGTTGATCTGATTCCTGTATGCTCCATCTGGTGAGGTCCACATGTATAGCCACCATTTATGTCATTGAAAAAGGTATTTGCAATGATTAAGTCATTGATCTTGCAAAATTCTACCATGTGATCTCCAGCATCGTTTCTCTCACCAAGGTCATATTTCCCAGCTACTGGTGATTCTCCTTTGTTTCCAACTTTTGCATTCTAGGCACTAGTAAGAACACAATTTGATTGCATGTTTTGCCAATTTCAGACTGCAGAAGTTGGTAAAAATCTTTAATTTCCTCATCTTTGGCTTTGGTGGTTGGTGCATAAATTTTAATAATAGTAGTATTAACTCGTCTTCTTTGTAGGGGTATGGATATTATTCTATCACTGATAGCATTGTATTTCAGGATAGATTTTGAAACATTCTTTGTGATGATGAATGCCATGCTATTCCTCTTCAGTTTGTCATTTTTGGCATAGTAGATAATATAGTTGTCTGATTCAAAACGGCCAAAACTAGTCCATTTCAGCTCATTAATGCCTAAGATATGTATCATTATGTGTTCTATTGCATTTTTGACAACTTCCAATTTTCCTAGGTTCATACTTTGTACATTCCATGTTCTGATTACTAATGCATGTTTGCAGCTGTTTCTTCCTATTCTGAGTCATGCCCCATCAGCAAATGGGGGTCCCGAAAGCTTTACTCCATCCATGTCGTTTGGGTTGACTCTACTTTGAGGTCTTCCCCTGCTGTATTTTGAGCACCTTCTGACCTGAGGGGCTCACCTTCTGGCACTATATAGGACAAAGTTTCCGGGCTATTCATAACGTTTTCCAGTAATATATCAGACAGTGTTTCTCTGCTATTCATAAGGTTTTCACTGGCCAATTCTTTGAGAAATGGATGGCCCCTTCCTTCTTCCGAGTCTGTCTCAGTCTGGAAGCAGCACTGAAACCTGTCCACCATCGGTGACCCTGCTGTACTGGTAGAATAGCCTCTCACCTCACAGCAACATGCAGGCCACCACAGGATGACAAAGCGGCAGATGAGTGGTGTAGGGTCATGCTATCTACGACCTCATATGCCATGCTAACAAGTTTGAATTTTACTCTCTAAATGCTAGTGTGCTTTATAAAAACCAACGAAGATGTGGCAAGACATTGATCAGGTGTTGATGGAAAAGAACTGTCCATCCAGAGTCATATCCAGAGAAATATCCTTCAAGAGTAAAGGGGAAATCAAGAAATTCTCCGATGGCCTGCTAGAACCCCTGAGACTATGGCCTCTAGCTGCCCTTCAGGTCTGGAACTGAACCCACTCCTGTGGCTTCCAGCCAAACAAAAGACAGGCATATGAGGTGAACATTTACATTAGGTAGATCCACTCCTTGGAAAGATCAACCAAGGAAGAATAGAAGGGCTGTGTATGCACAGGGAGACAGCTCAGTGGGCAGGAGTACATAGGAGGGAAGGACACAGGAAAGAGGTAGCTATAGGGAGGAAGTAAGAGGAGAGCTATTGCACTGTGGGAGGTTGCAGTCAATGTCATGAGACAAAATGTGTATGAACTGTGTATGGAAAATGAATTTGCTCTGTAAACTTTTACCTAAATCACAATAAATATTGAAAGAAAAAGACCTTCTCAGATGAAAGGACACAATGAATTTTCTCCAGCAGACCTGCCCTCAAAGAGAAGTTCTCTAAAGAGAGACAAATTAGAAAAGAAAGCACGTAGAATGCCATGAAGGAAGAGAACAGGAAGAGGGTCAAACTCTAAGTCCATACGATGACTTTAAGTACATATGAGTACATACAATGAATTTTTATTTTCCTCTTGGATTTTCTAAATTACAATAATGGGTGAAGCAAAAATTGTAATACTGTTTCATGTAGTTTTAAGTATATATGGAGAAAAATATTTCAGACAATTATAAAACAGCAGAGTGTGGTGTAGTGAATTAACATGGACCTTCTACTCAAGGTCTCTGTGACTCCCACTAGATGACTGGGCAACAAACCAAACCAAACCAAACTCACTGCTGTGGAGTCGATTTTGACTCATAGGGACCTCTCCTTGGGTTTCCAAGGTGGTATCACTGCGGAAGCAGATTGTCCAACCTTCCTTCTGAGGAGTGGCTGCTGGGTTTGAACCGCCAGCCTTCTGGTTAGCGGTCAAAAGCCTTAGGCACTATGCCATTAGAGCTCCTAGACGACTGGGTTGTTGTTGTTGTTGTTATTTGCCGTCGAGTCGCCCCCGACTCATAGTGACCCCTCCTTGGGTTTCCGAGGCAACTACACAAATGTGAATGCTGTGGTCCACCAAGGGGATTGGGTAGCTTGTTCGTAATGTAAATAAAGTACATGGCACTGCTGTGGGGGTGGGACCGTGCAAATCAGGTGGATGAGATGCTAACATGGGGATTGGTCAGTTTTGCCATCTCACTAGGCTTAACTGAGCTAGAGGTGTTGTTGTTGTTGTTGTTGTTAAGTGCCGTCGAGTCGTTTCCAACTCATAGCGACCCCATGCACAGCAGAACGAAACACTGCCCTATCCCGCACCAGCCTCACAATCCCTGCTATACTTGAGCTTATCATTGCAGCCACCGT
>NW_006921860.1:2932826-2948023 GCF_000298275.1 Orycteropus afer afer | reverse complement strand
GTCTGATTCAAAATGGCCAAAACCAGTCCATTTCAGCTCACTAATGCCGAGGATATCAATCTTTATGCGTTCCATTTCCTTTTTGACAACTTCCAATTTGTCTAGAGGTGGAAAGAGGAATATCCCTACCATCAAGAAAGAAGAGCCAGGAATGGAGCATGTCCTCTGGACCCAAAAGCCCTGTGCTAAACCTCCTTGACCCTAGAGTCAGCAACCTGTGACATCAGAGATGGCAAGCAGAGGTCTCTGAACCATTGGAAACAGGAGACTGGCACCAGATAGAGCAAGAAAGCTGAGTACTTTCAGGCAAGAGGCTTGCTGCCCAAGCGAGGTGCTTCTCTGAGCACTGACTGGAAAACTCAAAGAGCTTTGTAACACTGGCCTGAGCAGGGCAGACACTGATGGGCTGTGGAGCTGAGAGGCCAGGGGCCAGAGAGAGGCACTGCTGAGAAGAGGCTGTCCTGGTTGAAGAACTATATCCTGAGTTGTTCCTGATTTTGAATTGTAGCCTGTTTTTGCTGTTGTTAGGTGTTGTGTTGAGTTGGCTCCCCACATACAGCAGAATGGAACACTGCCTGGTCCTGTTCTAGCCTCACAATCCCTGCTGTACCTGAGCCCATCATTGCAGCCACTGTGTCAGTCCATCTCATTGAGGGTCTACCCCTTTTTCATTGACCCTCCACTTTACCAAGCATCATACCCTTCTCCAGGGACTGGTCTCTTCTGACATCATGACCAAAACAAGTGAGACAAAGTCTGGCCATTCTCACTCCCAAGGAGCAACTGGCTGCATTTCTCCCAGGACAGATCTGTTCATTTTTTGGCAGTCCATGGTGCTTTCAGCATTCTTCCCCAACACCATGGTACAAACGCATCAACTCTTCCTCATTCATTGCCCAGCTTTCGCATGCACACGAGGTGAGTGAAAACACCATGCTTGGGTCAGGCACACCTTAGACTCCAAAGTGACATCTTTACTCTTCAGCATTTGAAAGAGGGTGTTTGCAGCAGATTTAACCAGCACAATAGGACACTTGATTTCCTGACTGCTGTGTCCATGGGTGTTGATCGTAGATCCAAGTAAAATGAGATCTTTGACAACTTCAGTCTTTTCCCCATTTATCATGATGTTGCCTGGACATCATGCTTGGTAAAGTAGAGGGTCATAAAAGAGGGGAAGACCCTCAATGAGATGGACTGACACAGTGGCTGCAGCGATAAGCTCAGGCCCAGCAAGGACTGTGAGTTGGTGCAGGGCTGGGAGCGTTTCATTCTTCTGGACATTGGCCATTATGAGTTGAACTGACTTGATGGGACCTAACAGTAACAACAGGACTGTTTCAGTGGCACAACGGTTAAGTGCTCAGCTGCTAACTGAAAGTCATCGGGCAGCTCGTCAAGCGAAAGACCTGCTGCTGATCTGGTTCCATAAAGATGACTGTTGTTGTTGTGTGCTGTGGAGTCGGACCCGACTCATAGCGACCCCTCCTTGGGCTTCTGAGGCAGTATCACTACAGAAGTAGATTGCCCCATCTTCCTTCCGAGGAGTTACTGGTGGGTTTGAACCGCCAGCCCTCTGGTTAGCAGTCCAGTGCCTTACCAGAGCTCCCATAAAGATGACTAGTGGCTGTCAAGTTGATTGCAATTCGTGGTGACCCTATGATAGATAGATACACAGATGATAGGTACATAGACAGATGGAGCTGCAGACACAGTGAGACTGCACCGTGGGGTTTCCAAGGCTGTAGTCCTTACAGAAGCCGACTGCCACACCTTTCTCCCACAGAGCGGCTGATGGGTTCGCACTGCCAACCTTTCAGTAGCAGCTGGCCACCGAGTTCCAGATTCCCGGCTGGAAAGCCCCATGTGGTTCTGCTCTGCCCCATGGGCTCCCGAGGAGTCAGAATCGGTGATGGTCAGTACCCAGGACAGCTCAGGGCAGCAGCAAATCAGGTCCCAGACGACCACTGCTGCTGCTCCATCCCCTCGAGGGGCTGCATCAGCTCTATTTCATTTTCTGTTTTCCGTACTCAAAACTAGTACAGATTAACTCCACTGCCACCGAGTCGATTCCAACTCATAATGAGGCCCACGGGGTTTCCAAGGCTGTCAATCTTCACAGAAGTAGATTGTGGTGTCTTTCTCCCCTAGAGCAGCCGGTGGGTTTGAACCCCCGACTTTCTGGTTAGCAGCCAGATGCCTTTAATACAGATTAGGAAAAAGAACAAAATCAGAAAGCAGATGCGACCGCAAGGCCATCACCAACATTAACCACTTTCAGTGCTGCTGAATTTTCTTCCAGTCCCTCTTCTGTGTGTGTGCACATGCCTGTGTGGGCATATGACTGTGTATGCATGTGTGTACAAGTGTGGGGTGTGGGGTGTACATGTCTGTGTGTGCACGTGTATGCACATGTATGTGAGCAACTATGTGAGCATGTGACTATGACTGTGTGTGTGCAAGTGTGATGTGTGTGTACATGTCTGTGTGCACATGTCTGTGTGGGCATATGACTGTGAGTGTGTGTGTGCATGCGTGCATGTGTGCATGACTGTGTGTGACCGTGTGTGTGTGTGTGAGTGGATATATGAGTGTGTGTGAGCATATCTGCATATGACTGTGTGAGGCTGCATGTATGATTGTCCGTGTGTCTCTGTGTGTGTTAGTGTGAGTGCCTGGGTGAGTGGGGGTATAAGTATGTGTGTGTTCATGTGTGTGTATATACACGTGTGTATGATTGTCCATTGTCTGTGTGTGCATGACTGTGAGTGTTGTGTCTGTGTATATGACTATCCATTGTCTGTATGTGTGTACGTGTGTGCGTGCAACTCTGAGTGTTGTGTGTATGACTGTGAGTGTTTGTTGTCTGTATGAGTGTATGTGCATCTGTGTATATGACTGAGTGTCCATTGTCTATGTGTATGTGTATATGATTCTGTGAGTGTTGTGTGTGTATGACTCTGAATGTTGATGTATGTGTGTATAACTGTGAGTGTCTGTTGTCTGTGTGAGTATATGTGTGTGTATATGACTGTGTGTGGTTTTTTTTGTGCATATGACTGTCCATTGTATGTGTGTACAGGTGTGTGGGTGACTGTGTGAGTGTTGATGTGTGTGTGTATGACTGTAAGTATCCATTGTCTGTGTGAGGGTATGTGCGTGTGTATGTATAACTGTGTGAGTGTTGTGTGTGTGCATATGACTGTCCATTTTCTATGTGTGTACATGTATGTGAGCAACTATGTGAGTGTTGATGTGTGTATGTGACTGTAAGTGTTCATTTTCTGTGAGTGTACGTGCCTGTGTGCATATGACTGTGTGTATGACTGAGTGTTGTTTGTGTGTATGACTGTGTGAGTGTTCTGTGTGTGTATGACTATTGTGTTGTGAGCGTGTGTGCTTGTGTGTATATGACTGTGAGTGATGTGTGTATGACTGTGAATGTCCATTGTCTGTGAGTGTATGTGTGTGTATATGACTGTGTTTTGTGTGTTGTGTGTGTGACTGAGTGTTGTCTGTGCGAGTGTACTGCATGGGTGTACAGAACTGTGTGGGTATTGGTGTGTGTTTATGCATGTGTGTCACTCATGCATACATGATCTCAGTTATACAGAAGTCAATCTCATCACACACTGTGAGTCCACTTCTGTGTGTGATGAGGCTCACACAAGGCTCAGTGTCAGAGCAGTGGTCACCTGGGAGAACTGGCCACCTCAGAACCTCCTACCTGAGCCTGAGCCCCTGGAGGCCGGCCTGCCCTGTGGGGCCCTGTGTTCTGGAGCTGAGTCATCCTATAAATTTAAAAACAGAACCTCGGGGATGAGAACTCTGTAAGACCTCTGCTACCTTAGTGCACAGATCCAAACCCAGTCCTGGATCGGAGGACCCAGACCATCTCTTAGTGCCGACGCTATCTACTGTCCACATGCGGCACCAATAAAACAGTCACAGCCAAGAGGGCGAGGGGCCGTGCCAGCCCCGGGCGTCGGCGGCAAAGCCCC
Source organism: Orycteropus afer afer (assembly GCF_000298275.1). Lineage (NCBI taxonomy): Eukaryota > Metazoa > Chordata > Mammalia > Tubulidentata > Orycteropodidae > Orycteropus > Orycteropus afer. Next base: position 2,944,022 of record NW_006921860.1, on the reverse strand, counting down.
CTGGGTCCTGGAGGGGCGGCGGAGGCTGCGGGCGCCCAGGAGGCTGGGCCACCGGGGAGGCCACCCGAAGAGGTGGCGGGCCGAACCGACACCAGGCTTCCCGGGGTGCAGCGCGGGCTCCTGTCCCGCAGGCCTGGAGGTCGGGTGTCCGGGGCGCGGCGCGAGCGCCCGGGGTTCAGCGGGGCCCGTACCCTAGCGTCCCACCTGCCGCTCTGCCCACGCGGCCCCACCTGCAGCCGCTGTCCCCGCTCAGAGGGGACGCACGGAGGGAGCGGCCCGGGCCAGGCCCGCCGCCACGCCGGCTCTCTGCGCACGGGGCGCACCGGGCAGACCCGCTCCACCGTCCCCTGTGGGGCCCGGCGCTGGTGGCCTCAGGCGGCGTCCGCGACACCCGGTGTCCGGCCCGGGCCCGAGGGACCTACAGGTGGCTTCAGTGTTAGGGAAAGAGCGCGGACAGGCGCTGGTTCGAGTCCAGGGCCCCCGGAGGCGCGCGGGCGAGCGGGCCACAGAGAGCGGTTGGCCTGGGAAGGGCGAGGCGTCCTGGGGACACCGCCCCACACCCACAAACGCCGCTACTGCTGACTCAGCGCGGGGGACAAATGCGGCCACAGCTGTCGTAGGCTTCTCCCAAAATAGTGCCCACACGGGAATCCTAGGACCGTGGGAGACCAGCACCGTTGCTGGAACAAAGTGTTTAAATATGGGTGCCACCTGGCAGGGCCCAGCCGCCATGGGTCACAGGGTGTGTGCAGCAGGAGGCAGGCGGCTTCGCTGTCAGGGTGGGTGATCAGGATGGGCAGTTTTGTGGGCTCTGGGGTGGACATCTCTGACCTGAGACTGCCTGACTGCCCTGGGGGTAGGGAGGGGTTCTCCAGGTGATCAGGCTGCACAGGTCTGTGTCTGTGATTCTGGTCATGAAAGGAACTGGGGAGTCACACAGTGTCACCGTCAACTCAAAACCCAGCAGCCCCAGACGTGTCAGTTCCACATGGTTCCCATGACAACAGATGCCCGTTTCCCTCGTGGACATGGTCCGGTCGGTGGATAGCAGCAGCAGGGAGAGGCCTATGGCTTTAGGGGCTGAGGAAGCCGCACATCCACAGACTACAGGACCAGCAGGAAGGCACCGGGGGTATCCAGCCAGGGGTGCCCGGATCCAGGCACAAAGGGAGAGGTAGCCGGAACAGGGAAACAGGGACCAGGCATTTGATAGTGAGGAACACTGCTCACCTTTAAAGATATGGGGCCACTGTGATCGCACCTTAAAACTTACCCACGGAGGTATCTGTGTGGAGCCGTGTACGCCTGCATTTGCTTCCGCACGACCCGGGCGGCTGGAGGTGGGGGGCGGGGGAGGGGCTCCAGCTGGCCGCTCGCTGCAGCTGGGGCTTGTGGTGCTGGTCTCCTTGGCACGCATCTGAGAGATGCCCAGTACAACGCAGGAAGGAAGGAGTGAGTGACTGAAGGAGTGAAGCACAAGGGAGTTAAGGAAAAAGCAGCTGTGCTTGGTCATCAGCCAAAAGGCCACTGCAGATGAGCAGGGGCCAGCCTCCTCCTTGCCCAAGGCCACACCGAAGACGAGGACAGACCAGGCTCCCAGGGTCGGGCCAGCTCCCAAGAACGTGACCTCGTGCTGTGGAAGCCAAGGTTCTCCAGTGTGAAACCCCGGCCTTGTGTTGCTCACAGGCTCGGGAGGAACCCGGGACAGTGTAACTGCTTAAATGCTCTACAAATGACAAGAGAATGGGACAGCCCCAAGCCTACCCCGCCCCTACACGTCATGACCGCAGCGTGTGTCTAAGAGCTGTGACCCAGTCCTGGGTTTTTGGGGCCAACACCCTCGTCAATGGAAACGTGGCAGGGAGCACTGCCCGGCCTCCACTCGGCGTCTGGTCACAAAGAGCTGGGCCGGGAGTGTCAGCGGCAAGGACTCAGAGGCATCGTGGGGGCTCTGGGCTGGGCTTCCTCTCACTCTCAGGCACAGCGCAAGCCCATGGTGTTGGGCCAGGAAGGCCTGCAACACCTCATGCTCCATCCATCCGTCTGTCTGTCTGCCAGAGGCTGTTTCCTGGCATATGTCCAACTTAGTTCACCCCTCCCTCATGGCTGTGCCCTCACTCATATTCCAGCCACTCCACCCTTCTCCACAGCACCTGTCACCCCTACAAACTCCAGCACATGAATCCCTTCTCAATGTCCCCCTGAGAGCTGGCTTCTGGGAAAGGGTCTGTCACTGCTACACCCAGAACCAACTTGGGAGCTCAGGGCCGAGCAGTGGACCATGGGCATTCTGAGTGCAGTGAGTTTCTTTTACAAGGCCCTTCTAGCCAAAGGTCTTATAACTCCCACAAAATGATTTATTACTATGCAAATCAGGTACCTGGAACCCTTACAGGGGATTGGTCAGTTTCGCTGTCCCACAAGGCTTAAAGGGAGCCAATCCCTGAGGGTGGGGATGGGAACCTCACTACCAGCAGGAAGAGCCAGGACCAGAGTGTGTCTGTTGAACCCGGCGTCCCTGTGCTGAGAACATTCTAGACTCAGGAGACAGGGCTGTAACACCAGAGCTGGCACGAGATGGGGAGAGGCAGAGGCGAGCATGCGGAAGGGCAGCGGCAGAATCCGGAGATGATGGTGAGCGGGCTTTCCAGCCCATGGAGCAAGGCACTACGGTGGGCGTGTCGCACACAGAGTGGGGGAGCCTGGTGCCTTCAGGCAGGAGGCTCACTGGTGCAGTGGGGCCTCTGGGCACTTAGCTGTGGGGCTAAAACACTTTGTAGAAGGCTCTGAAGCCGAGCAGGGCAGAGGCCAGGCTGAGAGCCGAGGGCTGAGGGCCAAAGCCCAAGAGAGAGCCATGTGTGTGGCATGGTTAGAAGCTGTTTTGGCCCCCTCCAAGTCGCTCCTGGCGCTGAACTGTGAGCTGTTACTTCCCTGACAAGCCCCCTAATCAGGGAGTGTGGTCTGTGGGTTCTGTGGTCATTGCCTTGCATCACTGAACCCAGCAGAGAAGTGGAGAGTGCTGTGGGACTCAGCCTGGGGCCAGAATTGGTCAAAAGGCCGGAGGGCGGAGCTCTGTGGCCTCCACCTCGCAGCGCCGGCTTGGGTGATGCTGCAGACCTCAGTGATGCTCCCGCCCCCTCGGGAAGTTAGACGACCTCTGACGTTGAAGGAAGGATGCAGAGAGCAGGCACGCTCTTCATTCAGTAGCCCCCCAGGCCTTCTCAGCCCCCCACTCTCTCTACCTCCTGGCTTACTGTCTGCTGTCAGTGCACGAGATAAGGGTCTGGTGTCTTGTTTGGAGGACTCAGGACAGTGCTAGGAACATACCCTGAGCGTGAAAGGCCCCATTGAAAGCAGAACGCTTGAGCAGCATGGATGTGTGCATAAACCCCTAAGCCCACTGCACAGCTCGTTAGTGTCAGTGATGCCAATAAGGTGCCCAGCTGTGACAAGTGGAACTGGCCCCTGCCGTGTGTCTGCTGAGGCTGCCCATGGCCCACCAAGCACTCAGGGATCTGGTCTCTTGGTTGGGAGGTTTAAAGTCACAGTTTCTAATTTCATGTGAATCCTTGCCCCAGACTAGGCCCTAGGGGTGTCAGATCTGCTCCGAGGGAGGCCTGAGGGAATCCTTAAATGGGTGGCCTTCCTGGAAACACCTTGGGGCTGGGGTAGCTAGCTGGCGTGTGCACGTGTTGCCTTGTTTTGACTCGTTCTGTCTTCAGAGTGGTGTGCTGTTGGTGACTGTCAACAGACGGACAACTCTGCGATCAAGCATGTGCATATCCCAACCAGCCTGCTGTCTGAGTGCTGCAGACCACTGAACATGTGGTTCTCACCAAAACGGCATCCACACAGATGAGGGTTGTGTTGCTGCGCCTATGAAGCGGGGTGCGGTTTTGTGTTGCAGGTGTCAGTTTGCTCTGGAGAGCCTCCTGGTAGGTTGGTTGGTTTGTCTGTTTTTCTGCACACTATTGTTGGGTTGCTCCAAGTCTCAAGAATGACTGCTCCTGTGTCTGCCTTATGATTTGGGCATTCAGTAGGTCCCTCAGAAACGCTGGTAAAAACTGGTGCCTTTGACAAGTGCACATAAGGATGGGTTGTTTATTATGATTGGTACAATCAGGTCTCAAAAAGATTTTAAAAATACATTTCTCAGATACTGGACAGAGTAGGAGAAAAAATATGGAACAAAACTCAAAATTATAAAGGCCAATCTTATTGGTCTGATAGGGCCTGGTGAAATCCCCAAGACTATGGCCCTTAGCCACCCTTCATTCAACTCACTCCTGTGGCTTTCAGCCAAACAACAGACAGGCCTACAAGGTGAACAATCACACCAGGTAGGTCCACTCCTGAGAACAATCAATCATGCCACCTTGGAAGGGCAGCATTCACACAGGGAGAAAGCTCAGAAGGCAGGAATGCACAGGAAAGAAGGACCCAGGGAAAAGGTAACCTCAGGGAGGGAGTGGGAAGACAGCTGTTGCATTGTGGGGAGATTGCAGTCAATGTCATGAAACAAAATCTGTATGAAGTGTTGTGTGGAAAATGAATTTGCTCTATAAACTTTTACCCAAGTCACAATAAAAGAAAAATGTGAAGCTTGAAAAGAACAATAGGACATGCAACAAAGGAAGAGAGAAACACAATGCAACACAATAGAAAAAGAACGAAATGAAACATTGTGTCTTTGGCTACCCCCCAAAAAAATTCCCAAATTACAATAAAATGTCAAAATAAAAACTGAAAAATTAGCCTAAATTTAAAGGTTTCTTTAAAGTGTGCAGAAGGTAGGGTTGTGAAAATGGAATCTTCCCCTACCTCCAGAGGGTTTATTGAATTAGATGATACTTCTCCTTAGGAGGGTTTTGTGCTAGTGGGTTTAGCACATCTATCAGTTTGGTAGTTCTAATATTGCTAGGCATCAGTGAAAGTAAACGGGCTCTGACAAAGGTTTTTAGTGTGTGTAAAAGCAGTTTCCAAGACTTTTAAGCAAATCAGGTTAGACTGGGGTATAGATGTGCGCTATTAAGGAAAGACTACCACCAAACACCGGTTGTTCCAGAATGACGAAGAGGAATGCATGCAAAGCCAATCTGAACAGCTGTGAGGGTCGTGGGCAGTTAGAAGGGGAGCAAAACTGCTCACCAGGAAAATCATACGGAAGAGGCCAGTGTCTCTCCACAGGTGAGCCCTTTCAAAGACATTAAAAAGCAGCAGCTGCTGGGGACGAGGGGCAAAGCAGGAACAGTGCCGCCTTAATCACCTGCAAGGAGCTCTGGTCGCACAGGGCCTAAGGCATCTGACTGCTGACCAGAGGCTGGTGGTTCAAACCCACTGGCCACTCATCTGAAGGAAGACTGGGCAATCGACTTGCATAGAGATTTACTGCCTCAGAAACCGAGAGGGGGTCGCTATGAGTCAGAACTGACTCAACGGCAGTGAATGTGGCTTTTTTGGATCACATGCAAGTAAAATCTTGCTGAAGATAATTCAAAAATGGGTGCAGCAGTATATTGACAGAGAACTTTCAGAAATGCAAGTGGGATTCAGAAGAGGATGTGGAACAAGGGATATCATTGCTGATGTCAGATGGATCTTGGCTGAAAGCAAAGAATACCAGAAAGATGTTTACTTGTGTTTTATTGACAATACACAAGCATTCGATTGTGTGGATCGTAACAAATTATGGATAACGTTGAGAAGAATGGGAATTCCAGAACACTTAACTTTGCCCATGAGGAACCTGTACATGGATCAGGAGGTTGTCATTCGAACAGAACAAGGGGACACTGCATGGTTTAAAATCAGGAAGGGAGTATGTCAGGGTTGTATCCTTTCACCATACTTATTCAATCTGTATGCCGAGCAAATAATCTGAGAAGCCGGACTATATGAAGAGGAACATAGCATCAGGATTGGAGGAAGAATCATTAACAACCTGATGAGCCTGGTGGAACCCCTGAGACCATGGCCTCTAGCTGCCCTTCAAGTCTGGCATTGAACCCACTCCTGTGGATTCCAGCCAAACAAAAGACAGGCAAATGAGCTGAACATTTACATTAGGTAGATACACTCCTTGGAGAGAACAATCATGGGAGAAAGAAGGGCTGTGTGTGCACAGGGAGACAGCTCAGGGGGCAGGAGTGCATGGAGGGAAGGACACAGGGAAGAGGTAACTATCAGGAGGAAGTGGGAGGGGAGCTGTTGCATTGGGGTAAATTGTAATGAATGTCATGAGACAATGTGTGTGTGAACTGCTGTATGGAAAGTGAATTTGCTCTGTAACCTTTCACCCAAATCACAATAAAATTTAAAAATACGTTTTGTTATCACTTTAAGGAGCTCTGGTGGCACAGTGCTTAAGGCATTCAGCCGCCAACCATAAACTTGGCGGTTTAAACCCACCAGCTGCTCCAGGGAAGAAAAATGAGATCGTCCGCTTCCTGAAGATCAACAGCCCTGGACATCCTCTGGGGCAGTTCCCCTCTGTCCTCTAGAGGCGCTCTGAGTCGGAATGGACTCCACGGCAGTGGGTGTGGTTTGGGCTTTGCTTCCTGAAGATCAACAGCCCTGGACATCCTCTGGGGCAGTTCCCCTCTGTCCTCTAGAGGCGCTGTGAGTCGGAATGGACTCCACGGCAGTGGGTTTTACTGTCTCTTTGGTTTCACAGTTATCTATCTTGATGACCTAGGATAAACCCGACAGCTCTGAAACTTCATAGAAGGTAACAACAAACATGTGCCTGCTTTGTAGGGGGAACAGCCAGCTCTAATAAGGCTTATTGAAAACGTGATTTGCATGAGGAATGTTGCCAAATCGAGAGAAACGTCTAATTTTCTTTTGGTTAACAAGGTTGTGTATGTGAGCAACTCTTACGTGTTGCTTGCGTTAGCCATGGCTTCCAGATGGCTGATGTGCCCTGAATCGGGCATCAGGGGCTGTTCTGATTACCTAGTGCTGCTCTCACAAGAAATACCACAAATGGGATGGCCTTAACAAACAGGAGTTTACTCTCTCACAGTCTGGAGGCTTTAAGTCCAAGTTCAAAGTGCCAGGCTCTAGGGGTTGGGTGAAAGCCCCTTGACCTTGGGCTTCAGCTCTGCCTCTTGCTCCCAGCCCACTGAAGCTGGAGGTCTCTTCACTCAGGCAGCTACTGGTTGCTGAGGCTAACAAGCCCAAGGTTGACCAGTAAAAAGGCACAGTCCCATGTTACCAAACCACTCGGCAGGCCATTAATTCAAGTCCATTTTAAGTCCCAAGGTCAGCAGAACATGGCAGGCTACTGAACGACACAGTTACATGCAGGGTCCAAGCATGCCATAGGCTAGAGACCATTCCCAAGGCTTCTCCTTATATACAGGAAGCAGACCACATCCCACAGGCAGCTACTCAGCTGCTTGTGGTAGATCCCACCATGGAGTTGATTGCCAGTCTCATCATGGGGAATAACTACCACCAGCTGTCCAGCCACTCAGCCAGGCCCAGCCAAGTCGGCACACACATTTAACTACCACGGGGGCTTCCCTCAGTTTTCCTACATTTTCATTAATATTCATGTTTGGGAGCTGCTCGTCTGGCGCATCGGAACTGCATGTTGTGTATTCATACTCTGTTGTACCTCGGAGGACTGTATGTTATAGCCAACTTTTTCTCACTGAGGATTAAGGCCACTCCTTTTCAAAAACAGAAGGTGAGGTCACTCACTATGCCTGCAGATATTCTGTCAGGCTTTCTGGAAGCTGACTTTTAGGTTACTTGACATGACTTTGGGAGTAGATTCTCACCAAGTCTTTCCCTTGGACAAATTGGCATCCATAATCAGTCAGCCATGGCTGTTTGTAAGACAACTTCTGCACAGGTTTTTACTCTCATGATGTTCTTAATGTGTGTATGATAAGCCATAGGCCAGACTCTGCCCCCCAAAGGACAGTAAAATGGACTATGCTGGGTATTTGGAGGTGGACTTCTAAGTGGCACTGCTTAGACCACGCCACGGGATCTAGATTCCTGACTCCTGTGGAGAAGCTGATGCGCTCACAAGGCTGACCTAGGACAAGAGGGGCAGAAACTAATTACAGGACCGCAAGGACTGAAGGGCCCTGTGTAGAAGAGTATGGATGTTTCGATGTGCTATCTTCTGAACGTAAGAACCATCTCTCTCTTTTTCTCCTAAACCATCTATGTTGTTATGGCCTCAGATATTGTTGATCAGCTCCACTCAGAGTGACCCTATGTGCAACAGAACAAAACATTGCCTGGTCCTGGGCCAGCTCCACAGTCCTTGCTGTACTTGAGCCCATTGTCACAGGCACTGTGCCAAGCAACCTCATTCAGAGTCTGCCCCTTTTTGACTGGTCTACCAGTCTTTACCAAGTGTGATGTCCCATCTATAATTTATAATAATTTAATAGGCTTTGTTTATGCACCGACCATTTCACTCTCCTCTGTCCCTCCAGGGTTGGAAAACTTACCGAGTGTTGTTATTTCTGATGGCAAGAGAGTCACTTGATGAGGTTCAATACGAATCTCCCTCCTCCGTGAATAGGACATAATTGGCAATCTCAGGTCGGTGCCCACCCACGCCTGACTTTTTGCAATACCAGACTCACACAGTTTTAGTCTCTTTGTGATTGACTGATGCGTCTGAGGTTTTCAAAGCTTGGGACTGGCTGTCTCAGCTACAACCAGTGGTCTCCATCCGACTGGGAGAACAACAAGGAAAAGAAGTTTAAGAACCAACTGAAATAATGTACGTTTCACAAAAAATGTACCCCAAAGAGCAGCACCTGTGAGACTGGAAGAAACCTAGATGGTGCCCAGCCGACACTTAGTCGGTCAGAGAGTCCAATCCAGTCATGCTCAAGAAGAGGGAGGCGTCAGAGAGAAACACCAGGAAGAGATATCTTACTTTGCTTCAGGGTTCTTCTTATCTGGGAAACAAATATTGACCTAAAATGTCCGGACCAGCTCTTGCCACCTGCTTTTTCACCCAAGCTGCTAATCTCTTTCTTGTGAGAAACCAGGCTTACTTCATTTAAATTTCCGAAGATATCATGGCTGCAGTGGGTGCACAGCCAGAGACCAGCTTGTGACTGGGCCTCAGCTGATCTCAGTGAAGGGGAGGCAGGGCTCAGGCCATCAACTTAAAGTAAGCCAGTGGTTGATTCTCAATTCTTCTCCTTCCTCTTATTACAAGTCCCATTGTAACCATCCTACTTCCAGCCATATCTTTTCTGGTTTTTTGAGTCACAATGGTCTCCCTATTTACATAAAGAATAGCTCACAGAATAGATCTTCTCTTTCCATTTCTTTGAGTTTTGATTATTTCTAACACATAGGAGATCCTGGTTATTTGACTTTGTATCACTTGTAGTTGTCTGTTCTAACTCCTAGTTAGTTCAGTAGTGCCTGTGGCTTAACAGCTCCTAAGGGGCCAGCCTAGGCACAGCAACTTGTCTCTGTTCACCTGGAGCAACAGAGGAAGGAGTGTCAGGAATCCTGGGAAGATACGGAATGTGTGGCCAATTGCCTCCATGAACAACCGCCCCTTTGTCCTGAGACCAGAACAGGATGCCGCTGGGCTATCGTGACTGAATATTTTGACTAAAGATTCTATAGAAGAATCCTAATCAAATGGGGGGGGGGGAGCAGAAAAGAATTTCAAATTCCTTCCATCTTCTTTTTATATTTCCTGCATCATTCAGTATTTTGCCCATAGAACTTTTCAATATTGCAATTAGAGCCTTGAATTTTTTCTTCAGTTCTTTCAGGTTGAGAAATTCCAGGTGTGTTCTTCCCTTTTGGTTTTCTAATTCCAGGTCTTTGCACATGTCATTATAATAATTGACTTTATCTTCTCGAGCTGTTCTTTGAAATACTCTATTCAGCTCTTTTATCTTGTCATTTCTTTCAATTGCTTTATCTACTCTCCATTCAAGGCCAAGTTTCAGAGTCTCTTCTGACATCCATTTTGGTCTTTTCTTCTTTTGCTTTCTTTTTAATGACCTCTTGCTCTCTTCATGGATGATGTTCTTGATGTCGTCCCACAATTCCTCTGGTTTTTGGTCACTGGTGTTCAGTGCATCAAATCTATTCTTTAGATGGTCTCTAAACTCACGAGGGATATTATCAAGGTCATATTTTGGCTCTCATTGACTTGTCTTAATCGTCTTCACCTTCAACTTGAACTTGCATATGAGTTGATGGTCTATTCCACAGTCAGCTCCTAGCCTTGTTTTGGGTGAAGATACTGAACTTCTCCATGGTCTCTTGCCACAGATGTAGTCGATCTGATTCTTGTGTACTCCATCTGGCAAAGTCCACTTGTATAGCCATCATTTGTGTTGTTGAAAAAAAAGGTATTTGCAATGAATAAGTCTTGGTCTTGCAAAATTCTATCATGCAATCTCAAGTGTCATTTCTATCACCAAAGGCATATTTTCCAACTACTGGTGACTCTTGTTTCCAAATTCGCAATTTCTGCAGTCTGAAATTGACCAAACAGGTAATCAAGATATGTTGATTATCACTGGTGATTGGAATACAAAAGTTGGAAACAAAGAAGACTCACCAGTAGTTGGAAAATATGGCCTTGGGGATAGAAATGACACTGGAGACCACTTGATAGAATTGTGCAAGACCAATGACCTATTCATTGCATATACCTTTTTCCTACAACATAAGTGGCAGCTATGCACATGGACTTTGTCAGATGGAATACACAGGAATCAATCAGATTGACTACATTTGTGGAAAGAAGCCATGGAAAAGCTCAGTATCTTCAGCCAAAACAAGGCCATGAGCTGACTGTGAAACAGACCATCAACTGCTCATATGCAAGTTCAAGTTGAAGTTGAAGACAATTAAGACAAGTCCATGAGAGCCGGAATATGATTTTGATAATATTCCTTCTGAATTTAGAGACTATCTAAAGAATAGATTTGATGCATTGAACATCAACGACCAAAAACCAGAGGAATTGTGGGATGACATCAAGAACATCATCCATGAAGAGAGCAAGAGGTCATTAAAAAGACAGGAAAGGAAGAAAAGACCAAAATGGTATCAGAAGAGACTCTGAAACTTGTCCTTGAATGGAGAGCAGCTAAAGCAAATGGAAGAAATATTGCATTTCAATATTGAAAGATTCTATGGGCAAAATACTGAATGATGCAGGAAATATTAAAAAAAAAA
>NW_006921860.1:2920478-2931001 GCF_000298275.1 Orycteropus afer afer | reverse complement strand
AGGTCAAGTACAGGGCCCCAGCTCTGCCCGAGTCAGCAGCGGGGCTTCTAAAGCAGTGCCTGGCTCGCAGCCTCTGTTCGTGGAGCTTTGGTTCCATGTTTCTTCACACCACCTGCCCTGCAGTGAAGTACTTAATTGGGCCTTCCAGCCCAATTAATCTTTGTGACTCCCTCACAATGATTGGGTGGGACTATGCAAATAAGGAGCTCTGGTGGCGTAGTGCCTAAGGCACTTGACTGCTAACCAGAAGGCTTGCGGTTCAAACCCACCAGCCACTCCTTGGAAGGAAGGTTGGGCAATATACTTCTATAGTGATACTGCCTTCAAAACCCAAGGAGGGGTCGCTATGAGTAGGGTCTGACTCAGCGGCAAACAACATGCAAATAAGGTGTTTATGGCCCACCAAGGAGACTGGACAGCCTGCTGGTAATGCAGGTAAGGTGTGTGGACCGTGTGACGATTCTGGTAGGTCAGCTGGGCTGGGCCGTGGTTTGGCAGTTGTGTGTTGTCACCCTCCATTCTACGCTCTGATGTTAACTGTCCTCCCACCTGTGATGTGTGGTAAATCCTAGCCTGTATGCCTGTGATTACGGTCCCGTGGGAGAGAGTTGTCCGTTATGTAAATTAGGCAGGCTGCATCCTGAGTCACCTTTACCTCAGTCACTGCCCTTCACAGCCTCCCTCAAGGAAGGGCAGTTTCTTTGAGGGTATGGCCTGCATCCAACCTATATGAACACTGTGGCCATGGTCTCTCTTGGCTTGTCTTCATCCGACTCGCCTTGTCTTGCATCTGGCTGATTTTCTGTGACCTCTTGGGACTTGAGCCAGCAGTCTGTCATCTGACCTGCCGACTTGGGGTCATCAGGCCCTGCAGCCACGTGAGGAGAGGCCTCCAGACCCACGGATGTGAGACTTGGCAGCCTCCACACCGTGTAAGCCACTGCGTTGGCGGTTCATGATTTCTGTGAGCTGTTACAGAGAATTACAGAACCCAGAGCGGGGGAGGACCGAGGGGAGGAGGGGCTGACCTTAGAGGGCGGAGGGGTACAGCAGTTTGGAAAAGCTGAACTCCTGGGACATTTCTAACCTACACCTCAGAGACCAGCACCATGCTGATCCTTACACACTGCTGACCCCCACAGCCCCAGCACCCTGCCGCCTCTCCCCCGTCCACCGTGGGGGCTAGGTGAGCTGGGATTGCCAGCTAGGTGCCCCTTCCTCCAGGTGATGAAACAGGCAAGCCAGCCCTGGCTCCCTCCCAGAGCAAAGCTGAGTGAAGCCCAACTGCTCGTCCAGCGACCCAGCCGCGGCCATCGCAGAGGGTGGCTGGGCGGGCCGATACCGCCACCTGCCGGCCACGGGGCCAGCCGCAGCCCCAACTCCACAGCGTCTGGGCGAAGCCCCAGGCACCGAGGACCTTAAAGTGGCTGAGGTCCCCTGGGATCCACCTAAGTTTCTCAGTAGTCCCCTCCTGTGGGCACAGCCCACCCCCCACATTCCTCTTCCAGTTGATTTTCCATCACAGCAAGGGCCACAGCAAGGACTTTTCTCAAAGTGACCTGCCAGCTCAGGACGGGGGCACTGGGGCGTAGACCCCAATGGGGCCAGGACGCAGCCCCACACTACAGGGGGCAGGTGGGCCCTGTGGGCAGTGGGTGACAGACACGAGACTGGGCCGATTCGAGCCCACAGCCAATAGGGTAGTCAGGCCCCACCCAAGTGACAGGCTAAACATGGCCCGATGACCTCTCGTTTCTGCCCAAGCCTGGTGCTGGGAATGAAGAACCGCTTGCAGGGGCAGGTTGCCCTCAGAAGCAGGGCCACAGCTCTCCAATCATGGCAACACAAGTACCCCAGGGGCCCTGAACCATGCACGGCTGTGGAGGGGACCCGTGTCCCACCTGACGACAGCTCGAGAAGGAACAGGAGAGCTCTTGTTGGTCCCTGTGACTCGACTAGGGGCTCCGGAGGGTTCCAAGGCTGTGAGCTCTCGGGACACTGCCAGGCCTGTCTGCAAGGCGCCTGGGTGGATATGAACCGCTGCCTCGGTAAGTGGTGGAGGACTTAAGTGTATGTGCCACCTGGGGCCACCTAAGAGGACAGCATGGAAGAAGCGGCAGATGGTCAGAGGCTGTCGGGACACCCCACGAGCTGGGGCAGCTCAGCGGACAACGGCTCCACAGGGACTGGGAAGGGCCCGACGGAGGCCCAAGGGGAGAGCGGACGCTGTGTGCAGCCAGCACCGAGACCCCCCCCGTGAAGTCCCGGTGGGGCAGGGGACTGGCGAGGGAGGGTGCTGAGGAGCAAGGTGCTAACCCAGTGCTTGGGACCCCCGGCAGCGCCCTGCAGGCCGAGGCTGGGGCACTCAGTGTCCTTGACCCACTGGCTCACCCAGGCCTGGAGTGGGGCAGGGGGACACTGGGCCCACCACTGAGGCTGCAAGGAGGGGGCTGCTCACAGCTCGATTTATAACTTACAATACTGAACGTAAGGCCAGGCGAGCAAGAGTCCCAGACAAAAATGACCTGGTTTGTGAAACACAAAAACACGTGAGGACAGGCTGGTGTATGGGACAGAGGTACAGACCTTGGCGCACCCCCACACTGAGCAACATGTGGGTTGTGGAGGGAACATTGAAACATGGCTTCCAGGCCTAAGTTTCTGTTTGAAATGTGGTAAAACAGACAGTGGTTTCCAAGGCTGACCACCAACACAGTCTACACCACAGGCTGCTATGCGGAAAGCAAGGGCACTCTGGGTTATATGGCCTAGTTGACTCGCTCAACACCAAGAAAACTCCTCCCTCAGAACGGAGGCGAATGGTGCAGCTCTCAAGGCCAGCCGCTACAGCACAACACCCAGGCCCTGAGCGTCTGGGGGTTTACTCCAGGTGTCCAGCTAAAGCCTGCAGACGGGGCGGGCCCTTCTACCAGCCTTCCACCACACGCCAGCTGTCAGAAGGGACCAGTCCCTGGAAAAGAGGATCACGTTGCGTGGCGGGTCCACGAAAAAGGGGCAGACCCTCAACGAGATGGACCGCCAGTGGCTGCGATGGCAGTGGCTGCGATGGCAGTGACCCGGAGGCTAGCACAGGACCGGGAAGCATTTGTTCTGTTGTACATGGGGTCGTCAGGAGTTGGAACTGACTTGGTGGCACAAGTCTTTTTCTAACTTCCACCAAATGGCTGGATGGGACTATGCAAATAAGGTGCCTGTGGTCCACCAAGCAGACTGGCCGGCCTGCTCCTAATGCAAATAAGGTGCGAGGAATCCTGACGCGGGAACAGGGCAGTTTTGCCACCGCACTAGACTTTAAACGAAACGTCCTAGGGGCAGAAAAAGCGAACCTCACAGCCACCGAGGAGACAGAGAGCAGAATGTGCTTTTCTGGCCCCGGGCCCCGGGCCCTGTGTGTCGAGAACCCCAATCCAAGAGACAGAAAACAAGCACCTGAGAAATGACAGCAGGAGAACGAGGCGATGGGCAGTGGGCTCTCTGGCCCATGGATCAAGAGCTGAGCACATGAGCACCGGCAGGCTGGCCTGGCCCACGGGGCCCCCTGGGGGGCTGAGAGCCAGAGAAAGGCCGACCTGAAGGCACGACTGAGAGGAGACCATCCCAGATGAAGAACTGCACCCGGAGCGCTCCTGACGCTCATCCCTCTCCTGCCATTTTCCTGATAAACCCCTAACTAACTGTGAGAATGCTCTGAGTTCTGTGGCCACTCAATGAGCTACTGAGCCCAGCACAGGAGCAGAGCAGTGCCGTGGCAGGGACGGGTGGTGCCAGAAGTGGTGGAGGTTGTAGGGTGGTGGCGCGTCTGACCGCCGCCTCCTAGAATCGGCCTCGACCTTGACGGTGGCTCTCTGTCCCTATCATGGAGGCAGAGGGCAGACATCACCCGTCACTTTACAGAGTGCTGTTTCTCTTTACAGTTTTGCTTCTACCCTGGTTGATTTTTTGAAGACTTTTCTTCAAAACAGCCATCCATTCCAGAGTGCTTTAACAGTTGCAGGAATGAAAAGCCTGATAGCTCCAACACCGAAGAAATCTGTAATAAAACTGCAAGTGCTGAGACATACCCCTTCTCCACGATAAAATTAGGACAGGCTGCCCCGTGCGTGGTTTCAGGAATCCCACACCAAGGGCGTTGGGGCAGGCCGCCCACCTCACAGCAAGCTGACCACCGAGACACTGAGTTGACCAAGATGCTGACTTCTCTGAACACCATTCTCACTCACTGATGTTAGGAAAAACAGGCATGACCCCTCATTATGGAAGTTCTCACCCCAAAACACAAAACACAAGCAGTGCATGGAGAGAGGAGGGGAGGGCTGGTGAGTGAGCACGCACGGCCCAGAGCGCGACATGGTCACTGGCCCTTTAATGAAACAAGCTGGCCACAGGCCCTTCAATGAAGCAGGTCGCCAGCAGCTGCAGACCACGGCCAGCCCGGCCTAGCAGGCGGCCTGGCTCAGCAGGGACAAGTGGCTCAGTCCCTCCGCAGGGGCATGGTCTCCTCGCGGATGCCCTCCTGGGTGACAATGCAGATGTGCAGTGCGTCCCCCGTGTACACATCCCGCTCAGCAGCAGAGATGAAGACGTCCCTCACCAGGCGCAGGGCCCTGTCCAGGGTCAGCGGGACCTGCTCCACGTTCTGCATGTTCTTGAATCCGACCTGCAGGCAGAGGAGGGGCCGGGGCTGGCGGAGGAGGGCAGCCCCACACAGGGACCCGCCAGCCCGGCAGCTGGAGTGCACTCCGGCCCGACTCCAGGTGCAGCACGGGGACTGAGGGCTGCGGGCAGCCGCACCACTGCAGGGCCGGGCACCCGGAGGGCAGCAAGGGCGCAGCGTACCTGGTTGTCGAGCAGCGGCTGCAGCATCGCACTGGCCGAGCCTCCAGCCTTGAAGGAGTCTCTCTGGTAGGATCCGACTGGGTCAAAGCTGTACACGGCCCCCTTCCCTGGGGAAAGAAGAGGCCCCGTGAGGACGACGCACTGACATCAACCCATCACAGCCACATGGCTCCAGTCACAGGACAGAAGAGGATGCTGGCTGTAGAATTCCAGCCAACACGCAGAAGACACGCTACCTGCCCCGCGTCCAGAGCTGGGCTCCTGGGGCAGCTGCCCTCCACACAGACCTCGGGGGGCCAGGGTCCACCCTTCTCATTGGCACTCTGCCATCAGGGTGCTCTGCAAATCAACCGACTGCCACGCTGGGGTCCCGGGCCCAGAGAGCTTCACCCACGCTCGGGTAACTGCCCAGGGCCTTGTGGGTGCACGCCTTGGCCCCAGGACACATGGCTAGTGCTCAGTAAAGGACAAGGCCAGGGGAGCACAGGCCAAGCACCAAGCACCAGTTCTGCTTTGCAAGCCCAGACCGATGCAGAACCCCTGCCTCGTTCCAGAAACGGGCCCGGACTCGGCTCGCTCCTCAGCAGCTGGAGCACACCTGGCGGGAGGCACCGTCAGCACGGAAAAGCGTCATCCCCCAGCCCCATCGTCGCCTCACTCACAGGGAAGCCAGCCTACAAGAAGACGTAAGAGACAAGCACGTGCCGGTCATGTCTGCGTCCCCAAGAGCCAATGTTACCAGCAGCCCGAGCCCACTGGCAGGACCGGCGGGTCCGTGCTGGCTGACAGCAGAGGGTATGCCATCGCTCCCGTGCACCGCCTGTGCAGGTGGGTGAGCGGCCGGCAGTGAGACAGTGTCCCCGTGAGAGCGCCTCAGGGGCTGTGAGGGGTTCAAGCGGCAGGGGCGCAGACCAGCTCCCGGGACTCGAGTCTCTCGAGGGCTCGCCACACCATCACCTCACACCCGTGGCCCAGGCAGCAGGTGTGCATACACGGGATGGTGCAAAGTGGGACAGCCCCCAGCACGCACCACCACCCCACGCCAGCGTCCAAGTGCTGCCCTCGGGCATTGGGGCACACTCACAAATAGGGGTGAGTCAGCCCGGAGGTGAGAGATGCAGGGGAGGCGGCTGCGGCACTCGAGCGGCGCCCCGGACGCAGCCCGAGCCCCGAAGTAAAGGGGTCCTCACAGCACAGGGAAGACTGCCCTGTGAATTCTTGATGCGGAAATCTACCGGGAGGAGTCCACCACCAAAACGGGAAAAGCAACCAAGCAAGGAAGCCCACGCCGGGAGCAGAGCCAGGACCCCCTCACTGCGGCAGCCGCGGGCAGAGGCCCAGAGCAGGGCTAGGGGCACGGGAGACTGTGAAGAACTATGTGATGGAATGTAACTCCAGAAGAAAACAGGTGCTTGAGAAAGGAGACCACCCGTGTGATCCAGGACGCAGGCGCCCACTGTCCCGCGTGACCCAGCACGCCGGTCCTCAAAGAAACCCTGTGCGACCTGGGACACGTGCGCCCAGAGCTCCTGGGATTGAACTTGTTAACGTCTAAAGTCGAGTCTGTCCACCCTCATTACTCAGGTCAGGCGGGATCGCACTTCCCCAGGCAGCTCTCCCTGTGAGAACACGCAACGACCTCTCCTGAGCTCATGCTCAGCCCGACGGTCTCCCGCTGCCCCCGGACCATCGCTCACATCCTACTCAGCTTGCTGCATGTTTTATGGTCACACGCACATCTCAGGCAGGTGGTGGTCACGCCCCTGCACCGATGGACACGCATGTCCCAGAAAGAACACCCACCTTCCTCGTCGAGCCCGCCGATGATGTTGTAGACGTAGTAGGGGAAGAAGCGCCGGGAGTACAGGATGGTGGACAGCATGGCGGCTATGGCCCCAGTCGTCATGGCCTTGTTGTTGGAGTGCTTGTACATCTGTGGGGCATGGGAGCACACTCAGAGTAGCCACCAGGGCCCCCGGCCTAGAGGAAATGCCCACCAACTCCTCCTAGCAGACTGGGACCAATCCTGCCCTCAGCTCTGTGGCTGTGAGCCAACCACATCCCCTGTCCTTCCTCATCCTGACTATGGCCTGGGGCTGGCCGGCCAGCCTGCCCACGGTTCTTGAAAAGGTTTCAGGGGAACACAGCCACGCTCGTGGATCACATTCTGCCTACGGTTCGCGCAGCGTCACGATGGGAGAGCTGAGCAGTCTGCGGAGGCCACACAGGCCCAGACCTGAGCCCCTTGCAGGTGGCAAGCAGCATCCGCATGGCTCTCACCCAGGGCACCCCTCCACCTACCTTTAGCCTTGCTTCAATGATCTTAGTGAGCGTGAGACAGTCGCCATGGAAACCGCTGCAGCCGATGACGGTCCTGTCCGTCCTGCAAAAGCACACCACAGGACGCTGAGCCGACAGCAGAATGTGTCACAGACGGTTCAAAGAAGACACTGCTGTTCCTGTTCTTGATCAACGGTGACAGGACCACGAGCTCTTCCCCCATCCCATATGGCATCAGACCCCTCACTCCTTACACCAAACAAACTGTGGACCAACGAACAAATGGAAGAACCGTACGAGAGGAAACCTGAGTGCGTGTCTGAGCTTCTGGGCTGGGAAGGCCTGTTTTACCCCGACCCAGCCCCTAAGCACCCCAGACAGTTCAGTGCTAAGACTTCTAGGGAAAAACAGGAACCAAAGTCCAAAGACAAACATAAAAAACTAAGAAAACACTTGAGGAAAACTTATGACCAAGGTGTATTTTAATTTTTACCTTCCTCTACAAAGGGCTCCTACAAATAAGAAAAACAGTAATGTGACAAGTTACACACAGCTCACAGAAATAGAACCACAAATCACTGTAAATATCTGAAAAGACCCTCCACTGCACGCCAACAGTGCAAATCTAAACAAGAAACGATTTGCATTTATTAGAGTAACTGGAATTTCAAAAAACCAGTAACCCCTAGAACTGGTGAGGCTGTAAAAACGGGTATTCTCAGACACTTGGAAGACATGTGTTGAACTTTTTAGAAGGACAATTGGGCAGCACAGCTGATTCAGTCACTCCCTTGCTCCAAGTTCACCCCATCAAGATTTGTGGAAGCATGCACAGACACATGAATGTGGGTCAATGTGTCATGTTAAGAGCTCCCCAACCAACCAACCACACCCACTGCCATGGAGTCTATTCTGACCCACAGTGCCCCTAGAGGACAGAGTGGGAACTGCCCACAGGGTCTCCAAGGCTGTCAGTCTCTATGGAAGCAAAGCCCAAACTGTGGAGTTGATTCTGACTCACAGCGCCCCTAGAGGACAGAGCGGGAACTGCCCACAGGGTCTCCAAGGCTGTCAGTCTCTATGGAAGCAAAGCCCAAACTGTTAACTACAAGGTTGGCAGTTCAAACTCACCAGCCACTCCGCAGAAGGAAGACTGGGCAATCTACTTCTGTAAAGATTTATCACCTTGGAAACCCAAAGGGGGTCACTCTGAGTTGGAATCAACTCGATGGCAGTAAGTTTGATTTTGTTTTTTGGAATCTACACTGAAGGCTGTAGTCTCTGATCTTCACCTGTAAGGGCTTGAGTCTCCTACACTTACGGCAAGCAAGGTTGTGTCATCTGCATATCTCAGGTTGTTAATGAGTCTTCCTTTAATCCTGATGCCACATTCTTCTTTGTACAGCCCAGCTTCTTGGCTTATTTGCTCACCATACAGACTGAATAAATATGATGAAAGGACACAGCCCCGACACACACTTTCCCTGATTTTAAACCACACAGTATCCCCTTGTTCTGCTGGAAAGACTGACTCTTTGTCTATGTACAGGTTTCTCATGAGTACAATTAAGTGTTCTGGAATTCCCATTCTTCTCAATGTTATCCACAATTTGTTATGATCCACACAGTCGAATGCCTTTGCATAGTCAACAAAACTAAAGTCAACATCTTTCTGGTATTCTATGCTTTCAGCCACAATCCATCTAACTTTAGCAGGATCTCTCTCACTGCATGTCTTCCTCTGAATCTAGCTTGAATTTCTGGAAGTTCCCTGTTAATGTAATGCTACAACCGTTTTTGAATTATCTTTAGCATAGTTTCATTTGCATGTGATATTAATGACATTATTTGATAATCATTCTATAATGCAACTCAAGGCTTGAATTTTTTATTTCTTTCACCTTGAAAAATGATGTACGTAGTCTTTCCAAGCCATGGTATTTTCAATCGCCTCAAGTGCATGTCCAAGATGGACAATGAAAAAGGAAGACCGAAAACTTCAAGCCTTTGAATTATGGTGTTGGTGAAGAGTATTTAATACACCATGGGCTGCCAGAAGAATGAACCAATCTATATTGGAAGAAGTAAGCCAGGAAGATGGAAGAAAAGGCAGACGAGCGACACAGACCCTCTTCAACAAAGAAAACAAAAACCAATTATACAGAAGATAAACCTTGGAACCCTGAGCTTTGAAAGGAATTATACAGAAATGGATTAGGCACCAACTAGTGGAAAAACCTGAACGAAAAGTGAGTACAGACGGACGGAGCTGCAGACTGTCAGATACTCTGATGAGACCAACAGCCTGAATATTTCCAAGTGGCGCTGGCACCTGAGAATTGACCTAAAGCTCAGTCCCAGTCACCAAGGGCTGCAGGGACAACTGCTCTGGTGGCCTATGACTAGGAAGGGAAACAACAAGGAGGGAAACAACCTGAGCTGTGGACTTTCTGCTGTCCTGAGGGTGCAGCCATTTTGATTGTTTACACGTGGCAACCATTTTGGATTTTAAAGTGAAAGCATTCTCACTCAGATGCCAAGGACCTAAGAACAGGCTATGTTTGCCAGGGTCGGCAAGGACATATGAGAGGCTGACAAAGGAAAGGAGACAGGTGGTGAGTGTATAAGTGCTGTCAACTAGTGAATAGAGGAGCACAACACAGTACCCTGCCTGCATAGATAACATACAAACAAAACAAAGAAAACGAAAATTATGGGCAAGTCACTACGGCATATAATCACCAATTAAATATAAACACAAAAACGTCACAATGCCTCGGAGACAACAGAACATCACAGTCCACACAAAGAAGCAAGATAATGCAGGAGAAACAAGGGACCAGGATATAGACCCAAAACACATCCCTGAGGAAGATGCAGCACTGGAACTCCCTGATAAGGAATTCAAAAGAATTATATTTCGGTATCTTCAAGGGACTGAGAGACAGACCAAGGAAAACACCCCCCCCAAAAAAAAAAAACCCTAAAAAAATTCTGGAAGAAAATACAAGAACAAAATGACAAAATAAATGAAAAACTAGAAAAATTCTAAATCTACAGAGAGAAATCCAGAAGATTAATACTAAATTGTCACAAACAGATAACAAATTAAAAGGGCAAAGGAGTAGAACTGATTCAATGGAAGACAGAGTTAATGACATTGAAGAAAAATGCCTGAATACTTCTTTGGAAAGGGATCAATCAGAAAAAAGATCAAAACAAAATGAAGAAAGCCTAAGGTTCATGTTGTTGTTGTTATGTGCCATCGAGTCGGACCTGACTCATAGAGACCCCTCCTTGGGTTTCCGAGTCAGTATCACTACGGAAGTAGATTGCCCCATCTTCCTTCTGAGGAGTGGCTGGTGGGTTTGAACCGCCAGCCTTCT
>NW_006921860.1:2919701-2920291 GCF_000298275.1 Orycteropus afer afer | reverse complement strand
ACTAAGCTCAGATTTCTCAACAGAAACCATGCAGGCGAGAAGATAGTGGGATGGTATATATAAAACACTTGAGAAAAATTTCCAACCAAGAATTATGCACCCAACAAAACTGTCCCTCAGGTATGATGGTGAAATTAGGACATTTCCAGATAAGCAGAAATTAAGGAAATGTGTTAAAACCAGACCAACATTGTAAGAGAGGCTAAAGGGAGCCCTTTGGACAGAGAAGCAACAACAGCCAACAACTGACCATTAACAAACCAACCCAACTATGGAAGTATCCAAAGTAAATAAGCCTACAGGATTATAAAGAGGGAACCAGAGACACCAACCGACAAATGAGGACAACTACAAACCAAAAAGAGGGAAAAACATCTGTGTTGTTACAGAACTTCTAGATGGTAGGGAAGTCAAGACAACTCCAAGATAGAACAGACTGTTCTAAACGTAGGAAGAAAACTATAAATCACAGGGTAACCTCAAAGAAAAACTATAGAAAATTAAAGGTTGGAAAAAGATATATCAAGCAAATGGCAACTGTAAGAGAGAAGTGAGAGCCATGACAAGAACAGATATATGCATGCTGATGT
>NW_006921860.1:2913236-2917781 GCF_000298275.1 Orycteropus afer afer | reverse complement strand
CCTTTGAAGACTAAGGTGCGTCTGACCCAAGCCACAGTATTTTCAGTTGCCACATATATTTGTGAAAACTGGGCAATGAGTAGGGAAGACGGAAGGAGTTGATGTCTTTGAATTGTGGTGTTGGTGAAGAATACTGAAAGTACCATGGACTGCCAGAAGAACTAACAAATCTGTCCTGGTAGAAGTGCAGCTGGAGTGTTTCTTGGAAGCAAAAATGGCCAGACTTCATCTCACCTACTTTGGCCTTGTTGTTGGAAGGGACCAGTCCCTGGGGAAGGATATCATACTTGGTAAAGTAGAGGGTCAGTGAATAAGCGGAAGACTTTCAATGAAATGGATACTAGAAGCTATAAACCCTCCTTTATGTTTAAATATAAAGTATAATTTGTCTTGATTACATAACCTGCCAGAGTTGCCCCCAAGGTATAGATTTTCTAACAGTGTCCAGCTATGAACATCTCAGTACCTTAACACAAAAACTTTATTTCTTACTCATACGATTGTCTAATGCCAATGCTCCTGGTTGGGAAGTTCTCCTCCAAGTAGTCATTTAGAGACACAGGCTCCTTCCTTCTTTTGTCCTGCTGTATTGAAAGTGTGGTCCCCAAAGTTGCCCTGGGAGTCATCTCTCTTTCTAGGAGATGGGAGGGTTAAAGGACTAAGGCTATTATGCATGAGAGTTTTAATGAGCCAGGCTTGGAAGTGGTTCATATTATCACTTAGGCCCACATTCCACTGGCCACACCTAAGTGCAAGGAATGTTGGCAAATGATAGTCTAGTTGTGTGCCCAGGAGGACAAGGAAACAGATTTAGTGGACAGCTAGCCAATCTGTGTTACTGTGGTTAAATAAGCTGGATCCCGTAGGATCTATAAACAAAGGGGTTGGAGTAAAATAATTCACAACTCTATTTGTATTTGTAAACTCTAGACAGTATTTGTTTCAATAGATTTCCAAGATTTCATTCAATGATAAAATAATTTCCTATTCCTGGGAACTGCCTTTTGTATTCTGTGGGGAGAGGAAGAGGAGAAACCTGTATTTGCTTTTTGTAAAAAAAAAAAAAAAGCTTTTAAATTGTTTTACAAGATTGTGAAATGTTTAAATATAAAGTATAAATTGTCTTGATTACAAAAAAAGAAAAATTATAAACCTTCACATTAAAATAAAAAAGAGAACCAGCATAAATATTCAGTAAATACTAAAATGATAGTAATGAAGTGATAACATGAATCATAAACAAAACGAGCGCAGCATAGAAAATTATATGGAACAAAGAAATCGACACAATGAAAAAGCACATGACAAAAATGACAGCAACAAATTCATATTTGCTGGTAATTACATATCTGGCAAGGGACTTATCTCTAAGATTGATGGAAAACTCCAACGCCTCAACTGCAAAGGAATTAACAATCCAATTGAAAAATGGGCAGAAGACATGAATAGACACTTCACCAAGGAGGATATTCAGGTGGTCAACTTATACATGAAAAGATGCTCACAATCATTGGCCATCAGAGATGTAAATCAAAACAACAAGATACCGTCTCACCCCAGCACTGATGGCAAGGTTCAATGAGACAGAAAATAACAAATGCTGGCAGAGATGTGGAGGGACTGGGCCTCTCATACACTGCTGGTGGGACTGTGAAGTGACACAACCACCGTGGAAAGCAATATGGCGATTCCTTAGAAAGTTGGAATTGGAGATACCATTTGATGCAGCAATCCCATTACTAGGTATATATCCTAGAGAGGTGAGAGCCAGGATAGGAACAGATACATGCACGCTCATGTTCATCACAGCACTATTTACAATAGTAAAAAGATGGAAACAACCTATGTGCCCATCAGCGGAAGAGTGGATGACCAAACTATGGTCCGTACGCATACTGGAATGCTATGCAGCACTAAAGAATCATGTAGCGTCTGCAAAACACTGCATAATATGGATGAACTTGGAGGACGTTATGCTGAGTGAAAGAAGTCAATCACAGAAGGACAAATATAGTATTAGTTCGTTATTGTGGAGGGTCAAGGAAAGGTTTATATATGGAGGGAAACTTTTTTTGTTGGTTGCCAGGGGTGGGAGGGGAGGGGTGGGAACACTGGAAAAAGAAAATGCATTGACCCATGTCACTTTAGTTTTGTATATTTCACTGTACATAAAATTGTATTTCAATAAAATGCATTTTTTTTTTAAAAAAAGAACCAGTTCAAAGCCCTACCCACCTGGCGCGGAGCAGGGACACATAGAGGGAAGGCTGGGTGTGGGGAGGCCTGCAGGGACTAAGAAACATTTGAAGAACTTTAGTTGTCAGGGAGATAAAAAAAAAAAAGGAGTACAGCCAGAATGCTCCTTGGAAGCAAGAATGGTGATGTTTTCAGGAGACCTAATCCTGGAGAAGGACAGCATGCTTGGTGATCAGAGGGTCAGTGGAAACGACGAAGCCCCTCACTGAGAGGGACCGAGCGGCTGCAGCAGGGCTCAAGCACAGCAGCAACGGCGAGGATGGCGCTGGAGCAGCGTGTCGTCCTGTCGCCCTCAGGGACAAGATGAGTGCGGACCAACTTGAGAGCACCCGACAAGACGCCCACTGGCACGCCTTCTGCCCCAAGGCACCCAGCTCACTCTCTCTCTGCTTCTCACCTCTCCTCGTCTCTGACCCTGTTTCCGCGGGGTGGACTCTTTATACGAGCTAGTGGCACAATCCTACTGGGGAGATTTTCAACGCACTATTTGCTAACTGACCAATCTCTTTGCTGCACAGCAAGTGGCTCCATTGCTGACATGGTAACTGCCATGTCCTGTGGGCAGGGGCTGGCACCTTCCCTGAGCAAGCAACAAGGTTCTCCAAAGAACTAAGGCAACTGGAATAACCCCTCAGGCTGGGGGAAAATCTCCCAAGCTGCCCCCGACACCTCTCACTAAACCAAAGCAAAAGGCTACACAAAAGAACTCATTTCACCATTCAGGATAAAAAAAAAATTAGGTGAACATGGCACTTTTGGTATCTGGATGCGACAAATTATCAGAACAATGTATGGAAATGAGTTAGCAGGAAACACTGAGTTAGGAGACGGCTGTATCTAGAAAGTGCAAGAGAAGCTCCCCACAGCAACCCCAAAACTCATGTCTGTTGAGATGCAACCAATCTTACAACCCAAGCCAAACCAAACTCTCTGCCATCAAGTCAATTCCAACTCATAGCAACCTCCACCAGGTTTCTAAGACTGTCAGTCTTCACAGAAGCAGACTGCCCCATCTTTCTCCTGCAGAGTACCTTGTACGTTTGAACCACCACCCTTTTGGTTAGCAGGGAAATGCCTTAACCACTACACCACCAGAGCTCCTCAGCCTTGCAGAGGAGGTGGAAAACGTGCCCTGAGACTTTCCTTACAGTTGTAACATTTGGGGCTATCCCCGGTGTGAAGAGAGAACCCTTCACTCAATCGAGCATTGGAAGAACTGTGTCCCAAGACTGACTTACAGTTTGTAGCATTTGGGGCTGTCCCGGGTGTGAATGGAGAAACCTTCACTCAGTCGAGTGTCAGAAGCAACAATTGAGAAGTCTTCTCCAGCAATTGCCAGCACAGTGCTGAGGGAAGAAGACAAAAAAGAAGGACTCAGTTCCTCAGTATGTGACAGTAAGGTTTCCCCACAGAGGGAAGAAAAGAAGCTAGGAACACAACATAAAACCCGTGAAGCCCACAGCAGAGCACAGGTCCTGCAGGGTGGTAAGTGAAAAGCCACTTCCTGCACAGGCGGCTGTCACAGAGAGCAGGTGGTCACAGCCAGGCCCCGAGGACCAGGTTGGGTGGTACTTACCAAGACGGCTGTACACCATGGTAGTGGTTTCTGGGGTGCTGAGAGCCTGAACTCCAGAAGTGACTGCCTGGGCCCTAAGCTGGCCTTCCCACTCAGCCAACAGGATGGGTAAGTTCCTTACCTTCCCAAGGCCCCCATTCCTCACACGTAAAATACGGACCAGAGCAGCAGTCACCACATTAGGGCATCTCAAGTACTTGGAGGCGTCACTAAGCGTGCAGCCCTTAGAACTGTGCAGGCATGACTGAGCCCCTGGCAGCTGGCAGCTGCTACTACAGTAGTGGCAGGAGGGCTGGAGAGCCATGGTTCCAGGACATTTTCTCCAACTCTACCTCTCATGGTCTCTCAACTCTGGCTTCTGATAAACTAGCACTTGGGCTCAGGTGTTACCCAAGACACAAACCTGCCTGTGACACCAACAGCATCCAGGTCACATTCACATGCAGCACCCAGCACAAGTCACACGCAATGTGGACCTCAGTACACCATGCCCATTATTCTCACTAAGGGGGGACTGCAGCGAAAGCTTTGAAAGAGAAATGATGGCATTCCAGGTACCGGGAACAGCAAGCACAGGGACCCAAACAACCACACCCACTGCCGTGGAGTCCATTCCGACCCACAGCGCCCCTAGAGGACAGAGTGGAACTGCCCACAGGGTCTCCAAGGCTGTCAGTCTTCGCAGAAACAAAGCCCAAACCACACCCACTGCC
>NW_006921860.1:2907206-2912876 GCF_000298275.1 Orycteropus afer afer | reverse complement strand
TCTTCATGGGAGCAAAGGCCACATCTTTGTCAGCACAGGGGCTGGTGGGTCTGAAGCTCGGTCCTTTTGGTTATCAGCCAAATGCCCTAATCATTGTGCCACCACAGTTCTGTGCTGGGATTATGAGAAAGAGTTACTTAAAATAAACCAAAAAAAACAAACTCACTGTCATGGAGTGGGACCCGACTCATAGTGACCCCTCCTTGGGTTTCTGAGGCGGTATCACTACAGAAGTAGGTTGCCCAACCGTCCTTCCGAGAAGTGGCTGGTGGGTTTGAACCGCCAGCCTTCTGGTTAGCAGGCAATGCCTTAGGCACTACGCCACCAGAGCTCCTTACTCAAAACAAGGTTGCTTGAAAATACGTAAGACAACAAAACCACACCTTAAATGCAACCTCGATAGGTCAACAGACCCCTCTTCTGAGGTTCCCCTCCCCTCGAGCTTAACCTAAACGTTTAAAAAACAAAAAAAAAAAAAATGTTAAAAACAGCTATTTACAACATTAGTTCTACCCAGTGAATCCCAGCTTCCACTTAAGGCAATAGACAAGGGCTAAGCCAGCGGACCGGGTGCGGCGGGCCCCGTGCGATCCATCGCGGCGCAGACACCATGCCCGCCTTGGGCCGCGGCAGGAGAGCGTGTCCGGGCCTCCGAGGCCGGACGCGTGTGTCCCAGGCTTCCCGGTCGGAGGACGGCTGTTCCGCCTTCTGCCTTCCCGCCTCACGCGGCAAGGCGCGGCCTACGCATAAACCGCTCCGGCGCCTAAAACCGGGCGGTCAGGGAGACCACCCCGAGCAGCAGTACGAAGGGGCCCTGGGAGGGCAGCGCCCGCTCGCCCGCGACCCCAGCGACGCTTCGGCGGCGAGGGAACAGAAGGCGGAAGAGAGCGGGCTCCCAAGGCTTTACCCTCCGTTGAAGGCGTAGGGCGAAAAGCGCAGCTGCAAGGGTCCCGCGGCGCCGAAAGGCTCCATCCCCAGGTCTCGGCCAGGAGCCGGGAGCGTAGCCACCGAAGACAACATTGCGCCGCTCCGCCCGCTGCTGTCTCACGGCGAGATGGCGGCCCCGATCGGAAGTGGCCCTCTCAGTCCCGCGCTCCGCCCCGGCAGGAAACGGAGCCGCTTCCGGTTCGCCGTTGAGCCACGGGCCGCTCTATCCCGCGCTCCTCGTTGCTCCGGAGGTGAGCGCCCCGACCTGGCCTGTTGGTGGCGACACTGGCTGTCCCCAAGAGCCTCTGAAGACTGCAAGGTAACACTGGAATTCAGTGTCAATTCCTGTTGAGGGTCTTCCTCTTTCTTCGCTGACCTTCTGACAAGCTGATGTCCTTCAGGGACTGGGCCCTCCTGCTAACATGTCCAGGGGACGTGAGACCATCTCGTCTTCGTGGCCTCTGATGAGCTTCCTGGGGGTTATTCTTCCAGTGCAGTTTTGTGCCTTCTTCTGCCTGGAAGAAATCCACGTCTCAAAAGGGGGGACCAGGTTTGCTGGTCCGAAAGAGCCTGGTGGAACCACGGAGACTATGGCCCCTAGCTGCCCTTCAGGTCTGGAATTGAACCCACACCTGTGGCTTCCAGCCAAACAAAAGACAGGCATATGAGCTGAACATTTACCTGAGGTAGATACACTCCTTGGAGAGAATAATCATGGGAGAACAGAAGGGCTGTGTCTGCACGGAGAGACAGCTGGGGGGGGGGGGCAGGAGTGCACAGAGGGAAGGACACAGGGAAGAGGTAACTATCTGGAGGAAGTGGGAGGGGGCTGTTGCATTGTATTGTGGGACATTGCAGTCAATGTTATGAGACAAAGCATGTGAGCTGCTGTATGGAAAGAGAAATTGCTTTGTAAATTTTCACCCAAATCACAATAAAAAATAAAAAAAAGAAATCCACGTCCATTACAAAGAAAGGGGATCCTGCGGACTGTTGGAAATTATCCGACAGCACCGTTAATACCTGGAGCCCTGGCGGTGCAGTGGCTAAAGTGCAGGGCTGCTACCTCAAAGGCCAGCAGTTTGAACCCACAGCTCACACTGCAGGAAGGGGCAGGGATGAGGCAGCTTCCTTATGATTGAAAGACACGCTGAACTCACTGTGGTCCAGCCGATTCGACTCATAGCCACCCCTCCTTGGATTTCCCAGGCGGTAGCATAGTGCCTAAGGCACTTGACTGCTCACCAGGAGGGTGGCGGTTCAAACCCACCAGCCACTCCTCGGAAGGAAGGTTGAGCAATCCTACTTCCGTAGTGATACTGCCTCGGAAACCCAAGGAGGGGTCGCTATGAGTCGGGGCCGACTTGATGGCAAACAACAACAACAACAACAATCTCTACAGAAGTACATTGCCCAACCTTCCTTCTGAGGAGTGGCTGGTGGGTTTGAACTCCCAGCCTTCTGGTTAGCAGTCAAGTGCCTTAGGCATTACACCACCAGAGGTCCCTCGATAATGATTACAGCCTTGGAATCCCTATGGGGCCGTTCTCCTCAGCCTTGTAGGTCTGCTATGAGTCAGAATGGCTCATGGCAAGGAGTTTTGGTTTATTATTAATATCATACACATGTAAAATTATGCTGAAGATAATTTTAAAATATTTGCAACAGTACATTGATAGGGAACTGCCAGAAATTCAAGCGGGATTCAGACGATGTAGAATGAGGGATATCACCGCTGATGTCAGTGGAACTTGGCTAAAAGCAGAGAATACCAGAAAGATGTTTACCTGTGTTTTATTGACTATGCAAAGGCATTGGAGTGTGTGGATCCTAACAAATGATGGACAACATTGAGAAGAATGGGAACTCCAGAACACTTGATTGTGCTCATTCAGTAAGTCTACGGGTGGGTTGACACAGTAGCTCAACATTGGGTGCAGTTACAGCAATGGTTGTGAGTCTGGTTCAGGACCAGGCAGTGTTTTGTCCTGTTGGACACACAGTTACTAGGAGTTGGAACCAGCTCAACAGCCCCTAACAACAATCACTGAGAGTACAAATTGGTACAACTAGGTTGAGAACAGATGGGCATCATCTAGAGCAGCTGAAAAGGCACAGCCTTTGTGACCTTTGCTCCTGTGTGCACACCGTAGCCAGAGGACATGTGGAGAATGTTCACACCAGTGCTGTTGTTAGTGGCCTCATGTCGAGACAGATGTCTACAGGCAGAAGAATGGTGGAACTGATCAAGGACCAACCAAAAAACAACCCACTGCCACCAGGTCCGTTCCGACTTGTGGCAGTTAAGGTTGTATATCAGCTTGGCTGGGCAGCTGGATGTAGTCATGATGAGCCTGGTAATCAGCTCCAAGGTGGAATCTTAAGAATGTGGTCTGCTTCTAGTATATAAGGAGCAGCTTTGACAAAAGCCTCTAGCTTCTTGGCACATTTGGATCCTGCATGAGGCTGAGTCATCAGTCTGGCCTGCCAAGTTGTCCGCCGATCTTGGGACAATTTCTGGACTGGAACTAGAGGCCTGCCATGTTGCTTGATAATCGTGGGACTGTGCCATTTTGCTGTTGACCCTGAGCTTGTCAGCCTCAGCAGCCAGCAGCTGCCGGAGTTAAGAGATACCACTTGCTCCAGTGGGCTGGGAGCATCGGGCAGAGCTGAAGCCCAAGGTCAAGGGGGCCTTCCCCCAGCCCCTAGAGCTGACACTTTGAACTCGGACTTCTAGCCTCCTAAACTGTTAAGAGAATAAATCCCTGTTTCTTAAAACCATACATTTGTAGGATTTTCTGTTAGAGCCGCACGGGAGCGGCTCATAGGCGCCGCCGTCGGGTTTCCAGGCTGCAGACCTTCATGGAGGTAGACTGCCTCCCCGCCCACCGCGGAGCAGCTGGTGGCTCTGAACTGCCCGTCTTCTGCTTAGCAGCCAAATGCCTGCCCACTGTACCACCCGAGCCCCTTCAGCAAGCTGTAGGCATGCAGTAAGGTCCCTGGTGGTGCAAATGTTTTATGCTCAACTGCTAATTTTAGGGCTTGGCAGCTGGAATCCACCCAGAAGTAGCACACAAGAAAGGCCTGGTGACCGGCTTCTGCTCAGATTCCAGCCAAGAGCACTCTGAGGGGGGACCTGCTCGGTGCCACAGGGCGCCACGGGTCAGAACCAGGAACCCCTGAGGGGTCCTGCTCAGTATCACAGGGTGCCACGGGTCAGAACCAGGAACCCCTGAGGGGTCCTGCTCAGTATCACAGGGTGCCACGGGTCAGAACCA
Source organism: Orycteropus afer afer (assembly GCF_000298275.1). Taxonomy (NCBI): domain Eukaryota; kingdom Metazoa; phylum Chordata; class Mammalia; order Tubulidentata; family Orycteropodidae; genus Orycteropus; species Orycteropus afer. The sequence goes on along the minus strand of NW_006921860.1, from coordinate 2,908,671 downwards.
GGAGCACCCTGAGGGGTTCTGCTCGGTACCACAGAGCGTGCCAGAACCAACTTCCCAGCAGCCTATCACAAAAGCAGGGCCGTACAGTGGGATACATCACGGCAAGAAGATGCAGCCAGCTCGGAAGCAGGGAAGAGACAGCAGTGTGAAGGAGTCGTAGAAACTGCCGGGAGGGAGCAGGGGTGGCCCACCTCAGGGGCATAGAGCAAGCCGGAAGTGTGTGTCTGGCGGTGGATGGGGCAGCCCCTGGCCAAACTCTGTTTTCTTCGCTTGGCTTAGAGCTATTTGTTCATCAGTCCATGCGTTCGATGCCCTTTCTTATCTGACAGTTCTGTTTCTCCTCTTAAAAAACGCTATTTAAAAAAGCAAACCATTGGCTCATGTAGTATAAACTTGCTGGGTGGAACAGAGGGTTAACGTGCTCGTCTGCGCAGCAGAGGTTGGAGTTCGAGTCCAGCAGAGGCACCTCAGAAGAATGGCCTGTTGGTTTACTTCTGAAAAGTCGGCCACTGAAAACCCCCTGGAGGCCTGCGTGGAGGCAAACTGGGCCGCCCTGTCGCGGCATGGTGGGGTTCCACGCAGCTCTCTGCCAGCCAACCAAAACGGAAACTCAGATTGGACGAGTCAGTGACCCTCCGCAGCCCCCGGGGATTAGGGGCTTTGCAGGCATGCAGACTCTCCGCGTGCGGGACTGGGAGAAGGGTCTCCAGCCTGAGAGCACGCTGCGCCAGCACCTTCCTCCCCTTCCCCCTGTACCTGCTCCTCCTCCTCTTCTCAGGCCTTGGCTTCCCAGGCAGCGGAGGCCCTCTGTCCGCTCCTTCCAGGCCACTCCAGGAAGGAATTGGCCTTCACTGTGTCCCCAGCATTGCCCATGGGATCTCTGGGGCCTGGGCACCTCTCCCACAAACTATTTTCAGTTCCTTTCTCTTCCCCAGACCCCTACTTTCCATTAGACATTTTAAGGCCAGTGCTGTTTTCAGCCACTTGTAATAATGTTCGAGGTGCCCTTTAGTTGAGATGCAGTCAAGCTCTTTGGTCCCAACTGTCCTGGTCAGAGACGCCTAGGGGGTATCTTTTTTATTAATTTCTCTTTAAGGGTTGACAAGGTGTAAAAATACGAACTTTCAGTAATCTTGGCTATTTTCTACTAAAGCTTTTCTTATGCCTTGACACTAAGGAGCTCTGGTGGGACAGTGCCTGACATTTGACTGCTAACCAGGTGCTCGAGGAAGGAAGACGGAGCAATCCACTTCTGTAAAGATTTACTGCCTGGGAAACCCAGTGGGGGCTGCTCTGACTCAGAACCCATTGACGGCAGTGGGTGTGGTTTGGGCTTTGCTTCCGTGAAGACTGACAGCCTTGGAGACCCTGTGGCAGTTCCACTCTGTCCTCTAGGGGCGCTGTGGGTCAGAATGGACTCCAGGCAGTGGGTGTGGTTTGGGCTTTGCTTCCGTGAAGACTGACA
>NW_006921860.1:2903418-2907106 GCF_000298275.1 Orycteropus afer afer | reverse complement strand
GGCTTTGCTTCTGTGAAGACTGACAGCCCTGGAGACCCTGTGGGCAGTTCCACTCTGTCCTCTAGGGGCGCTGTGAGTGAACTGACTTCAATGCAGTGAGTTTGTGTGTTTGTTTGTTTTTTTGGTTTAACACTAATACAAATATGATCAGAAAATGGAGTTTTCATCTTTACATTAATTTAAACCATTGGAGATTTTGAGGCAGGAAGTGATTATGCTTTTGAATAGCATGTCCAGAAGAAAGAAGATGGTTTTCTTAGTTTGTGGCTGTTGTTTAAATGGGACAGTTTTGCTTGCTTTCTCCTGCTTTCCATGCTCCAAGTGTATATGCTGATTTTTCACTCTTTTCAGCTGCTAGCTAACTCGTCAAGGAGCTCGAGTGGCATAGTTCCTAAGGCATTTGACTGCTAGCCAGAAGGTTGGCGGTTCTAACCACCAGCCACTGCATGGAAGGAACACTGGGCAATCTACTTCTGTAAAGATTTACCGCCTCAGAAACCCCAAGGGGGTCGCTGTGAGTTGGGATCAACTGGATGGCAGTGGGTTTGGGTTGGCTTTGGAGCTGGGTCTTCTAGCTGCTCTGCTGGTCGCCCCCAGTTAATGCAGCCCTGGGGCTTGTCTTGTGACCTCAGGGCCACTCCTGTTTCCTGGAAGGGCCCAGAACAGCTGAGGAGTGCCTCCTAGTGGGCAGCTCAGAGGACTGTCCATAAGGGTTGTGGGGGGACATGACAGAAGGGGTGAAACAGGCCTGGAGATTGGGCTTGAAGGCGGGAAGTTAGGAGCCTCGCTGGCTGGATTTGGGAGTCAAAACTTGTGTGTTCTGGGAGAAGGGAATAACCCAGAGCCTGGATACTTGGGTGTTTCTGGATGAATTAAGGTCGCTGGGAGTAGACCTGGACTTCTTCCAGCCTTGTTCATTTTTGCTGTGGGCTTTTGTTCTGGTTCCCTAGTGCCACTCTGGCAGGAATATACCACAGTCGGATGGTTTTAACAAACAGTTTATTCTCTTAGAGTTCAGGAGGCTAGAAGTCCGAGTTCAAAGTACCAGGCTCTAGGGACTGTGTGAAGGCCCCTCGACCTTGGGCTTCAGCTGTGCCTCGTGCCCCTGGCCCACTGGAGCTAGAGGCGTTTCTTCACTCAGGCAGCTGCTGGCTGCTGAGACTGACAAATCAAGGTCGACAAATAAAATGGCACAGCCCCGATCTTACGAAACCACATGACAGGCCTTTAATTCAAGTCCATTTTAAGTCCCAGGTTCAGCAGAGCATGGCAGGCTGCTGAACAAGGACACGGCTACATGCAGGGTCCAAGAGTGTCATAAATTAGAGACCGTTCCCAAAGCTGCTACTTACATATGGGAAGCAGACCACATCCCTAAGGCAGCTACTCAGCTGCTTGTGGCAGATCCCACCACGGAGCTGACTGCCAGTCTCATCATGGGGAGTAACTACCACCAGCTGCCCAGCCACTGACCCAGGCCCAGCCGAGCTGACACACGGACTGAACCACCACAGCTTTGTCTTTTCCAGGAATCTGGTTCCTTTTCCCTAACCTTCCTCTTATTTCCAATCACAGTCAATTACCAGCTGATTTTTAAAGCAATTTGAGGTAATGAATCTTTCCCTTAAACACCCAGCCAGAATAGGATCTTGTAAACGGATCTGAAATAATGATTTTGCCAGAACGTACTACAGAGATCACTTTACCTCCCCTTCCCACCTCTTTTATAAGGAGCAGGCAGGCAGTCAGGTGGTATAAGAGAAAGTCATCGGAAACACTTCCGTTTCCTCATTTGTTACCATCTCACGGCCCATACGCTGGGCACAGTACTAACACAAACCAAGCACCCTGCCTTTGAGTGGCTTCTGACTGCCCCACAGGGTTTCCAAGCCTGTATATCTTTACGAAGCAGCCTGCCTCATCCTTTTCCCACAAAGTAGCTGGTGGGTTCAAACTGCTGACCTTGTGGTTAGTAGCTGAGCGCTGAAGCACTGTGCCACCAGGGGAATCCTAACATCGTGAGATTAGTGCCAAGGCAGGCTATGTGGACTGCTCTCTGGGGGGCGGGGAGGGAAGGGTGGACGGTCCCTGCTGTGGGTTTAGAGAACACTTTCTGGGGAGATGGCATCCGAGCTCAGTTTAAAGCCCACCTTTGCATGAGCTGGAGAAATACAGAAGAGAAGGGGTGAAGTGAATGAGAACAGCATGCTGAGAATGACGTGGACGTGGCACATCGGGGATGCCTGTGGCCGGGTGGGAACGCGCGATGCGGGGGATTCACCAGCGGGAGGCTTGAGGGAACCGAAGGGTCATGGCAGCCAGGGTCTGCTGAGTCATGACGGGAGGTTGAAATGGACCTGCAGGGCGGTCCGCTGTTGAAAGGACCTGGTCAGCTCTGTTTCAGAAACTCCATTCTGGCTGCAGGGCAGGGGAGGAATTAAACATGGAGTGGGGAAGACTGAAGGGAGGCCGTTGACAGGAATACCGTGGAGAGGCTGGTTCGGGTCACAGTCGGGAGTGGGGAGAAATTAGATTAGAATGGCTGCTAGGGTTTACTCATTGGATGGGGGCGATGAAGGAGGAATATAGCATTTGAGGTACTGGGCTTTTTTAGTTTTCTTTCCAAGCTTGATTGAAATATAATTGGCATTCAATAAACTACGTATTACAGTTCCAGACATGCGAAGTTCTGACAATGTAACAGTGAAACCATCAGCACAAGCAGGACGTAGAGCGGCCATCCCCGCTCCCAAAGCTAGGTCCTGCGCATGCCCATCACTCCCCAGGATAGCTCCTCCCTGTCATCCCTGCCTCCCAGCCCCACAGGCACAGCCCAGTGTAACCTGCATTACAGTGTCAAGAATTCTAGATCAGTGCATCCTATAAGGAGCTCTGGTGGCGTGGGGCCTAAGGCATGTGACTGCCAACCAGAAGGTTGGCGGCTCCGACCCACCAGCTGCTCTGTGGAGGAAAGACCCGGCTTGCAATGTGTGTCTTTCTGCGTGAGGCTCCTTGTACTCGGCTTGGCCACGGGAGGCCCCTCCGTGCCGTGTGTATCGGCGGCTCGTTCCCCTTCTGCTCACTGCTGCTCCGTCGTATGCCGTAATTTCTGCATCCATTTGCCTGTTGATGGATATTTGGGTTATTTGTCAGGAACGTTACAAATAAAGCTGCTGTGAACACTTGTGTGCAGAACAAAAACACCTGCATGGATGGCACTTCTACCGTGACACACATGGTGTCACCATGGGTCAGAGTTTGCCCCAGTGGTCACTGGTTTACCAGATACAGATACATGTAATTCTGGAACCAGAAAAGATTTCCAGGAGGTCCTTAGTTAATTAAAACTTTCCCGTGTTTCACTGTAAATAAACACTGGATCAAGCAAAGGGTTTTCTCGGTGGATACGGACAGAGGAGTATCGTAGTTATTTGTCGTTGCCCTCAAGTCGGCACCAACTCACAGCAACCCGTGTACAACAGAATGAAACATTGCCTGGTCCTGCACCGACCTCACAATCCTTGCTGTACCTGACCCCATCATTGCAGCCACTGTGTCAATCCATCTTGTTGAGGGCCTTCCCCTTTTTCGTTGACTCTCCACTTTACCAAGCATGACATCCTTCTCCAGGGAATGGTCCCTTCTAACAACATGACCAGAGTAGGTGAGATGAAGTCTGGCCATTCTT
>NW_006921860.1:2895052-2898978 GCF_000298275.1 Orycteropus afer afer | reverse complement strand
CCTTCACCTGTGACTGCACACTTTGTCCCCTCGTTCGTACATGATCATGTGGCATGTATAGTGTACACGTCTCCTTGTTCATTCATGATCGCATGCTGTGTGTAGCGTGCATGTCCCTCCATTCATCCATGATCGTATGCCGTGTATAGTGCATGTGTCCTCTTGTTTCTCTGTGATCATGTGGTGTGCGTGTCCACTTGTTCACTCATTATCACACATGTACCAACCTCTGTGCTGTGTGCAGGGCTGCAGAGACCTGGGTGCTGATGTCTGTCTTCTAGAGCACTCGCTGGCTGCATCTTGCAGTAATGATGTGCATGCCCTTGCAGTTGAGCTTGCTGGGGCCAAGGACTGTACCCTTCTATCTTTCTGTCTGCAGCTTTTATATTACACCCACTCCTAACTTACTGACATGGATGGCTAGGTTCCCAAGGCCAGGTTGTTAATGGGAAAATTGGTGTTATGTGAAAATGGAGGGTGACTCCATCTTTTGTAACTGCCAAACCACTGAGAATCGTGGCCCAGCCAAGTTGCCACATAACCTTCACTCTCACAGTTGGCGTTACTCTCACGTTGCACCTCGGCAGTCATCATTGCCAGATGATGTCATCGCTAATGTGCAAATAGGTTTTTCACTGTGGTTGTAACTGGCAAGTTGAATAATGAGATGGCCGGTAAGTGAGACGCAGATCTGTTGTGATTGGAAACAACATAAAGAACGCTTGTTTGTATGTCTCTGATTGATTTATTTTCCAGTGCGGGCTTTGTAGAGTTTTAATCTCACGCGGCTTCCTTTGATCTGTCATTCAGTGATAAGCAGGTGGGACGTGGGTCTCTGGGCCTCTCAGAGTCTCTTGTTTCTCAGTACATGTCTGGGTGCCTGCCCTCTGCTGGGTACGGGCTTGGAGGGCAGGTACCTCTGGACATGACTTGTACCTCAGAGACCTGTTGGTTCTGTGGGAACGTCTTATGAGACGGTGAGGAGCTGACATCTCACAGAAGCAGCCAGCACTCAGCCCAGCTCGAGAGACTGGTGGGCCTGCCCTCAGGGTGCCGGCCTGCTCCAGTCTGGCAGGCTGTGAACTTGGTCAGCTCCGCTACCGGCCTGAGCCAGCGCCAAGTCCCTCTGGCTGAACGGAACACAAGGCCTTTCAGCAGTCTTGATTCTTGCCTGTAAAAGTGTTGCAAGTGTGGAGCCAGTAACAAGAGGATGAATTTTAAAAAGCCAGAGGCGGGTGGAATTTATCCTGATGCTTACGTGTTCTTAGGGTGATAGGGCTATGTTGTTTATAAGAAGTCTGTGTTTACAGCCTGTCTCCCTAAAGCGGGAGTGTGGTGCTCACTGCCCTGAACCCGTCTGAGCCAGTGCCGCGTCGCTGGCGTCTTCACTGGAGATAGAGAGCTGAGCTGCGGGTCGGCACCTGCGTCTGGCCTGACAGTGCCGTGTGCACCGTGCAGAGCGCCTCTGGATTGACGTAACCTTGCCCAGGGTTTCTGTGCTCTGGTTTTCCTCCTGAGGGTGTCGTCCTGGTTCTGACAGCTTGCTTTTGGATGATGTTAGCGTGTGACGTTCTGTAGCAGAGCGGTTACATAGAGCCTGCTGGGGAGCCTTGGCTTGGCTTCTTGGTCATTTTGCAGTCAAGTTGGGCTCCAAGATTACAAGCCAGGAGAAGTGGCTGCCCGAGTCCCTCGCTGCTCAGTTGGTTCTGTCCCTTGCTTGTCTGTAACCAGGAACCTGTTGGTAAGATGGCACGACTTGTCTGTGCTCTCCTCTGAGCTTCCCGCTTTCCCCAGAGCAGCGTCGCGTCCTCGCTGGGTGTGAAGTGAGCCGGTGGCGAAGGACGTGCTGAGAAGGCTGGGCGGGTGATGCTCGTGGGAGGAGACTGAGTGCCGAGGACAGGTCCGTGCAGCGTGGACACCATGGATCAGAACAACAGCCTTCCGCCGTACGCCCAGGGCCTGGCGTCTCCTCAGGTAATGCAGTGGGCAAGGGCGCGGGGAGAGGGTGGGCTTGAGCCAGGTCCCCCTTCACTTCCCTCGGGTGCAAACGGCCTGCTGGAGCCAGAAGGGGCTCTCTGCCCGTGGTCGCCTGTGGGTCCCCCGGCCCGGCTCCACAGGCACCAGACCACAGCCCGACCCCTTCTGCTCACTGCAGGGTGCCATGACCCCTGGGATCCCGATCTTCAGCCCGATGATGCCGTACGGCACGGGCCTGACGCCGCAGCCCATCCAGAGCGCCAACAGCCTGTCCCTCCTGGAGGAGCAGCGGCAGCAGCAGCAGCAGCAGCAGGCGGTGGTGGCGGCCACAGCGGCCCAGCAGCCCGCGGCCCAGCAGGCGCCCCCGGGGACCACGGGGCAGACGCCACAGCTCTTCCACTCACAGACTCTGACGACCGCGCCTCTGCCGGGCACCACCCCCCTCTACCCCTCCCCCATGACGCCCATGACGCCCATCACTCCCGCCACGCCGGCGTCCGAGAGCTCCGGGATCGTGCCCCAGCTGCAGTGAGTACCTGCTGTCTCCCTGTCAAGGCCCCACCCCGTGGAGCATCCTGTTTGTAGATGGCCGACGGGTTTGGGTGTGGCCCCGGTGTGAGATGGGCTGACAGGTTTGAGGTGCGGTCCCCATGTGTGACAGCCCACAGGTTTGAGGTGTGGCCCTGTGCATGACAGCCCATGGGTTTGAGGCCCACACGGGTGATAGCCCACAGGTTTGAGGTGTGGCCTCTGTGCGTGACAGCCTATAGGTTTGAGGTCTGGCCCTCAGGGCTCTGCCGGGCGGACATTAGTGCTCTCCTACTGAGGAAGGCGGGTGGTGTCTGTGAGTCGTGCTGTCAGCGAGAGGCCCATGGTCACGTTCTTAGAGCACTGGAGGCCCGTGCTCGTGGGACGGGACAGTGAGGTCCGCTGCCAGGTCCCAGCCTGGATCTCCTGCTGTAGACAGTTTCCACGGCTGCTGTGGGGCTACGGGAGGAGCAGCTGCCAGCATCAGTGGGGTTCACGATGTGCCTCCTTGCTCTTCCTTGGGAGGGCTGTACACTCACTGGGGCAGAGCCATGTCACGTGGGGGCGTGTCCCAAGGGGGTATGCCCTCCCACCCCCGAGAAGTGTCTAAGGTTGTCGCCTTTACGGAAGCAGACTGCCTCATCTTTCTCCCAGGGAGTGGCTGGTTAGCAGCTGAGTGCCTAGCCGCTGTGCCCCCAAGGCTCCCTGTGGGTCCCTCCGATGCTCTTATCAACCTCAGACCCCTCGGGGTCTCTCGATCTTACTTCCTGAATCACGGCATTGGCTCTCCCAGCTTCCGGAAATTCTGATAGTAGTTTGTCAATTAATCCACCTGTGTTTTAGAGCGAGATGAAGGCAGTGAGGGAGTAGGACAGGGGCCTTGCCTGGAAGCGTGAGCGACGGTGGGAGGCCACCCTGGGGTCTGTGTTGTCCTCAGCGTCTTACTGTGCTTCCCAGGGCATGGCACCGTCTCGAAGGCACGGAAGACGTCTGGAGATGTCTCTGTTGCCTCTTTTTAGCTTCCACAGACCTCGGGAGGAACTGGGGATGTTTAATTTCCTGCCTACAACGGCAACAAGAGGAAGGTGCTGGCCCTTCTTAACTGCACGGGAGGAGGGGCACAGAGACACACAAGGGTGGTGTCAGTCCTGTCAGTGTGGGAACAGTAGGGTTCTGTGACGTTTATGACCAGAAGTGACTTGACACAGTTGATTAGTGGACTAACGCTGCAGGCAGGTGTGTACACAAAACTGACTGCAAGGAAAGAGGTAGTGTGGCGAGGGAGACGCTGACCAGGCCATCAACCTGACTTGTTGTCCAGTTGTGCAGTACGATGCTGTCCTCCCAAGACCATAAACTTCCAGAGGTGCTGCCTTCCGACCACACGGGGCTGGGGATGGGACAGTGCAGGGACGGGGCGG
>NW_006921860.1:2877060-2893918 GCF_000298275.1 Orycteropus afer afer | reverse complement strand
CTGGCAGGTGTGGGACGTGCGACAGGGACACAGGGCTGTAAGCGTGAGTGAGGTGCCTGGTGAGAGGCCCTGGCGGGCCTAGGATGTGGACAGACAGGAGCTACTCCGTGATACAGTACAGGGAAGGTGTCAGGTCCTGCATAATCTCCCCAACGCACGCAGACACACAGAGATGCTTCATAACTCAACTGATCGTGTGTTCTTTCAAATTTCTTGTAGAAACATTGTCTCCACGGTGAATCTTGGATGTAAACTTGACCTAAAGACCATTGCACTTCGTGCTCGAAATGCGGAATACAACCCCAAGGTGAGAGCCTTGTTGCCTGTTAACAGCGTGACGTGCCAGGAATCTCTGTCTGAAGGCCAGGGGTGTGTGAGGACCTAAGGCTAGACACCATGCCTTTTATTGGTGACCTTTAACTGGTAGGATTTACTTGCCTGATGTTTTGAGTGTCTGCCATGTGACAGGCCCTGTCTTCACGAGCTCCTTCTTGAGCCCACATCTGTGTCTGAAAACTGTAAGGACAGATTGCTCCAAAGTAACCTGGCAGGGAGCTGGGGGTGGGGTACAGGGAGGAGACAAGACTGGCCGGGAGGTGACAGTGGAGTCGGGCTGTGAGAGGAGGTTGGTTTCCCACGAGGGAAGGAGGGATGACTGCCCTGCCGGTTCCCAGCCCGGCCACACGCTGGGGCTGTGACAAGGCACGGTCAGTGGGCGTGACGGAGACGCCCACTGAGGCGGTGGGCGCAGAGCCTCTGACGTGGGAGATCTGGTTAAAGGGGTGCCTCTAACCAAGGGCAGGAGGGCTTAGGCCATGTTACCTTTGAGGAAGTGAAGAGCTATGTGACTGCATGCCAGGAGAGGGTATTGAGGAAATTCCAAGTCGTGGCCTCTGAAGGCTGTGTCTGTGTGGGGGAAAGTCGGAGAGACGCAGCGGCTTTAAGTAAGGCTGTGTGTCTGTCAGATGGTCGCCTCGAGGAGGGACGTCGCATCTGCTTTTTCTTAACGTGGGTACGTATATGGACGTTTAAAGTTATTCAAAGGAATTGGCCACTTCTGACATAATTGAGTAAGCACAGCCACAGTTAAAACAGTTCAGCCCACAGTTAAAATATTCTTTCCACTTTTGGCAACAAACAGTTCTCTGAGGAGCCAACCTATTTAAAATACCAATAGCAGGAACTGAAAGTAGACTGAGCCTATCTTTATGGGGTGTCCCACGTTGGGGCTGATTCCGAGTCAGTAAGGGGCCTCCCCACAGCAGACACTTAGATCCGACCCAGTCCCTCCAGAGGCAGAAAAGGCCTGCTGACCCTCAAGTCCCTGTTCCTAGGACACCCTGCCAGTTACCCACAGGCGCGAGAGCCGGCAGGGTTGGGAGGGTCTGGGCTTCCAGCAGGCATTCCACAGCCGCGGCAGTATGTGAGGTGTGGGTCTGGGGCATGGGTCTGGGCTGGTTCCACCACCACTCGGCCCTGGAGGTGACTTCGCTAACCCCGTTCTCTGGCCTCCAGCGGTTTGCTGCCGTGATCATGAGGATTCGAGAGCCTCGGACCACGGCGCTCATCTTCAGCTCTGGGAAGATGGTATGCACTGGTGCCAAGAGGTAGGTGCAGCCTCGGTGTTGGCAGGTGGCCACAGCGTTGTGTGGGTGCTGGATGATTAGAGAGCTGGACCTAACAAAGCTCCCCTGCAGCTGGAGAGAAACGGGTCAGGAGCCATAGGGCTGTGGCTGTCAGTCACGGGGTGGGGTCATGCTAAGACATGGACCCCTCTGAAAACATGCCTGTGCCCAGCAATGTGCCTGACTGACAGATGAAAGTGGGCGACAGAAAGCCTGAGATGGAGTGAACAAAGGCAGATGTGGTCATTAGAGATGGTTATGGTGTATGGGCAGGTGCCGGCCCGCCCTCCACGTGGCCCAGGCATACAGCAGGCCTGTCTTCTGTTTCTCCAGATGGGGACAGAAGCAGCTGCTGCGTTGATGTGTGTCAGACATCCACGTGGCATCCAGCCCTTTGTCCCAGAGGACTTGCAGATGGAAGGCTGTCCTGGGTACCATGGTTATTTTACCAAAATAAGAACCACGGTTAACCTGCTTTCCCCAGGAGAAGAGCAGCACCAGCCACTGCTGGTGCCCTTGTCATCCCTCCTTCGCGGGCTGTGCTCCATGTGTCACAGCTGCTCCCTTCTCCTCTTTTACGAGCTCCGTGCTGCCAGTTCAGCGTCTTTGCCAACAGATGAGGGCCTGGGGTACATACACAGCCTCACTGGGGAGGACACGGGGCTGATGCCTCGCCGGGGAGGACAGGGGTCCATTCACAGCCTCGCCGGGGAGGACACGGGGTCCATACACAGTCTCGCGGGGGAGCACACAGTGGACGGCTCACTGGGGAGGACACGGGGTAGACGGTGCACTGGGGACGGCATGGGGTACATATACAGCCTCGCTGGGGGGGGGACAGGGCGGGTAGCTCCCCGGGGAGAACCCAGGTGGACAGCTCGCTGGGGAGGGGTCAGGGCATAGAGCCTGGCTGGAACTGACTGTGCCTTGTCCCGAGTGCGCCCTGCACCACTCTTGCAGACACAGGCATTTGGTCTCCATGGAGATTGTGTGTGAAATATCGTGGCGATGACGAGGCCACGTCTCACATGCATGAAGCCCAGGCCTCGGGAGCGTGGGGAACAGAAAGGGCCCTGCTGGGCCGGGAGTGCCCCGTTTCTCCTGCTGGGAAAGAGCGGCCAGCTTACAGTGTTTTCCTTCATTTGGACTTTTTACGAGTCATTTACAAGCTGTTCATCTAGCTTACTGTCTCATCAGCCTGGAGGGTAAACCCTGCACGTATTTCTCCTCAGTGAAGAGCTGTCCAGGCTGGCGGCACGTAAGTACGCCAGGGTGGTGCAGAAGCTGGGCTTTCCGGCCAAATTCCTGGACTTCAAGATCCAGAACATGGTGGGCAGCTGCGACGTGAAGTTCCCCATCCGCCTGGAGGGCCTGGTGCTCACCCACCAGCAGTTCAGCAGGTGAGCGCTGTGCACCCGCGCACCACGTGGCGGGCCTGTACCCCGGCGAGGCCTCAGCCGGGGTTCTCTCTGCCCGCTTCTCCCCACGTGACACACGGGCTGGTGTGCGGACAGCTCAGTGCTCCGTCCCCAGCACGGCCTCCGCCGGGGTCCCCTCCGTGACACGGGAAACCCTTGCCCAGCACACCTGATGCCTCTCCTGCGCTTCTTGACCACGTCTGTGCCCAGGGAACAGAGCTTAAAGAACGCCTCGGGCCCGTGGCTCTCGTAGCCGTCTTACCGGTTTTCAGAGCCTTTTTCCTCGTCCGTGTTGTAAGAGCAGTGGCAGTGACCCCCAGTGACAGCAGTATCCCTCTACCTACTTTCCTTACTGCTTCTCAGGGAGGATTGAAAAGGCAAAGGCCCTGGCCTGCTGGGTCCCCCGGCCAAGACGTGCCTCAGGCCCCTGGGCTTCTTGCTGAGCGTGGAAACCATGCTGGCGCCCTGCCCTGCTGGGTCCCCTGGCCGAGACGTGCCTCAGGCCCCTGGGCTTCTTGGTGGGTGTGGAAACCATGCCGGCCTCCTGCCCCACTTGGGTCCCCCGGCCGAGCCGTGTTCCACAGCCCAGCTCCTGGGTCAGACCAAAGAGGCCGGTTGGGTCAGGATGTGGTGGAGCTTCATGCTCAAGCCAGCGTCTGCATTTCCTCTCGGCTGGTGACCAGCGTTTACAGCTCGATAGCATCTTGTGTGAGGGACACGGGAGCGAGGAGCAGACTTCAGTGTCTTAGGCCTTAAGGATCCATTGCCGTGACCCAGGATGTGGAGAGGGTGGCAACAGGCAGGCTGGTCGGCTGTGCAGTCAGTGGTCGGTCTGCTGGGAGCAGCCGTGCACACCCGGGCTTCCCCGGGCCTGGAAGCATGGCCCTCGGGGCTGCTCACCTGCCTGCTGGGTCTTTGGTTTTCAGCTACGAACCAGAGCTGTTCCCAGGGTTAATCTACAGAATGATCAAGCCCAGGATTGTTCTCCTGATTTTTGTTTCGGGAAAAGTTGTGTTAACAGGTGAGTCATGACATCACGTCCTGTTTCATGGGGCGAGCCTGTGCTAGGACTTGGGGTGGCTCCGGGAGCTGGGGTGGCCCTCGGGGGCAGGATCATCTGGGAGGAGCAGGGGTGGCTTCGGGAGCCGGGGTCGCCCTCGGGGGTGGGGTCGTCTGGGAGCCCGTGTGTACCAGCAGTGTCATCATGAGGCCGGAGGGGGGCTTAGGGGGCTGGTTGGGGGGAGCCGTCAGAGGCCGCCTTTCTGGCTGCCTCACCGTGGTGCTGTGGGAGACGCATCTGGCCCCTGCTCTGAATTAAGTTGGAGGAGTGTTTCGTTTTAAAAGCGATAGGCTTGTGAGCAGGGATGCCGTGGCTCGGTGCCTGCGTCTGCTCACCCGACGGTGTGGAGACTTGGGGTTAGTTCTCGCGCAGCAGTTCTCCAGGGCAGCACATTGAGATAGGAAATCCACCCCCTGCCCAGGTGCTAAAGTCCGAGCCGAGATCTACGAGGCCTTCGAGAACATCTACCCGATTCTGAAAGGGTTCCGGAAGACGACGTGACGGCTCGTGCACGCCCGCACCCCCTCGTCCCCAGCGGGTTCCTGCGACGGCTCAGGCTCCAGGCCGACCGACTGCACGTGACCCTGGGGCCACTGCACAGGGTGCCGTTTGCCGAGTTGCAGGTGAACGGTCCCTGCTGCCGACCAGGCGGCTGAAGGGGCGTCCAGAGTTAGCCACCCTGCGATAGATTGGACTTTTTCATTGTTTGGTTTTTCCCATGAGCCAGTTTTTGTATTTCTTCAGGCAAGTAAAGATCTTTTTTAAACATTTTGTTTCTCCGGTTTGGACGCCTAGGGTGGTTCAGCATCAGCCATCTGCCCCGGGGCGGGACAGTCGCTGCCCACACTGTTTTCGGAGTGCGTCATAAAACACGCTGCTCCCGGCAGAGTCAGACTATGGTCAGGGGCACTCTGACTTGTGGGCTGCCGCTGCAGGACACATCCTAAAACCACCTGTGTTTTGCTGTTTTAATCCACATTTCATGCTGGTCACAATACAGGATAAACTGCCCAGAAATGAGTGACCTGGCATGTCCTCCAGTCGCCCTGGGCTCTCTCACCATAGTCACAGGGACTTGCCAGCACTCGATCCTTCCAGTAAAGTGGTTTTGAAAGGAGCCTACCCCAGCCTCCAGGATCCTGAGATCAGGAGATGGTGCCCAGTGACCACGGCCCACTCTGAAAGGGGCACTAGGAGGTCCTTTGTTGTTATGTGCTATTGAGTTGGACCCGACTCATAGTGACCCCTCCTTGGGTTTCCCGAGGCAGTATCACTACGGAAGTAGATTACCCCATCTTCCTTCCGAGGATTGACTGGTGGGTTTGAACCGCCAGCCTTCTAGTTAGCAGTCAAGTGCCTTAGGCACTATGCTGCCAGAGCTCCCAGGGGGTCCTAGCAGATGGGAAACCACTGACCAAAACCCCAAATTAAGAGAAAGATGGCTGGAAGCCCTGAGACTGGCCCTTAGACACTTTTCAGGCCTGGAACTGAACTCACCCCATGGCTCCATTTCCAGCTGACCGACAGGCTCCAGGGCGGACAGTAACACCAGGGAGGCAGGCAGCCCTGAGGACAGACACCCGAGAGCCACAGGGCAGCAGCCACAGGGCAGCGTGTGCCTACAGATGAAGCTGGGACGCAGCTGGAGGGAGAGGGAAGACGGTGGGTGGAAACAGCAGGGAGCAAGGGTAGCAGCACTGTCACACCGGAGGGACTGCAGGCAGCGTCACCACCGTGGCCCACGCGTGCGGTGTAACTTACGTGCACGCCTAGCATCTGTACCAAGCACATGCGCACATGCACGTGCAGTCAGGCCTGGGGCTTCTGAGCTGCACACACTGTCCCGCCAGGTGGGCAGGGAGAATGCCAGGCCTGGGGGATGGGCTATAGGCTCAGAGGAGGGACACAGTGGTCAGAGGTGCTGGGCGGCCGTCATTAACGTGAAGAGGAACCACAGTAAAACTTCAAGGCCAGATGACCCCTCACTGGTTCAGAGCACGGGCTGAGACCGCGCGCATGCAGCACCCAGAGCAGACCCCCGACCCCTGACGGCCGCTTCAGGACCACCAGCCCTGTAGCGCACTGGGGCTGAGCGCTGCAGCTGCCCTGTCCAGCTTCCCATCTGGCCGCCTGGTGATCACTGGCCCGGGTCTCCCCTATGGTGGGTGGGTGCTGACCCAGGCCTGTCAGCTGAAGCCTCATTTCAAAGGAGTTTGCTAACCTCCAATCGCCATTTCCCCTGGTCCCTGCTTCGCAACCACAGCGCTATGGTCCATGTCCCCAGACCCCTTCCCACCAATGCTCCTGTCTCCAGAACTGGTCCCCTTTACCCATGACCCTGACCCCCATTCTCTCACTTCTGTAGCCCATTTGCTCAGGTGCCGCACCCTCACAGCCCACCCTGGGCCCCAGCAACTTGGGCTCCCACACCCGCCAGCCGGCATTAGGCATTAGTCTGTGTGTGTCTAATACTGTTTTAACTTTGTAAACTGCAGGGAGATGGAAATCCCCTCAGAACGTCTGACCAAATAAAGCACATAATCCTTACTTATCACCGAGTGAACTCACAGGCGAGGCCCCCAGTTCCCCACGGGGCAGATGACAGCTGTCCTTCTGTTGCTGCCCACACTGCAGGCCACCCAGTGACTCAGGCCGGCTTCATGGAGACCGTGTCCCAGTCACTGGCCATTTCTTCTTTTAAAAATTTTTATTGTCATTTCGGTGCAAGTTTACAGAGCATATTCACTTTCCATACAGCTGTTCATACACACTTTGTCTCATGACATTGACTGCAATGTCCCACAGGGCAACAGCTCCCCTCCCACTTCCTCCCGATAGTCACCTCTTCCATGTCCTTCCCTCCCTGCACTCCTGCCCCCTAAACTGTCTTCTTGTACATAAACAGTCCTTCTTTCTCCCATGATTGATCCCTCCAAGGACTGTATCTACCTGATGTAAATGTCACTCCATATGCCTGTCTTACTTGGCTGGAAGCCACAGAAGTGGGTTCAATTCCAGACCTGAAGGGCAGCGAGGGGCCATAGTCTCGGGTTCCACCAGGCTCCATCAGACCACCAAACCTGGACCTTTTTTTAAAAAAGTGATTTTGAGCGTGCTCCTCAGTGGCTGTTTCCGTCTCACTAACGTTCAGATGTCGTAAGCATGCCCCAGGCGGCCTGTGCCCTGCTTGCCGGCAGCCCTGCCTCCCCGGGACACCCTCCTAGGCTGTGGCGCTCACGTCCTGCTTCCACACGAACTCTTCCGCATAGCCGGCACCCAGCGTGCAGCTGTCTGCGCAGGTGAAGACAGCCAAGACGCCCCAGTCAATGCTCCGGCCCAGGCTGTCGGCCTTGAGGAGGTTGAGCAACTGTGGCATGACCTGGGGGGAGGACGCTTGTGAGGGGCGGGAAGCCCAGGCCCCTACACCCTTCTGGACCACCACCTCCAGGTGTCTCCCCTTTCCACGTGAGACAAGCAGCTCTCTGCTGAACTGCAGCTTCAACTTGGCAATGCTCATCTGTGTCACTTCAGAAGATTCCCAACTAGGGGGCCCACCGGGGAGCTGTGATGTCAGCATAGCCAGGGAGGGGCCTTGGAGGCCTGCTGTTAACCTACTCCCTGTCACCCAGAGAAGCAGATGGCTATCCCTCACTGTTTCCTCATTCCGTGAACCCACCACTCAAGGGTAATTCCCCCCACAAGTGGATATGATGCTCTGCACCCCTCTGCACAAAAGCATCATCTCAGTGCCCAGTGGGACACAGAGCACCCACCTCCACTCCCCCCTCCAGGATTTCCTGGGCAGGTGCTTTCCCACTGGCCTTGCGAGCAGCTGTCAGGAGGGGACCTGGAACTGCTGGAGATGGAAGGAAGGGATATGCATTCTCACAGGGCCCCACAGGAGGAGGGAAATGCATCCTGAAGTGAGACTACAACAGTTTTGTCCCTTTCTGCTTTTTTACTGGACGTGAACCTTGGGGGATGATTTCCAGGTTCCTGTGTGTTACATGTAGGTTGCCTTTTTGGTGGTGATTCCATGTCTGTGTGAGTAACACGTGCAGATGCCCTACATGTAGGCACCTGTCAAGAGATCTCAGACAAGCAGTGCAGAGTCCAGAGGGACATGTGCGTCCTACACAGTTAAGTACCAAAAGCCAAATCTCATAATAAAATTTTAGGACTGCTGCCTGATTCAGCATGCCGTCTGTGAGTGAGAAAACATGGTATCAGTGAAAACTCAAAGCAGGAAAGAACTGACCACTAAGAGTGGGCTGTGGACACTTATGGCAGAGCCCGCGTGTGGGCTGAGCTGGACCTGCAGATGTCCACCCGGGAGCAGGGTGTCGGGTCTCTGAATGGAGCCATGCTGGCGGCTGCCTGACGCCAACCAGCTCAGGCACAGCACAGAGGGAGGGCCCGTGCGAGGACAGGGGTGCCAGAGAAGCCAAGGGCAAAGACCTGGCCCTGGAGCCGGCACCCGAATTTGGACCGCCAGCCTCCGGGACCGTGAGGAAAAGAGTTTCTGTTCACCGTGGCCGTGGACCTGTGGTGTTTCTGTTACAGCAGCATTGGCAGGCTGAGACAGGAATGTGTTGTCTGGCACAAGTTGGCAGCAGGAGCACTAAGACCAATGGCACCACCACCTCGCGGTAGGGGAAAGGCACGGTGTCAATGGCCGTTATCGCAGAGGTGAGGCAACAGACGGACAGTCACAACAGGAGTGTATCCCAGAGGCAGGGTACTTTCCAGAAAAGAGGGAAGATGACTCCCTCGGGAACAGGCAGGAGGTGTAGGGAACCCCATCTTAACCACAGGGCGCCTCCACACACCCCAACTGCGGACTGTGTAACTTCAAGAACGTTTACGTGTCTGGAAACGTACCAGGGTGCTCACAACTTTAAGGTCCTACCTGGAATTCAAAGACTCTCTTGGCACCACAAGGACAGTTTGGGATATCCTCTTCCTGAGGGACATTGTCAGCAGAGATCCAGACGGGGGCCGCCCCACGGCCATACCTGAGAATCTGAAACGAGCCAGGATCCCAGTCAGACACCAGCGTTTTACCTGGAAGCTGCCGAGAGGCACACACGTTTGACAGGGTGAAGGGAAGCCAGGCTGCAGGCACGTGGGACCAGCGGCCAGCTCACGTCCTCTCAGCACGTGCCCTTCACCCAAGCACCATCCCCTCACCAGGCCTCATGTGCCAACCTGCACGGAGGACACTGAGCACCTACACTGTAGCCAGAAGTCAGTTCCTCCACAAATCACACAGAAGGGGCCTGGTCTAGCTGGTTCCCTGTGGGATGACCATGGCACAGACACAGGAGAAATCGGGCAGGACAAGTACCCAGGGAGACACGGTGTTTGGGTAAAATTAAAGCCACAAGTGGACATGGTGATAATAAGCCACCAGCTGTCAAGAACACACCTGCTGCAGAAAGCCACCTCGGCCCGTCCAGCTCGAAGGCCCAGTGTGTACTGGACTCGGGGCCTGGCTCCCGGGGATTCAGCTGTGTTCCCTGCAAGGTTGTTACGTTTGTGAGGAGGGATGTTAAAGGGCACATCCTGATGGAGGAACAGGGTGGAGGGAGTCACACGTGTGCTGAACGCTCAACAAGGTCGGACCCTGTGTTTCCACACTTGGTGGGTGAGATGACACCAAGGGAGGGGACACGACACGTGTACTGAACAGTCACTCCGCCCAGACCCCGTGTTTCCACACCTGGTGGGTGAGGTGACACAGGAGGCTAAGAAACAATGTGGGAGGCCGCTGAGTCCTTGCAACTCCAAAGCCTGTATTCTGTTCACAAGACCAGGGTCTCTGTTCTGTGTTGGAAATGGGGCAAAAAGATTGTTTGCCCATGCCCCCTGTGCTTAGCAGAAACATACTCAATGTATCAAACCCTAGAGGATGTTAGCCTTGCAATAGCTGTCCAGTGCATCAATACTGCCAATCTCTCTCTCCAGACAGGCTGTGATGGGACAGCACAGGCAGCTGCAAGGGACAGAACACCTGGCCATGGTCCCTTCTCATGAAGGACACCTTTACAAAGTGCCACCCGAGACCGAGTAAGCAAGAGCGTGAGTCCGGGCTTACCTGCTCGGGTTCCAGGGCTATCTGCCTTTTAAACTTCTGAAAAATTTTATCTTCCCTGGACTCATGCTTTGCCATGGATTCCAACTCTTCCGCCAGCACATCCCCTGAAAAATCACAACACAGTCACTGAGGTGGGATGAGTGCCCAAAGCTCGACCACACGCGTGTACGTCCTGCCCCATCCTCACGACCCTTGCTGCGCCCGAGCCCACTGGTGCAGCCACCGTGTCCATCCAGCTCGTGGAGGGCCTCCCCCCCCTTTTCTGCTGACCCTCTGCTTCACCAAGCATGGTCCCTATCCAGGGACTGGTCTGTGCAGATGCTGTGGGGAGGCCTCTGACCTCCTCTAAAGTCACATGGGGGGAGAAGGAGCCTCATCAGCAGCCCAAGGCTGATCCCTATGAAGCAGAGGTCAGATGTGCTGCCACCCTCCAACCTTGACACCAATTCTGACACCAACCGTCCCTTCCACGGCACGCTCTGCTTCTCTGCGGGGTTTGATAGTTCACTGCAATGGGCACAAAGAACTCACAGACCACACTCAGAGTTACGGGGTTTATCAGGGAAGCAACTGGTTACAATTTAGGTTCAGGAACACAGTCAGGACACAACTGTTGATCAGGACAGCCTCTTCTCAGTTGTGCCTCAGGCCTGCAGGCCCCTGGTCTGGCCTCTGTCCTGCCCGGCCGAGTGTTACGACGCTCTCTTAGCTCCGCTGTCCCTCCACTCCACCAGAAGCTTCAGCCCGGAGACACTCGGCTTTCTCACTGGGTGCGCCCAGAAGCCCACCATGGGCCAGGAGACTACTGTCTCCGGCCAGGTCTCCTGGATCTGCTGCTGCCATTTCTCACCATCTCAGCAAGGTTTTGGAACTCTGTCTCCTGGGACAAGGAGGTTCTCAGCTCAGGGAGCCTGGCTTCCAAGTACACGCTCCACTCCTGGTTCTTCTTTCTTGGTGGTTGTGAGGTCCCCTTGTCTGCCTCTGGGAGGGCTCATTTTAAGCTAGCAGGAGGGCCAAACTGACCAGTCCCTCGTCAGGGTTCCACACACCTTATCTGCATAGTTCTACCCCACAAGGGTGCTATGCACCTCACCTGTGTTATCAGCAAGCTGGTCAAGCCCCTGGTAGGCCTCACGCACTTGCACATTTGGATACTCCCACCCAGCCAATTGGTAGGTGTTACAAAGGCCATGGCTAGAATGGCCCTGTTACCAGAGCCGTCAAGGGAAACGCTAATGCCAGGCAGGATAGTTTAAAAAAAAAACCCTTTTATTTCTGTGTTGCTAGCACACACTCAACGGATTCGCATGCAGAGACTGAGCCCGAACAAAGATCACATGGGGTTTTTATGGGGTCATTCTTCCAGATACTCGGGGTGAGAGGGTGACTGGTTACCTGTAAAAAGAGCACCTGCAGCTGGCGGTTTCAACAGAAGTTGAACCTGCCCGAGCGTAAGAGAGGAGGGGGCGCAGGTCAGAGGAAGAAGGCAGAGGGAGCAGGGCAGAGCAATTTCCACTCTCTGCACATGGTTTTTCAAACTGGCTCGAGCCACATGCCTCTGGCCTCACAAGTTGTTTCACTGCTCAGTAGAACTTCTCCACTTGGGTTGGGCAAAGGTTATAATTCCCTCATTTCCCTCTCCTGCCTCATGACTACTTCAATCTTTTCTCCATTTATCATGATGTTGCTTATTCATCCAATTGTGACAATTTTTGTTTTATGTTAATGTATAATCCTTACCGAAGGCTGTAATTGTTAATCTTCATCAGTTAAGTGCTTCAAGTCGTCTTCACTTTGAGAAAGCAAGGTTGTGTCATCTGCACATCACAGGCTGTTACCGAGTCTTCCTCCAATCCTGATGTGTATTTTTTCTTACACAGTCCCACTTACTGGATTTATTTGCTCAGCCTGTGGATTAAGTAAGTGTAGTTAAAGGATACAACCCTGATGCACACCTTCCCTGATTTTAAATGCAGGATCCCCTTGCTCTGTTTGAACGACAGCCTCCTGGTCTATGTACAGGTTCCTGATGAGCAACATCAAGTGCTCTGGGATGCCCATTCTTCTCAATGGTATCCACAATTTTATGATCCACACAGTCGAATGCCTTTGTGTAGTCAATAAAACAAGTAAACGTCTTTCTGGCATTCTCTGCTTTCAGCCAAGAGCCATCGGACATCAGCAATGACATCCCTCATTCCACGTCCTTTTCAGCCTCCAGTGTGCATTTTTGGAAATTCTCTATGTACCGGTGCAACTGCTTTTGAATTCTCCTCAGAGAAGTTTTACTTGTGTGTGATATTAATGATATTGTTCAATAATTTCCACATTCTGTGGGATCACCTTTCTTTGGAATGGGCACAAATATGGATCTCTTCCAGTCTGTTGGCCAGGTAGCTGTCTTCCAAATTTCTTGGCATAGATGAGTGCACTACATCCGTTTATCAAAACATCTCAATGAGTATTCCGTCAATTCTTGGAGACTTGTGTTCTGCCAATGCCATCAGGGAACGGAACCTTTGACTTCATCCTTCAACACCATTAGTTCTTGATCATACGCTACCTCCTGAGATGGCTGATTGTCACCAATTCTTTTTGGTACAGTGACTGTGTGCTATTTTTACCTATTTCTGATCCTTCCTGGGTCATTCGATATAAATCTAAAGACCACCTCGAGAAAAGATCTGATGTACTAAACACTACTGACCAAATGCTAGGCAAGTTGTGGCAACATCTAGGACACTATACATGAAAAAAGCAAAAGGTCATTAAAAAAGACGGGCAAAAAAAGACCAACATGGATGTGAGAGAGCCTCTGAAACTTGCTCTTGAATGAAGAGCAGGAAGTGAAAGCATGAGATGATGACGTCAGAGAGCTGAGCACAAGCCGCCAAAGGGCAGCTCGAGAAAACGAAGCAGCAAATGTGCAAAAGAGCTGGAGTTAGAAAACTCAAAGGGAGGAACATGTTCGGCATTTCTTAAGGTAAAAACAAAATTAATGAAAAGAATTCAAGCCTCAAGTTGTAAGACTGTAGGATCTCAGGGTCTAAGGGCTAGATGTACACATTCAGGGACTGGCTCTTGGGGGAGGTCCTTGTTTCTCCTCCACTCTGTTCTTAGGCCATCAAGGGCCTGCACCTTCCCCACTCTTCTGTGCCTTCTTGCTTAACCTGCTGTTTTACAGCTCAAAAGAGACATTTAAGATGCACCTACACTAGCATGAGCTCACGAACACGACAGAGAGAACAGTCCTAAATGGGATGTGGGCAACAAATACCACGTGGGGACCAGGACCACGGATGCAGGGTGACGTACGACACAGGGACCACGACCACGGGTGCAGGGTGACATATGGCACAGGGACCATGACCATGGATGCAGTGCGAAATACAACACAGGGACCATGACCACGGGTGCACTATCATGTACCATACAGAGACCATGACCACAGGTTCCACGACAGGTACCACACCAGGACCATGACCACAGGTGCAGCATCACATACAATACAGAAACCATGACCACAGCTTCTATGACACGGAGACCATGACCAAAGTTAAGTGACATGTATGACATGGGAATCATGGACACAGGTGCAGTGTGACATACAACAGAGACCATGACCATAGGTTAAGTGACATGTATGACATGGGAACCATAACTGTGTGTAGGGTGACGTACAACATGGAAATCATGACCACAGGTTAAGTGACATGTATGACACAGGAACCATAACTACAGGTGCAGTGTGACATACAACACGAAGACCATGACCACAGCTTCAGTGACACACATGACAAAGGAACCATGACCACAGGTGCAGTGTGACGTATAACATGGAGAACATAATCACAGGATTGGTGACATGTATGACACAGGGATCACGACCATAGCTTCCATGACATGGGAACCATGAGCACAGGGGCAGTGTGACATACATGGAGAACATGACCACAGGTTCAGTGACATATGACATGGGAACCATGAACATGGGTGTAGTGTGACATACAACACAGAGACCATGACCACAGGCTCTGTGACACGTATGACACAGGGACCATGCCCATGCTGCAGCATTACATACAATATTGAGACTATAACCGTAGGTTTGGTGACACATACGACAGGGAACTACAACCATGGGTGTAGTGTGACATATAACATGGAGACCATGACCACAGGTTCTGTGACATGTATGACACAGGGACCACGACCACGGGTGGAGTGTCATATACATGGAGACCATGACCACAGGACATGACCTGTCATGTATGCCATGGGGACCATGACTCTGGAAATCCTCATGATGCTTTATCCTTTGTGAAAGTAGTACACACAAGTAAACCACCACGCATCAACCATGTCCTCACTCTC
The DNA here is from genome assembly GCF_000298275.1 of Orycteropus afer afer. Taxonomy (NCBI): domain Eukaryota; kingdom Metazoa; phylum Chordata; class Mammalia; order Tubulidentata; family Orycteropodidae; genus Orycteropus; species Orycteropus afer. Next base: position 2,879,344 of record NW_006921860.1, on the reverse strand, counting down.
TCGTGGCAGTCGGGTCTCCTGTGGGTCAGTGCTCCAAGTGCTCAGAGTGTGAGCCGCCAGCCCAGGCCCACGCCAGGACCCTAGCATGCCTGCTGTGCAGTAAGCGACTTGCATAAAGTACAAGTTCACAAAGTGACCTTGAACTTAAAGGCCAAGCTGGATATTGTAGGAATTCCTATTGAGGAAATAGAGCCAGCTCAAAATCCAGTTCTGATCCTAGTCATGTGGGCAGGCATCACTCAGGACAGCAGAGGGCTCTCCTGGGAGATGTGCACCACTATCAACCAGGCTGCAGGCAGGATGTGAACGAGACAGCGTTCGGTGGCCTGGGTGCCAGCAGGAGGTTGCAGGCACAGGGCTACAGGTATGAACGCATTTCCCAGGTGACTGCACCAGAAACCCACAGCCAGGAAGTAGCAGAGAGCACTCCCTCAGGGTTCTCGCCACAGGCCATCACTGCACCAAGCGCCCCCAGGACCTCCTCCATTATGAGAGGGACCTTGGCTGGGGGGAGGCACCTGGTGTCTGCTGTCATGTGCGCCTCACCGATCTAGACACCCCCTTCCGAGCTGTCTCCACAGGGAGCTGGACCAGTGTCAGGGCCGGGGGCAGGAAGCTGGTCCCCTCTGTGCTATGTGGAATCACCTGCCGCCCTCCCACCCATCTCGGCCTGCCGAGAGCATCCTTCCCGACTTCAGCTGAACCACTCAGTGAGCGACTTCTGAGACTGCCCCCTTACCCACACTCCCTGCAGGCTCCACGTCGTCGTCCTCATCTAGAACGTCAGGAGGGACCTCGTCCTCTGTCTCTCTCACAATCTCATATTCTGGAAAAAGGAAGCCGTGGTCTGGAATCTTGTCGCCCAGCTCACCTGAAACAAGGTGGTTGTGTCAGCAGCAGCTGTTCAGCTTGCGGTATCCAGGAACCCCAATTCCTAAGAGACCATGCTCCCTAGCCTAACACTTTTCCTTAAAATTAACACATGCAGTTTCTGTAGTTTGAGCAAAGATGTCACCTTCAAGACGAAAATGCCATGGCATTTTCATTTGCCTCATATGCATACAAAAGCTGGACAGTGAACAAGAAAGACATAAAAGTTGACAGCGTGGAATTGTGGTGTTGGCAAAAAAAATGAATGCACCATGGGTGCCAGAAAAACGAACAAATGCTCCTTAGAAGTGAGAATGGCCAGACTTCACCTCTCATACTTTGGTCACGTTGTTACAAAGGACCATTCCTGAAGAAGGACATAGTGTTTGATAAATGGTCAGCCAAGAGGGGGAAGACCCTCAATGAGATGGGTTGACACAATGGCTGTGACAACAGGCTCAAGCATAGCAATGTGATGATAGGTCAGGAGCAGGCAGTGTTTCATTCTGTTGTAAGTAGGGTCACTGTAAGTCAGAAACAACTCAATGACACCTAACAACAAAAAAAGTTGTTACATTTTAGGTAAGGTTGCTAAGTTCAATATCCACGCCAGGGCGAGGCTGGTGCACACATAAGCAGCCACTGGGTCTCAGAAACCGTTGGTGCCCCACCTGTCTGTCCGTTTGTCCTAGTGACATGTGCACAGAAGTGTTTATCCACCACAAAAACAAAACGCGAGCAAGATAGGAACAGGGGAGTGCCGCAGCCGGGGAGCCGTTTCCCATCAGCACGGCCCCTCTTCTTCCGTAACAAACCAACCTCTGTTGCTCAGAGGGTCACAGGGCCCCCCAGGACACACACAGGCCCGAGTCTCTGTGCCCTCGGGTGGCTGTGTCGCCAAGCCCTGAGCTACAGTGTGGAAGCACAGCGGGTGCTGAGACTTACAGGAAGCGTCCTGAGGGAGAGGCTCAGGCTGTCTCGCCCCCTTTCCCCGCGCACCCGGAGTGCGGACCTGATGGCTGGAGCCGCAGCAGGTACCACGGGCCAGGAGCAACCCCAGAAACCGAAGACACACGAGGTGGAAGGAGCGTGAGCCCACACACGGTGGAGCGCTGTGCCACGCAGTCTGACCACCACCAGCCCCTCATGACAGAACTAAACCCAATCTTAGTTAAATCACCTCACTGTAGGCTTACTGTAGTCACCAGTACCATGTGATAAAGGACATCAGGAGACCAGAAGGTGACGAGAGAATACACAGGTCTGCTGGGAACAGCTGGTCTGCAACTAAGAGAGCTGTGGCCCCGTGGGAGGCGAGTCCAGCACGGTCAGGTCTTCAAGCTTTTAAAGAACCCAAGAGTCCTGATCTCTTACACGGCCATGTGCACGGAGCATGAAGCATGCCGCATGCCAT
>NW_006921860.1:2866625-2874450 GCF_000298275.1 Orycteropus afer afer | reverse complement strand
GCGTAAGGCTCAGCAAACGCATGTTATTTCCCTAAGCGCACAGGAGGGCTCCGGAAGGGCACAAAGTGTGAAGAGCGGCTGCCTCCCAAAGGGAACCTGGCAGGTGACAACGCCATCTAGGAAGAGGGGCTGGCCACCGTCCACCGAGCGCTTGAACGGTCGCGCGTTGCACCCAGTAGCTGTTCCGAAATAGAAACAGAAGCCACTGGTACAGAAACTGGAAACCAGGAAGTGAGGCCCAGCAGGCGGCCTCCACCGCCCGACGCCCACCAATCACGGACCCTACCCTCGTCACTCGCGGGCGCCCTCACCGCGCAGGCCGGCGCAGCACGACGCGTCCCGGCAGCAGAAGAGGAAGAGGCCGCGGTGGAAGGCGTCGGGGCGCCCCGGCAGCGGCGCATACAGCTGCAGGAGGAAGGCGGGTGGGTGGCCGCAGCGCGGGCAGGACAGCGCCGCGGGCCCGGGCAGCCCCGCCTCGCCCAGCCACGCCGGCCGCCCTCCCACCTTGCTGGGAAAGAACGCGTTGCGCAGGCGCCATGCCGGCGCCTCCTCCGCGAAGCCTAGCTCCACGAGCGAGGCCATAGGGCCGGCGGACGCCGACACGTGGGGTCTTAGGCGCAGAACAGGTCGACGACCTCGGACTCGGTCCACCGCCGAGCCCGGGGCGCCCAGCCCGGAAAACGGAAATAGAGATGATAGCGGACGGGAAAATGATTGGAAGCTGGGGGTGAGGAGGCGGGACAACGGAAGCACGCCAGCGGGCGCCCGCCCCTCGCGCTCCGAGTTCCGGGCGTACGCTCGGGACGGAGCGCGGGCGCAGTCGGGACATGGAGAGGGAGGTACGTCACATACTGGGAGGAGCAACCCGAAAGCACGTGAACACGCGACACTACTGGGAAAATGGGCTCTTGAGAGCATGGTGGCCTTCCTGCCATAAAGACGCCGAACGACAGTACGTGCGTCCTTACTCGAGGCTGTGGGGACTGCTAAGAGTGTATGGTTAACCCTACTGGACGGAGTGGGAGCTGTAGTACCGTAGTGCCTAAGGCACTTGACTGCTAACCAGAAGGATGGCGGTTCAAACCCACCAGCCACTCCTCGGATGGAAGATGGGGCAATCTACATCGGTAGTGATACTGTCTCAGAAACCCAAGGAGGGGTCGCTATGAGTTGGGTCCAACTCGAGGGCACATAACAACAACAGCAACACGATGGAGTGGTCCGAGGGCCGCCTGGTACCTGGCAGTGTTCAACAAGGGGGAATGCCTTGTAAGAGCTTAGTTTAAAATAAGAAGGGCTCAGGTTGTCGTGTATAAACTCATTTAGTTTATTGTAAGGTAGTTATGACAAGGCACACGAGTGAGACCTCTCAAAATTCTTTTAGAACCGGAGGATCAGAATGGATCACAGTCAGTGTGTTTCAGAGGCTACAGCCCGTCTTCAGACATGGAGTGTTCACCTTTTCCAGTGGTCCCGGACGTCCTCAGTGGGGTCTGAGGACTGTGGCAGTGGGCAGAGTCCCAGCCTGCGTTCGGGTAGGGTCTTCTCTTTGCAGAGTGTCAGAGTTGAGAGGTGACTGCCTTTTGTTAACAGATAAGTGGATATCCAGTGCTTGTAGATGCTATTGCCATGGGAGAAGTATGGTTCTTAGCTACCTACTGTGAGGAAGGCCAATTAACGACAGGAGGAGGTGGAAAGCAAGTGTTATTGAGTATCGGTTCCCAAGGAGACAGGACACTGTGCCCACCAAAGACTCTAGCCATTCTGCCCCCACTTTTTCACAATAAGTTTGAGTTCTCTCTATGCCCCGCTTCACCAACTAATGACATTCTGTCTGAAGTTGATAATAACACAGTTTCATTTTCCTAAACCTGATGTAGTACCTAAGGCATTTGACTGTTAACCAGAAGGCTGGTGGTTCAAACCCACCAGGCCCTGCTTGGAAGGAAGGTTGGGTAATCTACTTCCGTAGATATATTGCCTCAGAAACCCAAGAAAGGGTCGTTATGAGTCGGATTCGACTCAATGGCAGTGAATGCTTTTAAAGCTGACAAGGATGGAGTGATGTTTTCCCCTCACATTAGAAGACCTCAGTTCTGTGTGAAATTGCGTAACTTAGTGGTAACAGTCTTAGAGCCAGAGTCATGAACTTGCACTAAAATTCTGCCACTTTGGGAAAATTATTTCACCTCTTTAAACATTGTTTCCTGTTCTGCAGAAATTGGACTGCTGGCTTAGCTTCACGCCTTTGTTGTGTCCTCCAGTTGACTCTGCCTCAGCACCCAACAGGACAGAGTGGAAGTGCCCCATAGCGTTTCCTAGGCTATCAATCCTTATGGAAGAAAAGCCCAAATCAAACTCAGTACGCTGGAGTTGATTCCTTCTCACAGTACCCCTAGAGGACAGACTAGAACTTCCCCACAGGCTGTAATCTTCATGGCATTCAACCGTGTAGATCATAACAAATTATGGACAACATTGTGAAGAATGGGAATTCCAGAACACTTGATTGTGATCATATGGAACCTGTATATAAACCAAGAGGCAGTCATTCAAACAGAACAGTGGGACACTGCATTGCTTAAAATCAGGAAGGGTGTGCATCAGCGTTGTATCCTTTCGCCATACTTACACAATTTGTATGCTGAACAAATAGTCCAAGAAGCTGGACTGTATGAGGAAGAACACAGCATCAGGATTGGAGGAAGACTTCGTTAACAGCCTGCGATGTGGAAATGACACAACCTTGCTTGCGAAAGTAAAGAGGATTAGAAGCACTTACTGATGAAGATTAAAGAATATAGCCTTTAGTATGGATTGTGCTTCAATGTAAAGAAAACAAAAATCTTCAAAGCTGGGCCAATAAGCAACATCACAAATGAAGAAAAGATTGAAGTTGTCAGGGATAATTAACACCCATGAAAGCAACAGTCAGGAAATCAAAGTATTGCATTGGGCACATCTGCTGCAAAAGACCTCTTTCAAGTGTTAAAAAGCAAAGATGTTGCCTTGAGGACTCAGGTATGCCTGATGTAAGCCATGATATTTTCATCCACCTCGTATGAATGTCAAAGCTGGAAAATGAATAAGGAAGAATGAAGAAGAATTGATGCATTTGAATTATGGTGTTGGTGAAGAATACTGAGTGGACCATGGACTGTCAAAAGAATGAGCAGATCTGCTTTTGATAAAGTACAGCCAGAATGTGCCTTAGAAGCGAGGATGAGTTTTGTTGAACATTTTGGTCATGTTATCAGAACGGACCAGTCAGAAGGACATAGTGCTTAGTGAAGTGCAGGGTTGGTGAAAGGGGGAGATCTCAGTGCGAGAGGTGGGCACAGCGGCTGCAACAAGGGGCTCAAGCGTGGCAACAGTTGTGAGGCTGGCTCAGGACCCGGCGGTGTTTCATTCTGTTGTACGCGGGGCCGCCAGGAGTCAGCGCTGACGTGCCAGCACCAAAGAACTGCAGTGTGCATGTAGTCTCATACAGGTGAGGCTGGCTCAGGACCCGGCGGTGTTCCGTTCTGTTGTATAGAGTAGCTGGGAGTCAGAGCTGACGTGCCAGCACCTAACTACTACAACAGCATGGCTATGTAGTTCATATGTTTTCCTGCTCAAAATATTTTCTTGATGTTTAACTTTGGATGCCTTCTATGAGGCTGGAGATTGACAAGGTCACGAGGAGGAGGAGAGCAGTGGGCGGAGTTCTAACTGAACCAGAGGCTGGTGTTCATTGGCTTCTCTGCTCAAAGCAAGTCAGTGGCAGGACGACCCCAAGCTCCACATGTAAGATGGTCCCCAAGGAGCCATGTTTTTATTGTTTAGGATTTACTTATTTATTTTTAAATAACACTTTATGTGTTGTGGTGATTCCTTAACTGTTTGTACTAAATGCTCTTGGAAACTTCAGCCTGCAGCTAAATCTACCGCTTCTTTGGAAGGAAGGGCTTGGCCAGTGGGTGGCAGTGTTTGCTTGTCTGCCCCTTCAGCGGCTCTTTGAAGCCCATTTTAAAACAGCAGTGACCACTTCCTGCTACATCTTTTTAGAGTCAAAATATCTGAGAATTGTGTTTTCAAATGTGGTCCTCCAGTCATCATTAGAAGTAGCTCTGTCCTCTGAAAATCAAAGGAAAAGTGGCGTTCCAATGAGACAAACTTGGTGGCTCGTCTACCCGGGTTCCTTCCAGCCCTTTTTCAGACGTTCTAAGAAGTGTTGTGCTGAGCAAAGCAGGTCTTGGGACCCCCTGCTTGGCCAAACTCTCCGTACCTCTGCGGCTGGGCCCCCCTCCACACTCCTCCTGAGACTCCCACAGTTTCTCAGGATCCCACTCACCTGAGCCCCCACATCACTGACGGCCCAGGCACTGAGCCGACTCTCAGTGCCTCTGTCGTGTCCTCAGTTCCATGTCATGTGTGTTCACTTGCTTCCCCAAAGCCTCCTGTGAACTCTCTGAGCCCCAGGAGTGATCTGTATGTTTCTGTGAACCCACATACTCACTACCATTGTACACTGTTAGTATATTGTAGACGGTTCCCGTTGTTGTTGTTAGGTGCCACCAAGCGGCTGACTCAGAGCTACCCCATGTACCACAGAAGGACACCCTGCCCAGTCTGGCACCACCCCCACAGTGGCTGCCATGCTTGGGCCCAATGTTGCAGCCCCTGTGACAATCATTCTCCTTGAGGGTCTTCTTTTTTGCTGACCTTCCACTGTACCCAGCATAACATCCTTCTCCAGGGACTGGTCCCTCCTGATAAATGTCCAAGGGAAGTGAGGCAGACACTCCACCCTCGTGTCTAAGGGGCATTCTGGCAGGGAGCTGGGGGAGCTGTGGTGAAGTGCCCCACTGCTGAAGGATACACTATGGTTTCTCTGAGGAAGAAAGATTTGGTGATCTCCTCCCAAGAAGATAACACATGTGGTCGCTGTAATTCAGAATTGACTCAACAGCACCCAGGAACCATAAACAAAGACACAGAAGCAACCCATTATCAGCGGCTGAGGACCACCCATGCTGGGTGTGTCGTAAGAGAACTGAAGGACCGGTTACTCTTCTCAGGAACTTATATTTAGAAGCAAAAGCCCAATTCAATGTGTACATGTATTCAACATCAAAAACATTTCAAGATATATCCCGAAGTACACCACTGTCAGTGACAGGATAATATCCACATGCCTGCGAGAAGGCCAGTGACTACAACTGTCACTCAAATTTCCCACTAATTACTAATGCCAAGGATGGCGATCGTGGAGATTGTTGCCAACTTCTGCGTTCTGAAATTGACCAGACAGGCACTCAAGATACATTGATGATTACTGATGATTGGAATGTGAAAGTTGGACGTGAAGGAGGATCAGTGGTTGGAAAATATGGACTTGGTGATAGAAAATACACTGGAGATAGCATGATAGAATTTTGTAAGACCAATGACTTCTTCATAGAAAATACCTTTTTTTTTTCCAACAAAATAAATGGTGGCTACACAAATGGACCTTGCCAGATGAAATACACAGGAATAAGATCCACTAGACATGTGGAGGAGCTCTGGTAGCACAGTGGCTAAGGCACCTAACTTCTAATCAGAAGGTTGGTGGTTCAAACCCACCAGCCACTTCGTAGAAGCAAGGCTGGGCAATCTACTTTCATAAAGATTTACTGCCTGAGAAACCCAATGGGGGTTGCTATGAATCTGAATCGACTCAATGGCAGTGGGTTTTCTTTCACATCTGTGGAAAGAGGTGATGGAGAAGCTCAATATCTTCAGCCAAAACAAGGCCAGGAGCTGACTGTGGAAAAGACCATCAACTGCTCATATGCAAGTTCAAGATGAAGCTGAAGATAATTAAAAGGAGTCTATGAGAGCCAGAATATGACCTTGATTATATTCTACCTGAATTTAGAGACCATCTACAGAATAGATTTGATGCACTGAATACCAGTGGCCAAAACACAGATTAATTGTTTATTTTTTTAATTTTGTGCTTCAGGTGGCAGTTTACAGAGCAGAGTTTTACATTGGACATTTCACGTACATTTGCTTTCACTCCCCATTTACCATCCCCGGCGCTAACCAAGTCCCCTCCCCTGCTGCCCCTCCCAGTCACACCCTCCTGTGTGTCCTGCATGTCCTCCATGCAGATGGTGCCCCTCTGGTGCCTTGTGGCCGATTGCTCCAGGGACGCATCTCCATACAGTGTGTGTGTGTGTCACCCTGGGTTGAGTGGTCTGCCTGTACATCTTATTTACTGTTGGGCTGAGAGCCAGACCCTGGGAGTGAGTTTTATTCCAGGCCTGAAGTGTATCCCAGAACCATAGTATTGGGGGTCCCACCAGACTACATCTGACCAGTAATTCGGGTCATTATTGAGTTTTTGGATTTTGTTCCACGTTTTTCCTCCCACTCTATCCAGGATCTCCAGATTTGATCCTTTCCTGAGTGCTTGGCATTGGTAGCTGGGCACCATCTTGTTCTTCTGGTCTTGAGGGTCATCGTGTCTTAGGGCCGATTGCTTCCAAATGCCCTTTTTTTTTTTTTTTTTGCACTCTTCTTTGCTTCCAATGGTAGGAGACCATTAGCTGCATCTTAGATGACCACTTGAAAGCTTTTAAGACCCCAGTCGCTACTCACCAATGTAGGATGAGGAACAAGACTTTAGTGTATTTTGTTGTGCCAGTTGAGTCTGGTGTCGCCCAATACTATGGTCCTGAGTCAGTAGGTCCTTTGGATCTCTCTCCCACAGTGTCTGGCTGTCTGTGAGGGATTACTCTATGTCTGTCTTCCATTGTTTCTGTAAGGATTGCAGCTAGTTTGTATCACTGGTGTCTGTGCAAGATTAGCCTCAGCTGAATCTGTTCTTGGTCTAGAGTATCCTCCTGTTCACTGACCCCCGTCTGATCTTCTCGGTGCTTATGTGTTCATCTGTAGCCTGGTGTTTGGTGTTAATGGTAATGTAGTATTGTGGACATACTGGTTGGTATCAGTATCTGTCGTCTATATCTTACGTGCACAATTCTGTGTCCTCCCTTTTCATAATGCTATCATGGTGGTCACAGACTCTTTCTATACATCCTTCCCCTTACCCACATCAGTGTGTGGCCTCCAGCTAGCCCAGAATTAATCCCTCCTCTTCCCTCCCCATGCTGGTAATCTACAAAATGACTTCCCTTTCTCAAGCAAACCCTTCTTTGTCTTTTTACAGTAATGGGCTCATACAGTCTTTGTCCTTCTGTGATTGATTTATTTCACTCAGCATAATGTCCTCCAGGCTCATCCATGTTGAGATGATTTGCGTATCCTTCATTGTTATTTAATGTAGCATAGTACTCCATTGTGTGAGTGTACTATAATTTGATTATCCATTCATCTGTTGATGGGCATTTAGGTTGTTTCTATCTCTTTGCTATTGTGAATTGTGCTGTGATGAACATAGGTGTACATATGTCTGTTCGTGCACTATCTCTCACCTCTTTAGGATATATAACTGGTAATGGAATTACTGGGTCAAATGATACTTATATTTTCAGTTTTTTTTTAAATTTAAATTTAATTATTTTTATTTCAAGAGCTTGTTTTACATCCAATGTAATGCGTACATTTAGTTTCATTCCCCATTTGCCATGTCCAGCCCTAACCCAGTGTCCTCCCCTTCCTACCCTGCAACCTTCCCCTTGTGCCCCTCATATTCATGCACTCCTGCATTTCCTCAGTTTGAATGTTGGTCCTCTGGTGTCCCATGGTCTATTGTTCTAAGGGATGTATTACCATAGAGTATGTGGGTGCGGCATCCTGGGTTGAGTGGTCTGCATGTACATCTTGTTAACTA
>NW_006921860.1:2865297-2865830 GCF_000298275.1 Orycteropus afer afer | reverse complement strand
ATTGTGGACACATTGGTTGGTTTTAGCATCTGTTGTCTATCTCTTATGTGCACAATTTGGTGTCCTCTCATTTCCCAATGTTATTATGGTGGTCACATATCCTTCCCATATATCCCTTCCTCTACCCATGTCAGCATGTAAGCCCCAACTAGCCTGGAATTAATCCCTCCCCTTCCCTCTCCATCCTGGTAATCTACTAGTTGAGTTCCCTTTCCTAAGGAAACCCTTCTCTGTCTTTTTACAGTAATGGGCTCATGCAATACTTGTCCTTCTGCGACTGGCTTATTCACTCAGCATAATCTCCGCCAGGTTCATCCATGTTGCAAGATGATTCACATATCCCTCATTGTTCTTTAATGTGGCATAGCATTCCATTGTGAGGATATACCATAATTTGGTTATCCACTCATCCGTTGATGGGCATTTAGATTGTTTCCGTCTCTTTGCTATGGTGAATTGTGCTGCAATGAACATAGGTGTACATATGTCTGTTCGTGTGCTATCTCTCACCTCTTTAGGATATATTCCTAGTA
>NW_006921860.1:2858612-2859737 GCF_000298275.1 Orycteropus afer afer | reverse complement strand
CTTATGATGGGAGCTCTGGTAGCATAGTGCCTAAGGCTTTGACTGCTAACCAAAAGGCTGGTGGTTCAAACCCACCAGCCACTCCTCGGAAAGAAGAAGGGGCAATCTACTTCCATAGTGATACTGCCTCGGAAACCCAAGGAGGGGTCACTATGAGTCCGATCCGACTCGATGGTACATAACAACAACAACATCTCTTATGATGTTTTTCACCTTAATGTCTATTTTATCAGAAATCAATATTGCTACTCCTTTATTTATTTATTTTTGGTTTCCATTGGCTTGGTATGTTTTTTTCCATCCCTTAACTCTTAATTTGTTTTGATCTTTGTGTCTAAGGTGGGTCTTCTTGTAGGCAGCATATCAATGGGTCTTCTTTTCTTATCCAGTCTGCCACTCTCTTTCTCTTGATAGATGCATTTAGTCTGTTCACATTGAGTGTAACTAGTGACAGGTATGAATTGATTGCTGTCATTCTGTTGTGTTTTTTTGTCATGTTGTTGGTGTTTCCTTGGTTCACATACTTTTCTGTGCTGAGTTCAGTTTGTTGGCCATGCTTTCTCCCTTTTCTTCTTTATTGTTGGTTTTGTGCTTATTAAACCCATAGTTTTCCTTCCTTCTGGATTTGCTTAGGGGGATTGCTACTTTTCTCTGTGGTTACCTTGGAGTATATTCTTGTCTCTACATTTTTAGAATAGTGCGTATTGTGAAGACATTGTCCTGTTTTCTTCTCCATTCGAAAGTTTGTACCTAGAAGTTTTATTCCTTCTGATAGGTTAGTTGCTGTTGTTGTGTGCTGGTTGACTTCCTTCGTTTTTAGTGTACAATGTTTTATGGTCTTATTTTGAGTTTCTATTTCTGATTTGGTTTTAGTGTTGGTGCCACGTATCCTGATTTTGTTGATCTCTGTTGTGGGTTCTCTATTGGAAGAACTTCCTTAAGCATTTCTTATAGGGTTAGTCTGGTTTTTACAAAATCCCTTAATTTCTGTTTGTCTGAGAATGCCTTGATTTTGCCCTCATATTTGATGGATAATTTGGCTGGATATAGGATTTTTTTAGGAGCTCTGGTAGCATAGTGGCTAAGACACTTGCCTGCTAACCAGACGGCTGGCGGTTCAAACCC
>NW_006921860.1:2854326-2858116 GCF_000298275.1 Orycteropus afer afer | reverse complement strand
TTTTTTTTTTTTTTTTTTTTGCCTCTTCTTGTTCTGGAATTTCAATGAGTTGTTTATTCTCATGTCATCCCATATAATTCTTAGATTTCTCTTCATTTCTCTTAAATCTTTGTTCTGAATTTTCTTCATAGAGGCTGGTATCCAGAGGTTTGTCTTCTGGTTGAGGCATGCGTTCTCCAGCCAGTCCTAACCTCCTCTTCGTGCTCCACTGTGTTGTGTAATCTGTCATTTTGGTATTCATCCTCTGGATTTCTAACTGCTGTTTTTGTATGAGTTCCGATTGGGCATTAATCTTATAGTTTTGTTCTTGAATGATTTTCCTGAGCTCCCAGGGAACTGTCTGTGTTCTCCTTGTTTCTGTTTGGGGTTTCCTTAGGCTCTTGTTAAGCTCTATAAACATATCTTCTAAATTCCTTCTCAGATAATTCTATTGCCTCCTCTTCCTCCATGTTTAATGAGACGTTTATTTGTGGTTTTGCTTCTAATACCTTGTCCTGTTTTTATTTATTTTATTTGAGATTGCCTGTTGTTTCCTAGACATTTTGAGGTTATCTCTAAGTGTTGATTATGTATTGATTTGTTTTTTCTTGGTTTAATATTTTGAAAAGGTGAAGCTGGTGTATTTTATTTTTTCAGTTATTAATTCAGGTATGCTGGGTTGCTCTGCAGTTTTCTTTGTAATGGTGGAATCACTGTGTGGAATGTGGATGTGGGTTTCTGTTTGTCATAAAGAGGGTTCAGGGTTTGAACTGGGAGGTTTTCTGGTGGCTGAATGTGGTTTCTTCTATTGGATGAGTGAAGTCAATGGTGGAGAAGGTGGGAGTGGAAGAAGGAAAGCTTGCTGTTGCTATGGGCTGTTTCTAGGGCTTTGAGTGGGCTGCTACCGATGATGTTGTACTGTTTTTTACAGGCCTGCAGCTCAATTTCAGCAAAGACTCCAGTTGTTAGGGGGTCGTCACTTTCCACCAGGCTCACACACATACAAAAATCCTGCTCCTGAGGCCCCTTGGGGACAAAAAACCCACCCAAGACAACTTCCCGGCTCCACAATCCACCACGAGGGATTCTCTCTCCGGGCCGCCTGCCCATGGCACTGGCCCAACCCACCCAGACTGTGATCTGCTCGGGAGTTCCTCTGTGAGTCTGCCCATCTCTGGCGCCAAAGATCTCAGTTTCAGCAGCTCTGGAGTCAGGAGAGTGCCTGCTAGTAATCTGCGGTCCCAATATTACTTATAAAGCCAAGTGCAGATCTCTCAGTGCCACTAAGCTGACCCAAGCCTATTCAGTGGCCCGCTGAGGGAGGAGCAGGCTGCCCTCCTGGAGCACCAGTGGACTCTCTGTTTGGGTTTCAGCAGCGCTGGATGTGCCCGTTTGCACCTAGCCGCCCCAAGTTACCGATACAATCAGGTGCTGAAGGCAGATCCTTGGGTGACTGCTGGTGTGCTGGTGTGGTCGCTGGTGTGCTGGTGTGGTCGCTGGTGTGCTGGTGGGCTTTGTCTTCTGCCTTAACCCAGCGAGGTCTCAGATAGCTGTTCTCACCTGCTGGTCGCTCCCCCAGGGAAGTCTCTAATGGCCTTTCTCGGCTGCCTGTCTGCACTCCGCAGGATAGATCTTCTTTCCCCTGTACCTTTCTTCTCTCTAATTCTACTCCTCTAGTTTGGTGCACACTGACTCAGTGAGCTGTTCAGAGCACCAGAGTCCCTAATTCAAAGTGCTGTACCTAGTTTTCCAAGCACTAAGATGCTAGAGGGAAATAGCATGGTGATTAATGATGAGACTCCATTTTGAATCCCAAGATTAGGAACTCTGGTGGCACAGTGCCTAAGGCATTTGACTACTAACCAAAAGGTTGGTGGTTCAAACCCACCAACCACTCCTTGGAAGGAAGACAGGGCAATATACTTCTGTAAAGATTTACCACCTTGGAAACCCAATGGGGGTCGCTATGATTCAGAATTACTCAATGGCATTGAGTTTGGTTTTTTGGTTTTCAACAAGATGGATTGACATAGTGGCTGCAACAATGGGCTCTAACAAAGTACCAGGTTTGAGGATGGCAGACGACTGGGCAGTGTTTTGTTCTGTTGGACAAAGTGTTGCTATGAGTTGAGATTGACTAGATGGCAAGGTTGGTTTTGGTGTGCACAACTCCACACAATTGTAAATGTGTGTGAACTCATCTGTGTACAGGACACCTGTTACTGCGTGCATGTTTGCCTGTGGTAAGGAGATGAACTTCTTCCTTAGCTCTGTGTGTCTGTTCCATAGATACTGCTTAGTGACATTATTTCTTCTAATGTGTTTATCTGTCCTTTAAAAACTTAAGTGTGCAAAGCAGAACTATAAACATGAAAGAAAGTAGAAAATGTTCCATAGCCTTTGTATTCATAAATAGTTTTTAGTAAGTTACTAAGACAGAATTATAAATAAAAATATTAGTGTTAGGGATTTATTTGTGTCCCCCAAAGGATATGCTGATGTCCTTACCCTAGTACCTGGTGAACATGACCTTGTCTGGAAACAGGGTCGTTGAACATGTTGTCAGTTAACATGAGGTCAGACAGAAGTAAGGTGACTCCTAATGACATATGACAGGTGTCCTGAAAGGACCAGAGAAAACACAGAGAGACAGAGGAAGGATGTGTGTGACAGTGCATCTGCAAGTCAAGCTTTTCCGGGGCCTTCCAGAAGGTGGCGGAGACATTGCCCCTCAGAGCCTGAGAAGGAATCAACATGACCAACACAGGATAGCGGACTTTTGGCCTCCAAACTGTGAGACAATAGGTTTCTGTTGTTTTAAGCCACCCACTTTGTGTTGCATTACTAAGGGCGATCGTAGAAGATCAATGCTATCAACAAAAGCGATGACATCAAAGTTTAGAGTACAGAAAGGACAAGGGCACCAGAGGCAACAAGAAGAGATTAAAACAAACACAGAGAAACCTTGACCCCTTGGAGACATTGTGAATATTATTTTCCTAAGATGAAAATGAAGATCCCTGGTGGTGCAACAGGGGAATGCTGGGCTGATAACAATGGGTTGGTGGTTTGGACTCAGCCAGGGGCTTCAGAGGTGATAGACCTGGTAATCTGTTCCTATAAAGTTTGCTGTTGTTGCTGTTAGGTGCCACTGAGTCGTCTCTGACTCATAGCGACCCCATGCACAGCAGAACAAAACACTGCCCAGTTCTGTGCCAGCCTCACCATCCTTGCTATACCTGAGCCCATCCTTGCGGCCGCTGTGTCTATCCATCTCATTGAGGGCCTTCCCCTTTTTCATTGATCCTCCACTTTACCAAGCATGATATACTTCTCCAGGAAATGGTTCCTTCTGACAATATTAGGTGAGACGAAGTCTGACCATTCTCACTTCTAAGGAGCATTCTGGCTGCACTTCCTCTGGGACAGATTTGTTTGTTAGTCCTTTGAGCAGACCATGGTACTCTTAGCATTCTTCTCCAACACCACAACTCAAAAGCATCAACTCTTCATCGGTCTTCCTTATTCATTGCCTAGCTCTCACATGCATAAGAGGAGATTGAAAATACCACGGCTCGGGTTAGGCGCACCTTAGTCCTCAAGGAGACATCTTTGCTCTTCATCACTTGAAAGAAGCCCTTTGCAGCAGATTTGCCCAAAGCAATACATCGTCTGATGTCCTCACCGCTGCTTCCATTGGCGTTGACTGCAGAGCCAAGTAATGTGAAGTCCTTGACAACTTCAATCTTTTCTCCATCCACCATGAAGCTGTTCACTGGGCCAGTTGTGAGGATTTTTGTTTTCTTTATAT
>NW_006921860.1:2846532-2854226 GCF_000298275.1 Orycteropus afer afer | reverse complement strand
GGATTTTTGTTTTCTTTATATTGAGGTGTAATCCATACTGCAGACTGTAGTCCTTAATCTTCACCAGTAAGTGCTTCAAGTCTTCCTCACTTTCAGCAAGCAAAGTTGGGTCATCTGTGTATTACAGGTTATTAATGAGTCTTCCTCCAATCCTGATGCCACATTCTTTTTCATATAATCCAGTTTCTTGGATTATTTGCTCAGCATAAAAGTTGAATAAGTATGGTGAAAGATACAACCTTGACTCACCCCCTTTTTGATTTTGAATCATGCAGTATCTCCTTGTTCTGTTCGAATGACAGCCTCCTGATCTATGTACAGGTTGCTCATGAGTGCAATCAAGTGTTCTGGTATTCCCATTCTTCTCAAGTTATCCATAATATTTTTTATTATCCACATAGTCTAATACTCTTGCACAGTCAATATAACATAAGTAAACATCTTTCTGGTATTCTTTGCTTTCAGCTAAGATCCATCTGATATCAGCAATGATATCCCTCATTCCACGTCCTCTTCTGAATTCAGCTTACATTTGTGGAAGCTCTCTGTTAATATACTGCTGCAACTGTTTTTGAATCATCTTTAGTAAGTTTTCACTTGCATGTGATATTAATGATACTGTTAGATAATTTCCACATGCTGTGGGACCACCTTTCTTTAAAATGGGTACAAATATGGATCTCTTCCAGTCAGTTGGCCAGGTAGCTGTCTTCCAAATCTCTTGACGTAACTGAGTGGGTGTCTCCAGCAGGGCATCTATTTGTTGAACATTTCAATGGATATTCCATCAATTCCTGGAGCCTTGTTCTTCATCAATTCCTTTAGTGCAGCTTCAACTTCTTCCTTCAGTACCATTGGTTATTAATCATATGTCACCTCCTGAAATGGATGAGCATCAACCAATTCTTTTTGGTATAGTAACTGTGTATTCCTTCCATCTTCTTTTGATGCTTCCTGCATCATTCAACATTTTTTTTCCCATAGAATCTTTCAGTATTGCAACTTGAGGCTTAATATTTTTCCTCAGTTCTTTCAGCTTGAGAAATGCTGAGTGTGTTCTTCCCTTTTGATTCTCTAACTCCAGGTCTTTGCACATTTCATTATAGTAACTGGCTTTGTCTGCTTGAGCTGCTCTTTGAAATCTTCTGTGCAGCTCTTTTATCTTGTCATTTCTTCCATTTGCTTTAGCTACTCTCCACTCAAGGGCAAGTTTCAGAGTCTCTTCTAACATCCATTTTCGTCCTTTCTCATCTTTTTAATGACCTCTTGCTTTGTTCATGGATGATGTTATTGATATCATCCCACAATTTCTCTTGTTTTCGGTCACTGGTGTTCAGTGCATCAAATCTATTCTTTAAATGGTCTCTGAATTTAAGAGGGATATTTTCAAGGTCATATTTTGGCTCTTACAGACCTGTTTTAATTGTTTTCAACTCCAAGTTGAACTTGCGTATGAGCAGTTCATGGTCTGTTCCACAATCAACTCTTGGTCATGTTTTGGCCAAAGATATTGAACTTCTCCATCACCTCTTGCCACAGATGCTGTCAATCTGATTCCTGTGTACGCCATCCAGTGAAGTTCATGTGTATAGCCATCCTTTATGTTGTTGAGAAAACATGTTTGCAATGAATAAGTTGTTGGTCTTGCAAAATTCTATCATGCGATCTCCAGTGTTATTTCTGTCACCAAGGCCATATTTTCCAACTACCAGTAACTCTTCTTTGTTTTCAACTTTTGCATTCCAGTCACCAGTGATAATTAACACATCTTGATTGTATGTTTGATCAATTTCAGACTGCAGAAGTTGGTAGAAATCTTCCATGTCCTCATCTTTAGCTTTGGTGTTTGGGGCATAAATTTGGATAATAGTAGTATTAACTGGTCTTCCTTGTAGGCATATGGATATTATCCTATCACTGACAGCATTGTACTTCAGGACAGATCTTGAATTCCCAGCATAGTAGATCATATGGTTGTCTGATTCAGTATGGCCAAAACCAGTCCATTTCAGCTCACTAATGCCTAGGATATCGATCTTTATTCATTCCATTTCATTTTTGACAACTTCCAATTTTCTTAGATTCATACTTCGTACATTCCATGTTATGATTATTAATGGATGTTTCCATCTGTTTCTGCTAATTTTGAGTCATGTCACTGGAAGTCAGCCAATGGAAGTTCCAAAAGCTTTACTCCATCCACATCATTAAGGTCAGCTCTACTCTGAGGAGGCAGCTCTTCCCTAGTCATATTTTGAGTGCCTTCTGACCTGATGGGCTCATCTTCCTGTACTATATTGGACAATGTTTCAGGGCTGTTCATAAAGTTTTCCAGTAATACATCAGACAGTGTTTCACTGGTATATATAAGGTTTTATCTGGCCAATTCTTTGGGAAGTGGGTGGCTTCTTCCTTCTTCTGAGTCTGTCTAAGCCTGGAAGCTCTGCAGAACCTCTCCACCGTGGGTAACCCTGCTGGCATTTTGCAACACAATAAAGATTACAGCCTAAAAACCCTATGGTGCAGTTCTATTCCATCCTATAAGGTTGCTACAAGTCAAAATTGACTCAACAGTACACAATAAGAAGAAGACAAAAGTAAAGTATCATGGGACTGAGCAGCACATCTGCCTTCAGAGAGACACCACGCCCACCAAGGGAAGCACAGGAAAGGGTGCAGGGACCAGCAGTTTCATAGTCAGAGGCAGGCCCAGTCCTAATGGACACCTGGGATCTTTCATCTCTTTTTGCCTAAATAATGTGCCCCCCTCCAGCTTTTCTACCACGGCGATCCTACTAGGAACCAGGGAGACAGGGGCCTGTGGTGATCCAGTCCTGATGAACTGACTGACTTCCTGGGAGAACTTGGTCAAAGCTGCTTCCACTCCCAGCACTGCCCTAACAGAAATGGCTTTGATGAGCAGACACTTTCTGTCAGATCAAGGGCATTGGTTCTAGGGGAAGGTGCTGTCTGTGGGCTCTTCCCAGCTTCTGGTCCTTGACCCCATGGTCTCCGTGTGGCATATGCCCCCCACCACACACACCATGCTGCTTCCATGCTGAATCTGTTCCTTTCTGTATCTGAGTGATCAGGCTCCAACACCCCTGCTACACTGATACCACTCCCTCAGGTCACAAAGAAAGCCTTGTCTCCAGCCAGGTCCACATGCACAGGGTACGGGTGATCCAGGGTCACATCCACAGGGTATGGGGTCACAGCCACAGGATACGGGTGACTCTGAGTTACATCCACAGGGTATGGGGTCACATTCACAGGGTACTGGTGACCCCGGGGCCACATCCACAGATTATAGGTGAGATTTCAGTACAATTTTGGGGACACATAACAGCCGAAAGTCACAGCAGTTCTCTTTCCTGCAGAAATGCCATCCGGAGTTGTCCTTTCACAGGCTGGCCACCTCCCTGCCACATCTGGATGCCCATCCTTCCTGGAGGTGGGAACTGCTGAGAGGAAGGGGCAGGAAGAGGCGGGAGGAGCTCTCACGCTCCTTTTCACACCCAGCAGGAACTTGCCCTGCCCGTCATGATCAGCTGCTGGGCTGCCTCGCCCCTTGTGAAAACTTTAAACAAGCTGACCCTACCTGCGGTATCCGAGATGGCCACCTGCACACACACACACACATACACACAAACAGCGTGGGTGACGGATGAGGTGGCGGAGGTGGGAGTGGAACTCGGATGGACCCCTCAGAGGGATTTTTAGCTTCGGGCAACTGACCAGTCATGAGGGAATCGAGCAGAAGGTTTTCTGTGGGTGCCCCTTACCTCCCTGGGTCTGAATGTCCCCCATCCACCAGTCAGTGTTCATCTTTGTGTGGTCTACGTGTGTGGGCCACGATGGACAGTGGTGACCACTGCTCCTTGGCACCAGCTCTCTGGCTCTCTGATTGGCACAATCAAGTGCTGGAAACATACCGTAGCAAAGCCTCTTTCACCTCGGCTCCAAACATCTGTGTGAAGGCTGGGGCTTGGCTCGAAGCTTTGATGCAGAGGGCGGCTGACCAGCGTGGCAGTGTTATCACCAGCGTGACGGACACAGGGCCACGGCCACTGGCAGGGGAGCTGGAGTGTCCCGCTCAAAATGCCAAAGCCCCTCAAGACCCAGAAGGTCTGTTTGACAGACATGTAATCCACACCCCTTCATTTGCCAGAAACAGTGGCCAATGGGGCAAAGCTAGTTGCCAGCTTTAAGCACCGTGACCCGGCTGAATATTGGTGAGAAAGGGAACCTTCCTGCAGTTGCTACTAAGGAGCTCAGGTGGTGTAGTGGGTAAGGCATCTATCTGGCTGCTAACCACAAGGTCGGCAGTTCAAACCCACCAGCTGCTCCGAGGAAGGAATCATCCTACTCACTGATGAACTGGGAACTGAAGGGGCAGTCTGCTTCTGTAACCCAATGGGGGTCACTATGAGTCAGAATGGACTGATGACAGTTATTTTTTTCATTTATTTTTTTCTGGTAGTAAATAATAAGGGACTCTGGTGGTGCTGTGGTAAGGCATTCGCATGCTAACCAAAGGTCAGCAGTTCAAACCAACCAGCTGCTCCATGGGACAAAGACGAGGCAGTCTGCTCCCATAAAGATCTACAGACCTGGGAACTCTATGGGGGTCACTATGAGTCAGAATCAACTCAGTGGCAGTGGATTTTGTTTTGGTAGTAAATAATAAGAGTCCCTGGGTCAAGCGAAGGAGCCCTGGTGGCACAGTGGTTAACCATTTGGCTACTAACCAGAAAGTTGCTGGTTTGAACTCACCAGCTGCTCTGCAGGAGGAAGACGAACAGGTCTGGTTCCATAAAGATTTACAGCCTTAGAAACCCAATGGAGACCTCTATGAGTTGGAATCAACTCAACGGCATAGAGTTTTGGTTTTGGTTTGGGTGATGCAAAGAGTCAATGCCTCAGCTGCTAACTGAGGTTGGAGGTTCCAGTCCACCTGGAAGAGCCTTGCTCCCTGCTTCTGAAAAATCACCCACTGAGAACCCTGTGGAACCAGGTCTGCTCTGGCTCACATGGGGTTGACGTGGTGGGTGTTGACTCCACATGGCTGCTGGGCCCACATGGAAGGGCATTGACTCCGTGTGGCTGCTAGGTCCACATGGGAGGGGGTTGACTCTATGGCAACCACTGGGTCCACGTGGGAGGGCACTGACTCCATGCAGTTGCTGGGTCCACGTGGTAGGGTGTTGACTCCACGGCAACCACTGGGTCAATGAGAGTGGGCATTGAGCCCACAGCAGCTGCTGGGTCCACGTGGGAGGGCAATGACTCCATGACAACCACTGGGTCCGTGTGGGAGGGTGTTGACTCCACACGGCTGCTGGGTCCACAGGAGGGCATTGACTCCATGCGGCTGCTGGGTCCACGTGGGAGGGGGTTGACTCCACAGCAACCACTGGGTCCATGTGGGAGGGTGTTGACTCCATGCAGTTGCTCGGTCCACGTGGTAGGGTGTTGACTCCACAGCAACCACTGGGTCGACAAGAGTGGGCATTGAGCCCATGACAGCTGCTGGGTCCACATGGGAGGGTGTTGACTCCACGGCAACCACTGGGTCAGCAGGAGTTGGTGTTGAGCTCAGGGCAGCTGCTGGGTCCAAGCGAGTGGACGTTAACTCCATGGCACCTGCTTTTCTTGTTAGTCACCTAACACTAGCTCCCTTGGAATGACCTTCTTGAACCACATGAGGTTGGAAACTGAAGTGGCAAACATTTGAACCTACTTCCCCATATTTCACATGGGGAGTCTGAGGCCTAGAGTTTGAAGGTTCTGTCCAAGGACTCTGTTTAATAAATGACTGAGGTGAAACTTAATCCTTGTGCATGCCAGTCCGGGGCCATCTTGTCTATCCCTTTGCGGTGTTAACAAATTGGACTCCCCAGGACGAGGATAAATGATTCACTCAAAGGACCCGTGCTGGACCCATCTTCTTACAGACCCAATTCTGGTCCAGTGAGAGGAACACAGAGGCCAGGCCAGGAATAGAATGGCTTCTCACAGCACCTTTGCCCAGGGAAATATCAAACAACAAGCACGTCTTTTTAAAAGCTATCATGGGAATGGCTCTGCTTCTGATGGAGCGTGAACTAGGTGCTAGAACCAAGTGTAGTAACTTGTTTAGCTCTCTGAAGACTTAAAGCAATCCCAGCTTAAGGAGTTTCAAGCTCAGTTTAGGGACCCTAGTGGCACAACTGTTAAATGCTCAGCTGATAAGTGAAAGGTGTGGTTTGAACTTCCCCCCATCCCTTGGCTCCATGGGAAAAAGACCTGGGAATCTGTTACCTCAAAAACTACAGCCCAGAAAACCCTATGGGGTGGTTGGGGCAGTTCTACTCTGTCACATGAAATGGACTGGACAGCACCTAACACCACTACCATCAGTGTGGTGTCCCTGGGAGGTATAAAGGGTTATATGTGCTTGGCTGCTAATGGGCGGAAGGCTGGGGGCTGGAGTCCCCCGAAAGGCACCATGGAAGGAAGGCCTGGTGACCTGCTATTGAACAGTCAGCTACAGGAAACCTGTGGAGTTAGGTTCCACTCTGACACACGTGGGATCACCACAGGTCAGAGTCAGCTTGACTGCGATTACTGGGTTAGCCCCAGTTTAGGAGGAAAACAGGACCTCCCCAAGGCAAACGCACAGGGTGGTGGGCTGGCTCTGACGGAGCTCTCTGGACTGGGGTTGGGGTGCACGGAACTCAGGAGGGGTGGGGCACAGAGCCAAGCGGCAGATGCCGAGCCTGTTATGTGGCTCTCTCAGGACCCTGGCAGGGCTGATCATGTCCTTGCCTGAGCGGTGCTTTTCACTTGTTCTGTTTTTAAGGTACATTTCACCCAGTCAGTCACTTCCCTACAAGACACTGAAGATCAGTTGCGAGAAAAATGGAAGGTAGCAACAACCATGAGAACATTATACAACAGAAGCCCACCTCCCAGGGGCAACACCCACCAGCTGGCTGGTTCCCGTCCAGGTTCCTGATGCTCATTCAGAGCCTCTTGACTCACCCGGGCAGTTCCTGGGGTGCACCTCGAGAAGCCTTGCTGGACATCGCCCACTGAAAAGGAACAGGAAGCAACCCCAGAAACATGCTCCTCACTCAGGGATCCTGTGTCAGCCACCTCCATTTTCCTCACACAGCCACTATCTGGACCTTAGAAAGATACGGAGAGGAGTGTGAGAGCTGGAAAGTGAAGACAACAAATGCATGACACTGTTTCATGAGAAGGGCCCTGGCGGTGCCTGGTTAAGGCACTCAGCTGCTAACCGAAAGGTCAGCAGTTTGAACCCACCAGCCTCTCCACGGGAGGGAGATGAGGTAATCTGCTTTCATAAAGACTGACTGCCCTGAAGGGGCCATTCCACTCTGTCCTCTAGGGGCACTGTGGGTCGGAATGGACTCCACAGCAGTGAGTTTGGTTTTGGTTTTTCCTCATTATATTTTGTGGGCTTAAAAGGTTTCTTTGTTTCAGACAAGGAAGCAGGATACAGACCCAGAACACATCCCTGAGGAAGAAGCAGCATTGGAACCCTCTGATAAGGAATTGAAAAGAATTATCTTTAGGTATCTTCAAAGGATTGAGAGACAGACCAAAGAAAACATAGAAAAAAACTTACAAGAATTTTGTAAGAAAATACAAGAACAAAATGACAAAATAAATGAAAAATTAGAAAT
>NW_006921860.1:2840546-2844573 GCF_000298275.1 Orycteropus afer afer | reverse complement strand
CTGAATGCACTCCTGTGGTTTCCAGCCAAACAAAATACAGGCATATAAGCTGAACACTTACCTGAGGTAGATACACTCTTTGGAGAGAACAATCATGGGAGGAAGAAGGGCTGCTTATGCACAGGGAGACAGCTCAGGGATCAGGAGTGTATGGAGGGATGGACACTGGGAAGAGGTAACTATGGGGAGGAAGTGAGAGGGGAGCTGTTGCATTGTGGTAAACTGTGGTCAATGACAGGAGACAAAGTGTATGTGAACTGCTGTGTGGAGAGTGAATTTGCTCTGTAAATCTTTACCCAAGTCACACACACACACACAAAAAGGTTTCTTTGTTTCAGAAGGGCTTTTGTTTAAGAAAGTAAAGGACCATTTTGTTTGCAGCCACCTAGTGTCCCTGCAGGTCTTCGCTGTCCCTGCTTCTGAGTGTGGAGCTCTCCTTTTGAATGGAGTGAGGTTAACTGCTCAGTGCTTCTGTACAAGCACGCGGTCTGACAGTGCTTTGGCAGGCAATCAACTGGGAGTAACCAAGAATGCTTAACATGTGTGGAATGCGTCTCAGAAACTAAAGTTGGCTCCTTAAACAATTACCGCCACCTGGGTTAAGACCACAGCACCATGGAGAGGATCTCCTAAGCCTGTCCACACAGGGCCATCTCAGTGGAATGCTGACTTGCAAGCTGTGTCCTTGTGGAAGGCGGACAAAGCTGGGATGTGGGCTGTGCCGTCACCGTGGCCGTAAAACTGCCTTTGTGCTACGGGGGGCCCCACTCAGATGAAGCAGAGCCAGTCCGGCCAACAGGGGGGCAGCCTTCAGGCACAGGGGGCTCCGGTCCTTGCTTTTCCATGAAGGGCGGGTCATTCTGAGAGGACCCCAGGAAGGAGCCCTGCTGGCATGGTGGTTAAGGACTCAACTGGTAACTGAAAAGTCAGTGATTTGAACTCACCGGCCACTATGGAGGAGAGAGATACGGCAATCTGCTCCTGTAAAGATTTCAGCCCAGGAAACCCTCCGGAGCAGTTCTACTCCATGTGAGTCGGAATTGACTCAACAGCTCTGGCTTTGCTTTGGTTTTGGTTTAGAATCCGAGGGGAGAATTGGGTTGGCTGTTTCTCAAAAGCTTGAATGTGCTCTGACTGCCTGCACAGTTGATGGGGCCTGCCCTGGGCCTGCTCAGAGACAATTTGGAGAGCTTTTCTGGTTTTTTTCAGGTGACTGTGACTGGGGTAATAAATCTTCTGTGCTTTGGTGTCCCATGCACCTGGGGTCTTAAAAGGCTCCAGACAGAGATTTACAAACAAAGACAAAACTGGCTACGGACTCTCGTTTGTTTA
Organism: Orycteropus afer afer; assembly: GCF_000298275.1. NCBI lineage: Eukaryota > Metazoa > Chordata > Mammalia > Tubulidentata > Orycteropodidae > Orycteropus > Orycteropus afer. Next base: position 2,843,241 of record NW_006921860.1, on the reverse strand, counting down.
TGTCTGGAGCTACAGACCTCTCAAAGTCTATAAAATTCAAAGGTGCACATGTCTGCTTTAACAATCCGACTAATGGCCATTGTCTCCTACCAGCTTAGAGGGCTTTCCCACACAAAGCTTTATCTGGGGTGACGAAGACTCATTTGTATCCAGTGGCTTGGAGTTAGGCTTCGTGCCCCCCTCCTGTCTTGACTCCACCCACATGAGACATGCTATCCGGGCAGTGTGCGTGGGGTAGGATGGTTGTTGTGGCCAGCTGTTGTTGGGTTGGATGGCTGACATGCTGGCGTGTCGATGTTAGATGGTGCAGCAGTGGGATTCTACTTCAAAGAGGTTAGAGTCTCCTGTAGGGGCCATGGGACATGCAGAACAACTGTACTACCCGTCAGGAAACACAGACAATGAGGAAAAACGGGGTCTTTCAAGAGTGAGGGGTGAGTGGCAATTAGCTCATTATTGATGGTCCTGGAGGGTGATGGTATTGCACTCAGTATTGGCAGTGATGGAGGGTTAGCAGTACTCGTCTTGGTAGTGATAGTGTTGAAGGGTGTGGTAGTTCACTTTATGTGTCAATTTGGCTGGGCCTGGCTGAGTGGCTGGGCAGCTGGTGGTAGTTATTCCCCATGATGAGACTGGCAATCAACTCCATGGTGGGATCTACCACAAGCAGCTGAGTAGCTGCCTATGGATATGTGGTCTGCTTCCCTTTCATAAGCAATACTTTTGGGAATGGTCTCTAGTTTACAGCACGCTTGGACCCTGCATGTACCCGTGTCATTGCTCAGCAGCCTGCTATGCTCTGACGACCTTGGGACTTACAATGGACTTAAATAATGTCCTGCCATGTGGTTTGGTAACATTGGGACTGTGCTTTTTGACTTGTCAACCTTGGGCTTCTCAGCTTCAGCAGCCAGCAGCTGTCTGAGTGAAGAAACACCTCTAGTTCCCATGGGCTGGGAGCAGGAGGCAGAGCTGGACCCCAAGGTTGAGGGGCTTTTACCCAGCCCCTAGAGCCTGGCACTTTGAAATTGGACTTAAAACCTCCAAACTGTAAGAGAAAAAACTCCTGTTCGTTAAGGCCATCCCATTTGTGGTATGTTCCTGTCAGAGTGGCACTAGGGAACCAGAACAGAGGGTGGGCGGTACTCAGCCTAGTATGGGCAGTATTGCAGGGGGAGTGGTACTCAGTATGTTGTTAGGTTGTACCGGACGGTGAGTGGTATGCTGCCCAGTGTTGTTAGCTACACTCCAAGTCTGTCATGTCACAATACCACTCGCCAGCAGTCCTTGCAAATAAGCTCAGATAAAGGGCTGTTGAAGATGTCAGAAAGGCTGAAATAATAACTAACTAGCAAGGGCATTAGGAGCTCTGGTAGCATAGTGGCTGAGGCACTTGACTGCTAACCAGAAGGCTGGCGGTTCAAACCCACCACCCACTCCTCGGAAGGAAGGTTGGGCAATCTACTTCCGTAGTGATACTGCCTCGGAAACCCAAGGAGGGGTCCCTATGAGTTGGGTCCGACTCGACGGCACATAACAACAACAACAACAACAAGCAAGGGCATTGCATAAGAGGGAGTTTGCCTGGCTTATTTTGGTCCTTTTCTTAGGAGGGGGTGTGGAAATTTCACCACCCATTCTGTTTCCTGTCAGGCCAGGTGGTGTTGTTACAGCTGGTGGAGAAAGCACCTTGATTTCCATGGGGGTAGAGAGGTGACATGATATGTTAGGTGTTTTTCATGCAGTTTCTGGTATGACTTTGATAATCTCATTGATTCAAAACTTCCTTTAAAAGGAAGATTGGAAGATCTTATGTTTTATCATCCCCAGATTCTCAGGGGGCCAGCCCCTCAGCACAGAGTTTGTACCATCCCAACAGCAGGTGCAAGTACAGCTTAGAAAAGGAGTGACCTGCGTGGCTTCCACGGTTCCCATGACCCCGGTTGGAAGCATTTACAGGAGCCTCTCTTCCAGTGTCATATTTGCGTCAGTATTTACATATCTATATATTCACATAGGTGCACATCAGAGCTTTGGTGGCCTAGTGTCTAAGGCATTTGACTGCTAACCAGAAGGCTGGCAGTTCAAACCCACCAGCCACTCCTCAGAAGGAAGGTTGGGCAATCTACTTCCTTAGTGATATCACCTCTTAAAACCAAGGAGGGGGTGCTATGAGTCAGATCCAACTTGTCGGCAATGAGTTACATATTTATATATTCCTCCTTATTGTCTTGGGAGCTCTGGTACTGTAGTGCATAAGGTACTTGACTGCTAACCAGAAGACTGGCAGTTCAAACCCACCAGTAACTCCTTGGAAGGAAGATGGAGCCATCTACTTCTGTAGTGATACTGCCTCGGAAACCCAAGGAGGGGTCGCTATGAGTCGGGTCTGACCTGACAGCACATAACAACAACAACAACCTTATTTTCTTATGACTTTTTTTTTAATTAAACGATAGTTAGTTTTCCATCTTAAGAACATTTTTCAAGGTAGACGCCCACCTATCCATTATAGCACACTTGGCAACTTCATGATTAAATTAATGTTTAAAAATTTGTAAGAAGAGTTTGGAGAAGACATTGCTCCTTAAAAAGTGACCTATTGAGGTGGGGCAAGATGGCGGACTAGGCAGAAGGATTGCACAGACCCTCTTCAACAAAGAAAAGGGAAACCAATTAACACAGACACAGAAGA
>NW_006921860.1:2816017-2832959 GCF_000298275.1 Orycteropus afer afer | reverse complement strand
AGTATGAAGGGATGGACACTGGGAGGAGGTAACTATGGGGAGGAAGTGGGAGGGGAGCTGCTGCATTGTAAATTTTGGTCAGTGACATGAGACAAAGTATATGTGAACTGCTGTATGAAAAGTGAATTTACTCTGTAAATCTTCACCCAAATCCTAATAATAATAAAAAAAAAAGTGGCCTATTTCAACATTTTTTGGATTTTATTCATTTTTAAAAATGCTGCACATTTCCCAAGTCGGCTGCACAGGCAATCTGTGGTATGAGGAGAATCCCAAACATAAATGAGCAAACTGGGAAGCCATCTGTTTTTATCTCCTTCCCTTTAAATTCTAATACTCTGTTCAGAAAAGTGAAAATTGGTATTTGAGATAAATGTCAGTCTAATGGTGACTCATTAAGTGTCACTTATTTAAGTGTGTACGACTTTCCAGCAATTTCCATTATAGGAAAAGATTTAATATGTGGTCAACCAATCTCTTACAAAGGAGCAAAGAGAATTCAACAAGAAATGACAGACTTTTCAATCAATGACACTGGGACAACCAGGCAGCCTCATGCTGGGACACATGTGCCGGGACAACCAGATGCCCACATGTTGGTGGGACAACTGGACATCCACGGGCTGCTGGGACAATTGGACATCTATGTGCTGGGACAACCAGACATCCACAGCCGCTGGGACAACCAGGTACTCATGTGCTGCTGGGACAATCAGACATGCACATGCAAAACAATGAATCTAGACCTAAACCTTTCACAAAACATAAATCAAAATTGACCATAGAGTTAGATATAAAATGCAAAACTATAAAACATCCAGAAGATATCATAGCAGAGGAGCTCAAAGATGAGCTTGGGTCTGACAGTCCTTCCATCCGCAGGCCTCTCCTGGCCCCAAAGCTTCTGTCACTCCCTGATGAGACTGACAGTAAGGGGGCGTCTAAACCTGGCCAGAGCCCTGTCTCCAGATACTCCCTTGATATGTGCTTGTCTGATCTGCAGTCGTGGAGCTTAAACTGGGATACGAGGCTTGGTGTGGTATTAAGGTGATGTGTCCCCTCGGCTGGGCCTGTTTTGAGTGGTCGGGCAGTAGATGTAGTTACTCCCCATGATGAGACTGGCAATCAACTCCATGGTGGAATCTGCCACGAGTAGCTGCCTTAGGGATGTGCTCTGCTTTCCATATATAGGAAGCTTTGAGAAAGGTCTCTGAGCTTTCTGGCACATCTGGATCCTGCATTTGGCTGCGTCTTCATCTCAGTGGCCTTCCATGTTGTCTGCCGATCTTAAGACTTGAACTAGTGGCCTGCTGTGTTACTTGGTAATCTTGGGGCTATGCCATTTTGTCAACCTTGGGTTTGTCAGCCTCAGGAGTCAGCAGCAGCTTGGGTGGTCTGGGAGCAAAAGGCGGACCTGAAGCCCAAGTTGAGGGGCCGTCACCCAGCCCCTGGAGTGGGCTGTTTCCCTCAGGCTTCTAGCCTCCTAAACTGTGAGGGAACATACCCTTGTTTGCTGGAGCTATGCATTTGGGGTACGTCTGTTCAGCAGCACTAGAGAACCAAAAGGCATGGACTTTCCCTTTGGGGAGATTTCTAGGTGCTCTGTGGTCCCCTTCCCCCAGAGCTGGGCTAGGGGAGCAGTTGGAATGGGGGTGCTTTTTCAAGGGCCCATCCAGGCTTCCACTCTCACTGACAACTCTGTGATGTTCTTTTCCACAGCCCAGGCCTCCTTTCCAGCGGAGATGGGGTGGGAGGAGGGAGAGGGAATGTCTGTGATGACCCCAGGGAGCTCAGAAGGTCCAGTGAAGGAGGGTGAGGCCTGGGGGTCAAGTGGGACTGTGGTGGAAAAGGAAACGCCCCTGACTTGCATGGAGACACCCCCACACCTGGAGGAAGAGAACACACCCCAGTCTGCGTGTCTGTGAAAACCATCAGCCTAATGCCTGAGGCTCGTGACGACCCTGATGCTGCAGAGTGGACCTGCTCCCTAGGGTTTTCTGGGCTGTGCTCCCTATGGAAGTCCTTCACCAGGGCTTTCGTCCACAGAGCCACTGGGTGGATTCAAACTGCTGAGCTCGGATTTAGCAGCTGATCCTGCACTGAGTTGGGGACAATCTAACTGGCAGCCAGCAACAACAACAACAGCCCCAACAGTGCTTGGCACAAATCAGCAGCTAAAGAGAGTGTTGGATGCGTCGGGAGCATAATGGCTCCTGCTCTCCTGAGGTGCCCCTTACAAAGGACTGTGCCTGGATATGTCAGATGTTCAGGGAGCCAGCAGGGGCTGAGACAGCTCCCAATCTCAGCCTCGTCACTTACCATCCGTGGCCTCCAGCAAGGGACCTCACCTCACCAAAATCCATTTCCTCATCTGAAAAATGCTTTCAAAGCTGTTGCCTCCTTTGAGAGTGGTTGTGAAGACACAGTGAGAAGATCACACACCCTTATCAAGTGGGATTCACATCAGGATTACAAGGTGACTCAACATTAGAAAGTCAATAATGTAATCCACCCCACAAATTAGGCAAAGGAAAAGAAACAGATGATGAGACCAATTGCAGAAGACATTTCATGACACCCAGCACCCACTCCTAATAAAAAGGCCCAGCAAAATAGGAATAGAAGGAAGAATTCTCAACAGAAGCAAGGCTAATGCAGAACCCATAGTCAGCATCATACTCCACGGAGCAAGGCTGAGAGCCTTCCCTCTGAGAATGGAGTGAGACGAGGATGCCCAGGATCACCGCTCTCATTCAACGTTTGTACTGGAAGTCCCGGCCAGAGCAATGACACAAGGAAGAGAAACAAAGGCGTCAAAATCAGAAAGGAAGAAGTAAAGCTGTCTCTGTGTGCAGATGACACGATCCTATACAGAGAAGACCCTAAATAGTCCAGAAGAAAGTTAGCAACATTTCAGGGTACAGGATTGCAAAAAGGGCATGGAGGTGGCCTCTTCTGACCTCCTCTGACTTCACAAGAGGAAGACAGAATCACCATCAGCGGCCCGAGGCTCATTCCTGTGAGGCCAGACATGTTGCCACCCTCCAGCCTTTTACCAGTTCTGACACCAGCCATCCCTCCTGCGCCTCTGCTGGGTTTGGTAATTCATTACAGTGGCCACACAGAACTCACATTAGGGAAGTAACCGGCTACGATTCAGGTTCTGGACACGCTCAGGACCCCGTCTCGCTCTGCTGTGCCCTCAGCGTTCCTCTCTGGCCCTTGGCCTCTTGGCCTGGCCTCTGCCTTGCTCTGGAAAGTGTTACAAAGTGCTTTTAGCTCTGAAGATAGGTGCACTCCACAAAACTGGCAAACCTCTTGCCCAAGGGCACTCAACTTTCTCGCTTGGTGGGCCAGGTAAGCCTCTTGGTTCCACTGTGACCGTCACACTGATGGAGTATCTCTCTCTGCTGGGGGTCTCTCTCTGCCATGGTGTCTCTGCCAAGGAGATCTGGTGCAGGGAACTTGGGTCAAAACACACACTCTACTTCACTTCTAGCTCTTCTCTCTTGATGGCAGTGAAATTCCCCTCTGCCCCTAGGAAGGATCGTTTTAAGCCTGGAACTCACAAAACTAACCAATCCCGACTTCAGAGTTCTGCACATTTTATTTGCATGGTCCCACCCAGGAATACAGTGGAAGTTACAATGACTATGTCTAGAAAAACCATGCCAAGTATTCACTGCACCACAAAGATGAATACACAAAAAATGGATTCTTCTACACTAACAAAGACTACTCCAAAAAAAGGAAATCAAGAAGACAACACCATTTACAACAGCCCCCAAATCATTAAGCTACTTAGGAATTAACCTAACTGGGGACATAAAACACTTGAACAACGAAAATTATAAAACATGACTACAAAAACTAAAGGAGGCCTACAAAAATGGAAAGACATCATGCTCATGGATTAGAAGACTTACTAAGTGAAAATGTGAATTCTACCTAAAGTAAACTACTGATACAATGCAATCCCAATACAAATCCCCACAACAGCACAACAGCAAGAAGACAAGCAACCCATTCACAAAAGGAGTAAAAGACAAGAGCAGAGCCTTCACCAGAGAGGACATCCAAGCAGCCAACAACCATAAGAAGATGTTCAAGATCATTAGTCACTGGAGAGATGCAAAGTATAGTTACAATGACACACCAGCTTACTCCAGCTAAAATGGCACTGATCAAACACACACACACACACAGGTAACAACCACTGGTGTCGCTCTGCGGCTAAGCCCAGAAGGCTGTGTGCAAGAGGAAATGATCTTCAGGGGAGAGTTGGTGTCATGCTTCACTCCCCTGCTGTTGGACCAAGTTCCCACAGACAAGAAGAATCCGTGTTTTCAGGTCTCAGGACTTGTTTGACCAGCAACTTCTAGGAACGGTTTTAGATGGTGGACAAAGCAAGCGAAGTCCACCTCCCTGGTACCCTGCGGCTTGTTCTCAGCATGCCATGCAGCTTCTCAGGGGAGTTCTGCTCCACCCCAGCTGGAGACCCCGGTTGCACAGCAGCCACCCTCTTTCGTCCACAGGCACGATCCCTGTTGGACACTGGGAGGTTGTGAGTGTTCTTCTTCTAGTTAAATGGAGTCCATGTGGAAGCTTCTTAGGCCTTAATGGTTGCATGGTGCCACCCCACAGGATGACTTGTTTTCCATCATTATCACCATTGTGTTTGCCTCTGAAAGGAACCTGCCCCTAAAACCCACCGTTACTGAGTCAATCCCTGCTCACAGTAGAACTGCCCCATAGGGTTTTCAAGGCTGTTCATCTTCACTGAGGCAGACGGTCATATCGTTCTCCTGCAAAGTGACTGGTGGGGTTTGAATCACTGCCCTTTCGTTTACAGCCGAGCACTTTAACTAGTGCATCATCAGGGCTCCTGGAAGGAACCCAATTGCGGTAAGCCCCTGAATATCCTGACAGCTTTTGCACTGATTCACTGTCCTGTAGACATGCCAGGAGCAAGCCTGGAGACACTGAGCTCAGAACCGTGTCTCCAGGTTTTTATTCTCGCTGCCTGGTTTCTCTCAGTATTAACTAAATGTCTCTTGAGTGAATGAATGAGTGATTTGAGAAGAACAATTGCCCTTAAAACACTAACGATATGCACTCAACTCGAGTGCGGGCCACCCTTCCTGCAATGCTGCCACTTCTGCTTGCTCTCTGCAGGCAGCAGCAGACAGGTGAGCGGCCTCTCAGCTCCCCAACTGAGAACTGCCCGCACCCCAACCCGCCCCTCCAAGGGGTGTCTGTTGGGCGCTTGCATCCTGAGAGAGGGGAGCGTGTTTCCACTTCAGGACACAAATGCAGGGAGGAGAAAAATCTCATTTTATTCCATGTGTTTACCCATCACACCAGGCAAACTGCAACGAAGAAAACAATAGGGGATCTTGCTGCCAAGTCATTCTTTAAGCACAAAATCCCTGGATGCTGAGCATAAATTCGGAAATAATACCCACATAATGGCTCCACTCTTGGATAATGAGATTTGGAAAATTAACATCCTTTCCCCTAAGGTAAATCAGAATGTAATGTAATTTGTGATCACCGAGGCACAAAACAAGACATGGGTAATTAAGTCTGTTATGCACACGGAGAAGAAGTCTGAGTGGAAGGATCCCCAGTGATTTCAGAGTGTAACAAAATCTAAAAAGTGGAAGGCGGCTGTGTGGGCCGACAGCTGCTGGAGCTGGATTTAGTCTGACTCGGGCCAGGACTTCCAGGGAGCACACCGTGCGTGCAGTTATGTGCCCCACAGGGGTCCATGAATTACTAGGAGACTTTAACTTTTAGAACGTGGTGTTGACCCACGGCCCACCACGTGTGTTCAACTGTCTGTAGCCTCCTGACCAAGTGTGTCACAGGCATGCAAACTCATGCGTTTAGGGGAAGTTTATTAAATAGGCCAGATTCTGTGCTATGTTCTACGGGTGTCTCTGGGGAAGATGGATTACAAATAGGAGTGTGTGGGTAAGTGTTGGGGTTCACTAGAGAAGCCATAGGGGAGGGAAGTGAGCGGAGCTGGCTGACGATTGGGGGCCTCCATAAACACTGACACCAGTCTGTGTTCATTAGGGATGGGGGTGGCCTGGGTTAGACTCACAGGAATGGTGGAGCGGATGCTTTAAACCTCTCGTCACCTACAAAGAGCCCCGGTGAGGAAAGGGTGAGGTGCCCTGCTGCTAACTGAGGTCAGCAGTTCAAACCCAGCAGCTGCTCTGAGGGAGAGAGCCCTGGCAGTGTGCTCTGGTGAAGATTACAGCCCAGGAGACCCTGCGAGGCAGTTCTAGCCTGACCTACAGAGTCCCTGTGTGTCAGAATTGACTCGATGCAATGGGTTTTTCAGTCTGATAGGGTGGTAACAGGCCGTGCAGTACTTAATACCTATTAGGCCATATATATACAGGGAGCTCTGGTAGCGTAGTGCCTAAGGCACTTGACTGCTAACCAAAAGGCTGGCAGTTCAAACCCACCAGCCACTTCTTGGGAGGAAGATGGGGCAATCTACTTCTGTAGTGATACTGCCTTGGAAACCCAAGGAGGGGTTGCTATGAGTCAGGTCTGACTCAATGACACATAACAAGAAACAACAGCAGGCCATATATAAGGAGCTCTAGTGGTCTAGTGGTGTAGTGGTTGAGGCAGGTGGCTGCTAACCAAAGGGCCAGTGGTTCGAACCCACCAGCCACTCTCTGGGAGAAATAGGAGCCAATCTGCTTCCGTAAAGATTTGCAGTCTTGGAAACCCAGTGGGGGTCCCTATGAGTTACACTGACTTGACAGCAGTGAGTTTGTTTCTGTTGTTGTTGTTATGTGTTAAGTGTTATGAGTCGCACCCGACTCATAGTGACCCCTCCTTGAGTTTCTGAGGCAGTATCACTACGGAAGTAGATTGCCCCATCTTCCTTCTGAGGAGTGGCTGGTGGGTTTGTTGGTTGCTGTATATAAGAAGACTTGGTGGCTAGCTGAAAGGTTGGTGATTTGAACCCACTATCTACTCCAGGGGAGAGAGATGTGGCAGTCAGAGTCTGTTGACATTGTTGCCCTGGGAACTATAATTGTAGGGCAATTCTACTCTGCCCTATAGGGTTGCTATGAGTTGAAAAATCAAACTGGATGGCACTGAACAACAGCAAAAACCACAATCACAAAGGAAGTTGTATACCCTTACAGGGTGCTGGGTTCCAGACTAGTTCATTTTATGTTTATGAATGTGTCCAATCATTCCCTTTATTTGTTAATATTTGAAGTTATATTCCTTTTCCAGATGAAGTTCTAGAAAAGGAATATCATCTAGAAAAAGAATATATATATATATATATATATATAATATATATATATATATATATATTATATATATACTAAAATATTACCAAACTCACTGCCATTGAGTCGATTCTGACTCATAGCGACCCCTCCTTGGGTTTCCAAGGCAGTATCACTATGGAAGTATATTCCCCAACCTTCCTTCCAAGGAGTGGCTGGTGGGTTCAAACTGCTAGCCTTCTGGTTAGCAGTCAAATGCCTTAGGCACTACGCCAATACATAAAAAGAATATAAGAAGAGTTGACGCTTTTGTGTTGTGGTGTTGGTGAAGAATACAGAAAGTGCCATGGACTGCCAAAAGACTGAACAAATCTGTCCTTGAAGAAGTGCAGCCAGAATGCTCCTTGGAAGTGAGAATGGCCAGACTTCCTCTCACCTACTTTGGTCATGCTGTCAGAAGGGACCATTCTCTGGAGAAAGAGCTCATGCTTGGAAAAGTGGAGGGTCAGCAAAAAAGGGGAAGACCCTGAACGAGATGGACTGACACAGTGGCTACAATGATGGGCTCAGGTATAGCAAGGATTGTGAGGTTGGTTCTGTTGCACATAAGGTCGCTATGAATTGGAGCCAACTCGACAGCACCTAACAACAGCAACAACAGGACTCAGGTCTCACCTGACAGCCCCAGAGATCTGTGGGGCAGCGAGTTAGAGTCTTTGTAATTCCCAACAAATGACTGGGTAGGGCCATGCAAATGTGAGGTTCTATACCCCACCAAGGGGGCTGGATAGCTTGCTAATAATGTAAAGAAGGTTCATGGCACACTTGTGTGGGTGGAACCATGCAAATAAGGTTTATGGAGCCCCAACGAGGGGATTGGTCAGTTTTGCCATCCCAAATGCCTGTTCACGGGCTAACCCAAACCACTCACTCACTCACCTCAGTGAGAGCATATCCGGGGGTTTTATGTGTTGGGATGGGACATGAAAGAACTGTTCTTACCGGCAAGCTTGGACTGGCCGAGGCAGTTTTGCCATCCCAGTCGGCTTAAAATGAGCCACCCCAGAGATAGAAAGGGGGGAGCTCACTAGTGCTGGGAAAGAGGAGCCAGCAGTGGCATGTGTCCTTTGGACCTGAGATCCCGCACTGAACTTCCTCAACCCAGGAGACAGGGAGAGATCTGCAACGCTTTTCTGAGCCAGCGGGAGACAGTGCAAGACAGCGAGGGATAGTGAGAGACACTGAGAAGCAGGGACAGAGAAATGGAGGCAGCAGAACTACGAGACCCTTCAGGAGATCCAGCAGGAAAAAGTGCAGAGGCCTTCTGGACCCACAGAGAAAGCTGCATGCCTGCATGCGGAAGGCGCACTGGTGGAGTGGGGTGCCTCTGAGCTTCCGTTGGCTGAGCTCAAGGAGGTTTGAAGCACTTGCCTGAGCAGGGCAGAGGCCAAGAGACTTTGGACACCGCTGAGAAGAGGCTGCCCTGATTGAAGAACTCTCTCCTGAGTCATCTCTGATCCTAAGTTGTGACCTGTTACTTCCCTTATAGACTCCCTAATCATGAGTATTATCTGCGAGTTCTGTGAGGCCACTGCAATGGTTATCAAATCCAGAAGAGAAGGAGAGGATGTGTGGGAGGGACAGCTGCTGTCAGAACTGGTGAACAGGTGGTAGGGTGGCGGCATGTCTGACCTCTGCCTCATTGGAGTCAGCCTCGGGCGGCTGATGGTGGGCCTGACTCTCCTCGCCCCTCGGGAAATTGGAGAAGATCAGAAGCCTGTCCCCCTGCCATTTTTACAAGATCACACTGTCCAAGCCAAGTACCAAAGCTGAGAGATTTAGGGAGAATTTTGTGTTATTAAGGGCCCTTTACGGGCCCAATGCTAATTAAAATGAAATAAAACTCTCAGAGCGAGATGCCTGGGGTAGAAACAGAATAGTGTCAATTTACATTTCAGACCACATTTTAGATTAGAAACAAATCACCCCAAACTATTGAAATCAACATATCAAGGTGGGAAACGAAGTGCTCACACGTCGTAACTTACATTTTGAAATGCGTTTGCACTATTGGACACGTTGACCAAGTACAACGGGGAACCTCTGCCTGTGTGTCCTGGGAAGCAGCCCTGAGGAGCACAGGTAGCGTAGCCACACTGGACCTGTCCACGCTGCACTGTCCGAGAGTGGTCTTCCAGAGACATTGTCACCCATCTTACTGTTATAACCTCCCAAGGCCTTGGCTGGAACCGTTATCACCACACTTCAGGGTTATGGAAAGCAGAGCAGGTCTGCAGCTCAAAGGCAGTCCCGCAAATGTGGCCTTTCCCCATTGCACGGGGGGGGGGCAGTCTCTTTCCACTGCGGGGTTGGGACAGAAAGGCCTTGCCTGGTCATCCCCCTGGGATGACTTTCCCTTGGGTCTCAGGATTGAATTAGAATATTTTAAGGCATAGAAAAGTGACTTCGTTCATTTGGAAGTACAACATACATTTAGGAATAAATAGAATCAAGGCTACTTGGTGATGGATGGAAAGCTGGTAAGGAGGGGCAGGGAGAGAATAGAGTGTGACTCACAGAGCTCAGGCCCAAGCACACAGACACATGTATGTTGGAGCATGACTCACAAAACTCAGGCTGGAGCACATAGACACATGTATGTTGGAGCATGGACTAAATGGAAGAAATGACAAGATAAAAGAGCTAAACAGAAGATTTCAAACAGCAACTCAAAAAGACAGAGCCAATTACTATAATGAAATTTGCAAAGACCTGGAATTAGAAAACCAAAAAGGAAGAACATGCTTGGCATTTCTCAAGCTGAAAGAACTGAGGAAAAAATTTATGCCTCGAGTTGCAATATTGAAAGATTCTGTGGGAAAAATATTGAATGATGCAGGAAACATCAAAAGAAGATGGAAGGAATACACAGTCACTGTACCAAAAAGAACTGGTTGATGTTCATCCATTTCAGGAGGTGGCATATGATCAAGAACCAATGGTATTGAAGGAAGAAGTTGAAGTTGCACTGAAGAAATTAGTGAAGAACAAGGCTCCAGGAATTGACAGAGATGTTTCAACAAATGGATGCCCCGCTGGAGGCACTCACTGGGTTATGCCAAGAGATTTGGAAGACAGCTACCTGGCCAACTGACTGGAAGAGATCCATATTTGTAACCATTCAAAAAAAAAAGAGATCCCACAGAATGTGGAAATTATCCAACAATATCATTAATATCACACGCAAGTAAAACCTTACTGAAGATAATTAAAAAACGGTTGCAGCAGTATGTTCACAGAGAGCTTCCAGAAATGCAAGCTGGATTCAGAAGAGGACATGGAATGAAGGATTTCATTGCAGATGTCAGCTAGAGCACAGAGCTCTTAGCTGAAAGCAAAGAATACCAGAAAGATGTTGACTTGTGTTTTATTGACAATGCAAAAGTATTCAATTGTGTGGATCATAACAAATTATGGATAACATTGAGAAGAATGGGAATTCCAGAACACTTTTGTACTCATGAGGAACTTGTACATAGATCAGGAAACTGTTGTTGGAACGGAACAAGGTGATACTGCATGGTTCAAAATCAAGAAGGAGTGAGTCAAGGTTGTATCCTTTCACCATACTTATTCAACTTGTATGCTGAACAAATAACCCCAGAAGCTGGATTATATGAAGAAGAATGTTGCATCAGGGTTGGAGGAAGACTCATTAACAACCTGAGATACGCAGAAGACACCACTTTGCTTGCTGAAAGTGAGGATAATTTGAAGCACTTGAAGATTAAAGACTACAGTCTGCAGTATGGATTACACTTCAATATGAAGAAAACAAAAATCCTCACAACTGGTCCAATAAACATGGAGAAAAGATTGAAGTTGTCAAGGATTTCATATTACTTGGTTCTACAATCAGCACCACTGGAAACAGCAGTCAAGACATCAGACAATGTATTGCAAATCTGCTGCAAAAGACCTCTTTCAAGTGATGAAGAGCAAAGATGTCTCCTTGAAGACTGAGGTATGCCTAACCCAAGCCATAATATTTTCAATTGCCTCTTATGCATGTGAGAGCTGGACAGTGAATAAGGAAGACCAAAGAAGAGTTGATGCTTTTGAGTCATAGTGTTGGAGAAGATTGCTAAGAGTACCATGGTCTGCTAAAAAGACTACCAAATCTGTCCTGGAAGAAGTGCAACCAGAATGTTCCTTGGAAGCGGGAATGGCCAGACTTCATCTGACCTACTTTGGTCATGTCAGAAGGAACCATTCCTGCAGAAGAGTATCATGCTTGGTAAAGTGAAGGGTCAACAAAGAAGGGGAAGGCCCTCCATGAGATGGATAGACATGGTGGCTGCAACAATGGGCTTAGGTATAGCAAGGATCGTGAGACTGGCACAGACTGGGCAGTGTTTTGTTCTGCTGTGCATAGGGTCACTATGAGTCGGAGACTACTCGAGGGCACCTAACAACAACAGCAATGTGTTGGAGCATGACTCACAGAGCTCAGGCTGGAGCACATAGCCACATGTATGTTAGTGTGTGACTCACACAACTCAGGCCCGAGCATACAGACACATGTATGTTGGCATGTGACTCACAGAGCTCAGGCCCGAACACATAGACAAATGTATGTTGGAGCATGACTCACAGAGCTCAGGCCCAAGTACGTAGACACATGTATGTTGGAACGTGACTCACAGAGCTCAGGCCTGAGCACATAGACACATGTATGTTGGAGCATGACTCACAGAGCTCAGGCTGGAGCACATAGCCACATGTATGTTGGTGTGTGACTCACACGACTCAGGCCTGAGCATATGTATGTTGGAGCATGACTCATAGAGCTCAGGCTGGAGCACATAGACACGTGCTGTGGATTTTCTGAGGAAGGAAATAGTGGAGACAAAGCATGTGGCATAGGAAGTTATGGGCCCGTTTATTGTGGAGTCCCTGTATCTCATCCCTTTGCATAAGGGAAGTCCCCATGGTTGCATATGTAAGTGTGGAAATGAGCAGGGAGACTGGACCTGAGAGTATGTGGAATTATCAGCATGGAGATGGCCATGAACAGTTGAGATTCTCAGGAAGAGCGTAGATACTGAAAAGAGAAGATGGCAAAGTGCAGAACCTTCAAAGGATGCCAACATTTAATGAGGCAGCAGATGGGAAAGTTCATGTCCAAGACAGAGACAGGAGAACTTGAGAAGCACAGGGAAATCCAGGAGGCTGATGCTCCCACACCAAGAAGAGAATGTTCCAGAAGAAGGAAGGCCCAAGGGCCAAGATGGTGATGGTGAAAAGACAGGGACAGGCTATCATTGGTGGTGGGGGAGGTTCTAGGGACAGAACAAAAAGGTACCATGTGATTCAAGTCAGGAAAACTGGTGGGGACGAGAGTAGATAATTCTTCCAGCACTGTGGGTATGAAAAGGATGCATCAAAAGTAGTTGGACAGGAAGTTTTTGTGTTTTCCAAGATGGGGGAAGCAATGCTGTAGGATAATGAGTAGGTGTCTATTATGGTTTCCAAAAATATGTGCTGTCAATCCTGACCCCTGTTCCTGTAGATGTAATAGCATTTAGGAATAGGATTTTCTTAATGTTAGTCAGGCCGTGTAAGTTATAGGATGTGTCTTAATCTAATCCTTTTGAGACGTTAGACAAGCAGATGAGGGGTAGAGACAGGCAAGCATAGACACTACATGGAATTGCAAAGGAATGGAGAAATACAGGGACTAGAGAGTCTGAGAAAGACCCTTCGCCCAGAATCAACGGAAAGAGAGCCTTCCTCCAGAGGTGGTGCCTTCTGAACTGTGAGAAAATAAATTTCTGTTGCTTAGAACGTCCCGCTGTGGTATTTCAGTTTTAGCAGTGCCAGGAGACTAAGACAATATCAATAAATGAGAAGGTCCTGAAGAGAGGAAGTAAGACGCAGCATGAAGAGCCCAGTCTCTGAGAAGACTGAGAACACATCCTGGGGCTCACCTTGTTGCTCACCCACAACTACTTCAGTCAAAGATAATCGAGTGTCAGCCAGATGTTGTTCTCAGGGATGGCTGGATAAATTAGACCCACTGCATGCCTTTATGGAGCATAACAACTAGGAGAGGAGGAAGTAGATTTATATAGGTTATTAAATATGTCTTACAATGGAGCAAAGATGAAGGAAGGACAGATGTCAACACAGACATCTTTGTTCCATTTTGCAACATGATACCATTAAAAAATGAACAAAGACTTGAGAACAGAAGAACTAGATGGTACCCAGCTAACACTGCCAACCACATGGAAAGGGATCAGAATCAAAAATCCTAGAAAAATGTGGAACTAAATAAAAAAAAAATAAAAATAAATAAAGACCAGGATTACTTGTTGGATAGAGACTGGTGAAACACCCAACACTATGACCCCTAGTCACCCTTCAGGCCTGGAACTGGACTCACTTCCATGGCTCAATTCTCACTCAGCCAGACAATAGACAGATCTATGAGCTGAACAACTACACTAGGGAGATGTTCTCCTTAGAACAATCAATCATGGGAAATCAGAAGGGCAGCATCTGCACCAAGAGAAAACCAGGGAAGGCAGGAATGCACAGGCAAGAAGGACATAGGGACAAGGTAACCACAGGGAGGAAGTGGGAGGAGAACTGTTACATTGTGGGGATAGTAATCAGTGTCACAAAACCAAAGGTTTATGAACATGAAACACATTTGCTTTGTAAAGTTCCTCCCAAATCACAGTAAAAGGTTTTTACAAAAAATGGACAAAGAGTGGTCACATGTGTACAGCATGTGTCAGTGGTCAATGTAGACAAGATTCATGGTTACCGTCATTCTCAGGACACAGGAAAAGAAACTGACCAAGGGTCAGTGTGGAGAGTTGCTAAGCCTGCGTGTCTGACCCAAGCCTCCATGCTCTTCAGATCCACACTGTTTCTGCAGGATTCAGCTGTGCTGGCAGTGACAGGGCTCAGGGACATTGTACCGGGAGGACAATCTTGATTTGTGTTCATGGGTATTTTGTGCTGTCTCCTTTGGGACGATTGTGTAACTTCTCAGTGAATATGGAGATCAAGCAACAGGATTCTTACACAGGCATAGCCCAGCCTGCTTTCTCTAAGGCCTGAAGATAGCAAGTCCACACTCAGTGCGCAACACAGAAAGCCGTGAAGGTGGCTTGAGTTTGATTGCAAGAGGTCTTCCCCAGTCCTGTTTGGATGGCTGTTACTGAGTGTGTGTGGGGGGGAGCATGGCTGCCTCTGTGGTGGCCAGGTTTGCTTTTTTCTGAGAAGATGAGCACAGTTGGATAAAAAGGGAAGCCTATTTTGAGTTGATTTCAGGAAGAAATCAAAGCCTGCCGACAGCACGTGGAATGGTATTTGGGAAGCATCCTAGTCATGCTAAAGAAAGAGTGGAGTGCTGGGTGCTCAGTGGGACGCCACACACAGTGGGACTCCAGCTTCTCTAATTTTGCCGTGTCTATCAGGGTTAGTTGCTTGCATGGGTCGGTACCTCCACTTGACCTTGCACAACCCTTCTCTTGGCAGATGATTATTTCTATCAGCAATGGTCGCCCCTGCTCAGTGGCGATCTCAATGTCATTCTAAAAGGAAGATGGTGCAGGTTAGATTAGATTATGAAGATGAAATATCTACTATCACTTTGAAGAAGAAATTGAAGTTTTCAATGATTTTATACTACTTGGATCAACAATCGACATCTATGGACGCAGCAGTCAAGAAATCAAATGGCGTATTGCATTGGGCAAATCTGCTGAAGAAATTTCCTCAAAGTTCTGAGAAACAAAGATGTTACTTTGAGGATTAAGGTGTGCTTGACCCAAGCCATGGTCTTTTCAATCGCCTCATACACATATGAAAATTATGTGAAAGTTGGACAATGGATGAGGGAGACTAAAGAGGAACTGATGTCTGTGAATTATACTGTTGGTGAAGAATAGTGACTATACCATAGACTGCCATGGCATCTGACTGTTAACCAGAAGGTTGGCGGTTCAAACCAACCAGCCACTCCACAGCAGGAAGACTGGGCAATTGACTTCTGTTAAGATTTACCACCTTGGAAACCTAAAGGGGTCTCTATGAGTCAAAATTAACTGTATGGCAGTGAGTTCGGTTTTTATTTTTGGTAGCCTGAAGAATGAACAAAACTAACTTAGAAGAACAGCAGAATGCCCCTTAGAAGTGAGGATGGTGAGTTTCTGTTCACTTACGTTAGTCACGTTATGGGGAAAGGCTAGAGAAGGACATCATCTTTGGGAGAGTTTCAGAAAACAAAGGAAAGTCTCCATGAGATGGATTGACCCAGTGGCTGCAACAATGAACCCAAACATCCCAACGCCCATGAAGATACAGCTGGACTAGGCAATGCTTCCTTCTGTGGACAGGAGACCACCACAGGCCAGCTAACCAGACGGCAGCACACAACAGTGACAACAATGGAACTTCAGTGGAAATGATGTGCTATCTATGTGGTGATACGAGGCTGGGCAAGGTGATGAAGTCCTGTCCTTACCTATCAAGGTATTTTATAAAAACTGTCCTATGTTTCCCATGATGTTTATCATTATTCTTGGCTCTTAAAAGGCTTAATCACATAGGAGTTTTGGGAAAGACAAGAAGATGGAGAAGAAACAAGAAAAGTGAAGTGTTCGTTCAAGAATCAGAATTAAAATTTGGGAGAACGTGACACAACTCTTATGGCTTACTAATTTCACAGCTGTTGAAGGGTCATCAGCGCTCCCAAACACCAGGTGTGGGTCTTCTTGGGTACTGTAGAGTGCATTCTCACTCGTGGTGATCTCCTGGGACTGAGCAGGACTTTCCTAGGCTGTAATCTTTACAGGGGCAGATCACCAAGTCTTTCTCTCATGCTGGTGGGTTTGGATCATCCACCTTTCAGTTAGTAATTGAGAGCTTAACCATTGGACACCAGGGCTCCTTCAAATATCAGGTGGTTCGTAAGACAAGTAGGATACCAAATCACTAACATCGTAGAGTGTCTAATGTCTTAGACATTAGAACTCATGGGGCAGCATTTAAGTGAGCATCTGGCACAGGTCAGTGATGGCTACTCATACGTATTCTTCTTGCAGGACAAGAGTGTTCATGGATTAGAAATGAGTACGGTTACTAGGCACAGAAGTAAGAGAATGGACATGAAAAATTCCACATATATGGGGACAGAAACAAGGGATCTGTATGTAGAAACATCTACACAGGGAGATTGACTTGTAATGACACACTGGGCTGGCTGGCAGGAAAGACCACCATGGGAGAGGGGCTCACATCTGACTTAGCCCCC
Organism: Orycteropus afer afer; assembly: GCF_000298275.1. Classification (NCBI taxonomy): domain Eukaryota; kingdom Metazoa; phylum Chordata; class Mammalia; order Tubulidentata; family Orycteropodidae; genus Orycteropus; species Orycteropus afer. The sequence goes on along the minus strand of NW_006921860.1, from coordinate 2,816,357 downwards.
TCTTGTTTCCTCTCCTCTTGCCCTGTGGTGTCCTGGCCTTCATGACCCTGAGCACTCAATTTCACCTTGGACGTGAAGATGTTCTGTATCTAGCCAGCAACCTGGCCCTTTCACCAGCTTCTTCCCTCCCACCTTCACCTGCACTCTGTGCCTCGGATCGTGTAAATTTGACACACATCAGCAAGCTGCAGGTTGCAAAGACTCCGAGTGGACTTCAGAGAAGTGTCTGTTGTTGTTGTTATCTGCCGTCGAGTCGGACCCGACTCATAGCGACCCCTCCTTGGGTTTCTGAGGCAGTATCACTATGGAAGTAGATTGCCCCATCTTCCTTCCGAGGAGT
>NW_006921860.1:2801095-2802679 GCF_000298275.1 Orycteropus afer afer | reverse complement strand
TTTCGCTGGGTTTTAAACAGCAGAGGCTCAGCCTCAAAACTCACGTCTACGTGTCACCACAGTGGGACAAACCGACAGACAAGTTTGTCTTGCTGTTGGAGACCTCTCGTATCACCCCCACCTGGGTCCCTGTGGCTGACTGTTCCTCTGTCTGGCTTCCTGGCTTTTAATCCCCTTTCTCCGGCTCTTCCCGCCTGCTGCTTTGGGCGTCCCTGAGTTGTCTCTCCTCACCTGTATCCCTGGGGTTGACTGTTCCTCTGTCTGTCTTCCTGGCTTTTAGTCCCCTTTCTCCGGCTCTTCCCACCTGCTGCTTTGGGCGTCCCTGAGTTGTCTCTCCTCACCTGTATCCCTGGGGCCGACACTGTTGCTAGGTGCCCTCGAGTCAGCTTGTACTCAGGGTGACCTTATGGTCCTGCACCATCCTCACAGACACTGGTGTATCTGAGCCCATTATTGCAGCCACTGTGACAGTCCATCTCACAGAGGGCTTGTGTACTTTTCAAAGACACTCGACTTCACCAAACATGATTCCTTGTTTAGTGGCTGATCTTTCCTAATGATGTGTCCAAAGTAGGCATGACTAAGTCCTGCCATCCATGCTTGGAAGGAGCATTCTGGTTGTGCTCTGAGACTGACTGGTTCCTTCTTGAGGCAGCCCATGCTCCTTGCCAGCAATACAATTCAGATGCGTCATGTCTCCTTTGGTCTCCTCATTCATTGTCCCACTCTTGTGTGCACATGACATGTTGAAGATACCCTGGCTTGGGTCAGGCTCACTTTCATCCTCAAAGTGACGTCTTGGCCTCTTAATGCTTTAAAGAGGTCTTACGCAGCAGATCTGCCCAGTGCAGTATGACGTCTGATTTCTGCAGTGCACACATTCGATTTGCAAAACTGGAAAGGAACACCACTCTTGTTGCCAAAGATGCTTTGCTTTGAAATATATATTTACTTTTATTAAAAAATATTCTTAACATTGACACATAGTGGATTTATTATAGTTTTAATGAAATAATGAAGTTAAACTCTTCATTTTAATTTTTAGAATAAACATCAAGAGTTGTAGTGCATTTTATAAATATCAGTTCATTTGATTCTCTTTTTCCACAGTACTCTCTGTTGTTTTCTCTAATTTTAAAATGTTTACCTTGTCCTGGAGTTTATATTTTCAAACTCAAAATAAACTTTATTTTGCATTTGAATTAAATTTGCAAGATTAATATCAAAGTATGCAGTGTAAATCAAATCTATGTAGAAGTGGATTGCCCTTAGTCTGCTAACGCCTTGGCATGCTGTCTTGGCAGTTGCTAAGGACAAAGAACTAGGACATGCCTCGCCTAGGGTTAGGATGGAAACAGACATGCCCCGTGCACATGCATACGCAGCATGGGGCTTGCTGACCAAGTATGTTTTTGCCCCAAATGCATTTCTACTCACCATAAACCAAAAAACCAAACCAAAGTCACGGCTCTCGAGTCAGATCCGACTCATAGCGACCCCTCCTTGGGTTTCTGAGGCGGCATCACTATGGAAGTAGATTGCCCAATCTTCCTTCTGAGGAGTGGCTGGTGGGTTGAACCACCA
>NW_006921860.1:2791262-2800639 GCF_000298275.1 Orycteropus afer afer | reverse complement strand
GCCAGCCGTCTGGTTAGCAGGCAAGTGTCTTAGCCACTATGCTACCAGAGCTCCCGGAGACCTGTTTAGTAAGCCTCAAATAGGACAAAGACAAAACAGAGACACTCATCCATGACGAAGGAAACCATCAGCATTTACACAGTACAGAGGCTGAATGGAGTCCAGGCTCACAGCCATGGGGCTGCTTAGATATGACAGAAAACAAAGGAATCCTCATGAAATCAGTACTGGGGCAGGTCAATCCAGCACTGTCATGGGTGGAACTAGAGAACTGGGAAAAGGACTAAGATTGGGATATGTGCACATTTAAAAGAGCTTACGGGACTGGCTCTGGGGCTTGACCACCTGGCTATGTGGTGGTCCGGGTAAGGTTCCTGACCATGCAGCTGTATATCACACTCACACGGTGGCTGCTAGACAATACCAGGTCTCCAACCTTTAACTCAAATCAGGTAACATGAGGCCATTCTCAGTAAGTCACTCAGGACAGACCCAGTAAAGTTCCCTGGTTCTTCATGTGAACTAGAACTACTGTCAACCGCACTCTGCCTGGGGGCAACCTGCCCCTCCTAGGTTTGACCTGGACTTGTCTGGCATGGCCACATGGCTGGTTTTGTGATTGGAAAGAACTTCAGTGGCCCTGACTTGGAATGGACACAGGACTCCTACATGCAGTAGACCAGAGGCTTCCCCAACCAAGGGCTTTAGGCTTGCAGCTCTAACGCAGTACACACTGTCAGTCTGTCCTTTCATCTGCAAAACAAGCAAGCAAATAGGCTCATTTTCTTTTTTTTTGGCCAATGTTCCCAATTTTTTTCCCATAAAAATCTTAGGTCATCAAACAATTATGAAATTGTGGGTTTGGACACTAAGGAACTTTGTTTATCTTGCAAAATGTGTAAGGACAAATCATACCTTCCTGGTGTAGAAACGCTTCTACGTGCGCTCTTTTCAGAAGCTGGGTAAGAGAACATTATGGAACAAAAGTCACCACTATTTTCCACAGCGTTTTGTCTACACAATGCACTTTCAAAGCCTGTCTGTCCCTGGATGCTGCCTGCCTGGCCCCTGTTGTCCAGGGTGGCTGCTGGAGGTCGTGTTATTCTGGCATTGTCCTCCAATCACGCTGCTATTTCCATTAAAACTGTGGGAAGTCCCTTCTTGAGGGAGGGGACACTATCAGGTACAATGGCCTACAATGCTTTTCTTAGTTGACCTGCCACATTGAGTTGTCCCTGAATGCCTCTCTGTGGATTCTCAATTACCCCTCTTAACCATAACTAAAACCATTGTGACTCTCCTTTTCAAGCTCTAAGAATGTCATGTTGGAATGAGTTCATGAAGCACGAGTGAGGACAGGGATAGAACAAAGGGGGTCTTCCCTGTGTCCTGTCCTCAGGGGAGGTGCAGCTCCCCACCCCGTGCTTGGAGTGGCTCCGAAGCAGCCATGGAAACAACTTGCTGGCAACAGGATTCAACCTTCCAGTGACCGTACAGTGGGGCACAGTGGAGCTTCTGAAGGCTGTGTGGAGCCATGGTGAAGGGCAGCATGTCCCAGGTGTTAATGGGTACACGAATTGCCAGTTCCAACGCTGTAGGTCTGTAGTGGGGCCTGATAGTCTACGTTTCTACAAAGTCCCCAAAGCCCTTGTTACTGAATGGGCTCTGACTCACGGTGACTGGTGTTACAGAGCAGAGCTGCTGCATGGGGCTCCTGGCCGCCATCTTCACCGAAGCAGATGGCCAGGCCTTTCTTCTGTGCCGCCATTGGGTGGGTTTCAATCGCCAATCTTCCAGTTAGTAGTCGAGTGCCAACCATTCGTGCTACCCAAACAAAACAAAAACTCACTGCCATTGAGTCAATTCCTACTCACAGTGACCCCCTTTGGGTTTCCAAGGTGGTAAATCTTTACGGAAATAGATTGTCCAATCTTCCTTTTGAGGAGTGGCTGGTGGGTTTGGACCACCGACCTTCTGCTAGCACTCAAATGCCTGAGGCACTATGCCACCACAGCTCCTTTTCTGCTACCCAGGAATGGATAAAAAAAAGCTCCCAGGTGACCCTAATACTGTCTGGGTCACACTCGGAATAGTAAGGTCATAGGGGACCATTTAACATTGAAATAGGGAGTTTGTTGCATACTCTCTCTGTCTCCACCAAGCTTCACGGCGTTCACAGCACACCTCCCTTCTCCCTTCCTATGGGACATTACCTCTTTCCATTCTCTTACAAATGCACTTAGCTTCTGGTATCCCATATCCTTTCTGCTCTCACTAGTCCTCCCTGTGTCACAGAATACTGTCATTGAGACCGTCTCCTCAGACTATTTCCTCAGACCATCTCCTTAGACCCTCCTCAGAGCCCCCTCAGACCCTCTCCTCAGACCCTCCTCAAACCCTTTCCTAAGACTGTCTTTTCAGACCCTCTCCCCAGACCATCTTCTTAGACCATCTCCTCAGACCATCTCAGTGCTGCACTGGAGGAAACACTTTTTTGATTGATGATTAATTTGATTAATGTAGTCAGGATGAATCAGATAACTCTAACATTCACGCTCATTTTTTCCCTTATGAATTATTCAGTATGCTGTCTTAAGCAATAAACTTCACCACAGAAATATTAACTATGCCCCCTTCGTACACCACGCTCTCTTTTCCCCATGCTGTACTGAGTCTCTAAGATGTTTGAACAGTATGGACCACCTCACCTAAGACCCCATGCTTCATAAGGAATCTCTCTCCCTCTCTTTTTTTTCCTCTCCCTTTCTCTATGTGCCTCCCTCTCTGTCTCTTTGCCTCTGTCTCCCTCTTTATCTCCCTCTCAGTCTCTCTGTCTCCCTCTCTATCTCTCTCTCTATGTCTCCCTCTCTGTTTCTCTCTGTCTCCCTCTCTATCTCTCTCTCTGTGTCTCCCTCTCTGTTTCTCTCTCTGTCTCCTCTGTTTTTCCCTCTCTGTGTCTCCCTCTGTTTTTTCTCTCTCTGTCTCTCCCTCTCAGTCTCTCCCTGTGTCTCTGTCTCTCTCCATGTCTCCCACTCTATCTGTCCCTTCTCTGTCTCGTTCTTATTTGCGAGAGAGGGTACTCATCTTCAACTAGAATTCTCAGAGAACTTAGTTCTTAGAAACCTAGATGTGGAAAACTTTCTGTTCCCAAACTACCTTCAGTTCTAGAAAGTTGACTTCTAAGAGATTTTCAACTCCTTGCTACACTGTTCAAAATTCTGGTCTGTGTCAATGACAGTTATAGGGGGTGTTTTCCAACCTACTGGAATCTATCATCAAAGACATCAGCCAAGTTTTATTTTTATCTTCATCATCAAAAACCAAAGAGGGAATCCACTAACCCCAGTCAATCAAAAGCTTGTAGGGGCAACATCACCTTGGGACCCTGTGACCTGTACCCCGCTTGATCACATCAGCAAAGCTGGCTCTATTATGTGACCTAAGTCCAACTCTCTGTCATTTCCTGGCGTGAAATTGACACTGATTTTCAATCTCCATTCAAAATCAGATGTGTTTTTCCTGGGTGAGGAATTGTGATGGGAAATTCACCTTTGTTGTAACCTTTCTTTGTTAGTGAGTCATGTCTCTTCATATTGACACTTGTGCATGGTGGAAATGTTAATTCCTGATGGTATTTCTGTTATCTAGTTGACAAATCTCTAAGAACGACAAATCAAAGAGTTCAATTAGTCACGGCAGACACACTTCCAGGGCTCTGTGGTGGGACTAACAAGGTCCTTACCCCTGTCTCAAAGAGCCAATGTTCACAACAGATTGAAGTGGGAAAGCAGAAGGTTCACTGAGTTCAAGACGCAAGGAGACCGAGAACCACTTCTCCGACATGTCTGTCTCCTGGTGCAAAGGCCTAAACACGACTAGACAGCAGGGCGGGAAGGGGGTTGGAGAACCTTGCACTGCCAGGAACGTCTTTGTTCCTCTCCTCCACGGTTACTCGGGACTCAGGGTCTCCCCTCCCCTTCCCAGGGTCGTCTTTCTTCATAGGCTACAGCTCTCAGCCGGAACCAGCAGTGGGAGATGGTCACGCTTGGAAGAATATGTAGTTGGAAATAGCAAACCTAAAGAAGTCAGCATCTGTAGAGAGGTTGGGTATTCTATTTACTTAAAAGAAAGCAAAAGGGAGAGAAAAATAGCAAGGTAGTCACTATGATGAATGTCTGCTTTAATCGTGTCTGCTAGTCTGTAAAGTTCGCAGTTTTCAGTGAGGGCCCCTGGCCTCCACTTCAGCCTTCCAGAGTCCTGAGCCTTTTCTGGATGTTGCTTTGTCCTTTGACAGAGAGATTGTCCATGAAACATTGGTGGGTATATAGTGATTCCTAAAAAGGTAACAACGCAGTAAACAAAAAATTTGCACTTGTTACAGAATTTGGCTCTGTGGTCACTGAGGAGAGAGATATACCCTGGGCCATTAGCTTTGATGAGGCCAAGACGGTGGCTTCTTTTCTGAGTCCATGGACCCTTCTTTGAGTTTTTAAGTTTTTGACCCTCTGGCTTAGTTCTCTACTGCTACTATAACACAAGTACCACAAGTGGATGACTTTAACAAAGGTATTTATTCTCTCACAGTTTAGGAGGTTAGAAGCCTGAATTCAGGGAGCTCTGGTAGCGTAGTGTCTAAGGCACTTGACTGCTAACCAGAAGGCTGACGGTTCAAACCCACCAGCCACTCCTTGGAAGGAAGATGGGGCAATCTACTTTTGTAGTGATACTGCCTCAGAAACCCAAGGAGGGGTCGCTATGAGTCGGGTCCAACTTGACGGCACATAACAACAACAGCAACAGTGATAGGGGAAGGCTTTCTCTCTGTTGGCTGTGGGAGGAAGTCCTTGGCCTCAATTTTCTCTGGGTCATGGAGGTTCTCAGGGCAGGGACACCAGGCCCAGAGGACATGCTCTCCTTTTGCCCCTTCCTTCTTGGTGGTGGTAGGTCCTTGTAACCTTTGTTCACTTATTTAATCCTTTTTATATCTCAGACGAGATTGGCTCAGGATACATTGCATCCTGCCTTATTAGCATAACTGCCTGTAATCCTGCCTCATTAACGTCAAAGAAGTGAGGATTTACAACACATGAATAACTACATCAGGTCACAAAATGGAGGATAATCATAAAATACTGAGAATCACGGCCCAGCCAAGTTGCCACACATTTTGTTCAGTTCAGTCCATAACACCCCCCCCCCAAAGAATCATCCACCCACAAACCTGCTGAGAATATTGACAAGCAAGTGTTTCCTGCCCAAAAGTAGTCAAATAAATTATAGCTCTTTTAATGAACCATTTTCCCCTAAATGAATGCCAGATGTTTTAAAGGTGACCTGAAAGGACGCCGCCATTCCCTGATTCCCATAAATAAAAGGAAAAGCTGTCAAGGAGAATAAGCAAAGACAGATCAGTCTAAAGGTCCTTCAGCATTCCTGATTTTTTAACTCTTTCTCCTCTTGAATAACCCAAAACATTGTTTTTCTCAATATCAAAATAAAAGAAATGCCAGTAATGACAATGTTTGATGAGTGTTTGTATGTTGTGGAATCAATGTGGCTCTGACCTTGGTATTAAGAATATATGAAAGCCCTTCTGGTCCACTGGGTATTATCTACACATGAGGACATAGTGGTTGGAACAGGGGAGTCTCCTGGAGCCATGGGCACCACCAGGCATTATCCACATGTTGCTGTGGACAACAGAGAACACGGTGGTTGGAACAGGGGAGTCTCCTGGAGCCGTGGCCACCACCAGACAAAGAACAGTGAGTCTGTACTTTCTTCACTCATTCTTCGTCCTCTTTTCACAAAGACCTTCACTATTTCCATTTGGATCTGTTTTTAGAGTTTCCAGAAAATTTTAAATTTCCTTTTTGGATTGTTTTTTCAGATACTTCTCTCTCCCTTCCTCCACTCTGAGATTCCAGTTATAACCAGGGTTTTGAACCAGTTAATTCTGGTTCCACCTCTTGCCAAGAATTTGCATCTTCCACCCTAGCAGTACTGAATCGGAATCTACATTTTGACAAGATCACCAGGTGATTCTCATGGGCTGCTGCTGTCACGTGCCGAGTCAATTCCCACTCGCAGAGGCCCCGTGTCCAGCCCTGTGGCCTCCTCACAATTCTTGATGCTTGAGCCCATTGTTGCGGCCACTGCATCAATCCGTCTTTTAGGAGGTCTTCCCATTTCTCACTGACCCTCTATTTTAGCAAACAGGGTTTCCCTCTCCAGAGACTGGTCCCTTCTGACAATATGACCAAAGTATGTGAGACAAAGTCTGGCCATTCTCACTTCTAAGGAGTATTCTGGCTGCACTTCTTGCAAGACAGGTATTTGGGGTATTCTCTGCCAGCAACGCAATTCACACGCGTCAGTTCTTCTCCAGGCTTCCTTGTTCGTCGTCCAGCTCCCATATGTGTAGGAGGCTTTCGGAAATACCATGGTTTGGATCAGGTGCACCTTAGCCTTCAAGGTGACATCTTTGCTCTTTAGCCCCCTAAGGAGGTCTTTCGCCACACATTTGCCCAGTACAATACGTCATCAGTTGTCTGATTTCTTGACTGTTGCTCCCATGGGTGTTGGTTGTGTATCCAAATAAAATGAAATCCTTGGCAACTTCAATATTTTCTCCGTTTATCATGATGTTGCTTATTGGTCCAATTGTGAGGATTTTTGTTTTCTTTATGTTGAGGTGCAATGAATACTGAAGGCTGTAATCTTTGATTTTCATCAGTGAGTGGCTTAAGGGCTCTTCACTTTCAGAAAGCAAGGTTTTTATCTTTATATCACTGGCTGTGAATGAGTCTTCCTCCAATCCTGACGCCACGTTCTTCTTTTATTCCAGCTTGTCGGACGGTTTTCTGAGAATGCAGATTGAACTAGTTGGTGGAAGGATACTACCTCAACACACATTTCCTGATTTTAAATGAAGCATTATCTCCTTGCTCTGTTTGAACAAGTGCCTCTTGGGCTCTGTGCAGGTTGCTCATGAGTACAATTGAGTGTTCTGGAATTCCCATTTTTCTCAATGTTACCCATAATTTGTTATGATCCACAGAATCAAATACCTTTGCATTGTCAATAACACAGGGAAACATCTTTCTGGTATTCTGTGCTTTCAGCTAAGATCTATCTGACATCAGCGGTGATATCCTTGTTCCACGCCCTCATCTCAATCCAGCTTGCGTTGCCAGAAGTTCCTTGTCAATATACTGCTGCAATCATTTTTGAATTATCTTCAGCAACATTTTACTTGTGTGTGATATTAAGGACATTGTTCAGTCGTTTCTACATTCTTTTGGATCACCTGTTTTTGAAATGGACAAAAGTATGGATCTCTTCCAGTTGATTGGTCAGGTAGCTGTCTTTCAAATTTCTTAGTATAAGCAAGCAAATGCCTCCAGCGCTGCATCCATTTGTTGGAACATCTGAGTAAATACTCTATCAATTCCTAGAGCCTTATTTTTTGCCAATTCCTTCAATGCAGCTTGGACTTCTTACTTCAATACCATCATGCTACTTCCTACAGTGGTTGAACACGGACCAATTCTTTCTGGTACATTGTTATTGTTGTTATGTGTTGTCAAGTTGGACCCAACTCATAGCGACCCCTCTGTGTATTCCTTCCACCTTCTTTTGATGCTTTCTGCATCGTTCAATTTATTGCCCACAGAATCCTTCAATATTGCAACTCAAGGCTTGAATTTTTCTTCAGTTCTTTCAACCTGAGAAATGCTGAGTGTGTTCTTCCCTTTTGATTTGCTAACTCCAGGTCATTTCACATTTCATTACCATACTTTACTTTGTCTTCTCAAGCCACTCTTTGAAATCTTCTGTTCAGGTTTTTTTATTTAATCATTTCTTCCATTCATTTTAGCTATACTCTGTTCAAGAGTAAGTTTCAGAGTCTGTTCTGACATACATTTTGGTCTTCACTTCCTCCTCTGTGTTTTTAATGACCTTTTGTTTTCTTCATGGATGATGTTTTTGATATCATCCCATAATTCTCTGGTCTTCATCAGTCAACTCTGGTGTTCAGTGCATCAAATCTATTTTCAGATGGTCTCTAAATTTGGGTGGGATATAATCAAGGTCATATTTTGGCTCCCATGGGCTTGTTTTAATTTTCTTTGGCTTCAACTCGAACTTTAATATGAGCAGTTGATGGTCTTTTCCACTGTCAGCTCCTGGCCTTGTTTTGACTGATGATAGTGAGCTTCTCCATCACCGCTTTCCACAGCTGTAGTCGATCTGATTCCTGTGCATTGTGTCTGGCAAGGTCCACATGTATAGTCACCATTTATGTTGTTGAAAAAAAGTGTTTGCAATGAGTAATTACTGGTGTTGCAAAATACCATGTACTCTCCAGGGTCTCATCTTTTGCCAAGAACATATTTCCCAACTACTGATGCTTCTTCTTTGTTTCCAACTTTCACATTTCAACGACCAGTAATACTCAATCCACCCTGATTGCATGTTTGGTCTATTTCTTGATTCTTATGTATGAGGAGGTTATTGAAATGTGGATTCCAATTCAGTCAATCCGAGTGGAAATGAAAATCCTCAGCAGGGGGTCGAACTGGAATGAACTGTTCAAGCCCTGAGGACAACCATGTCACTGCTGGGTAGGATCCCACAGTCACTGAGGTCATGGTCTTTTCCCCGGGTCTTTTTTCTCTCTGATGCTTTTGGGATATATTCTGTTTCTACTTATTTAAGTTTACTAACCAGCTCTGGTAGCATAGTGGCTAAGGCACTTGACTGCTAACCAGAAGGCTGGTGGTTCAAACCCACCAGCCACTGCTCAGAAGGAAGGTTGGGCAATCTACTTCCGCAGTGATACCACCTCGGAAACCCAAGGAGGGGTCGCTATGAGTTGGGGCCAACTCGATGGCACATAACAACAACCTGCTTTACAAAAACATAGGCTTTTTTTTTGGGGAGGGTATATTTGGAGAATAAACAGGATTTTGAAGCCAAAGGCTGATCACTAAAAATGATATTTATCTAGAATGGGTGTAGACAGCTTACAGCCCATGGGCAGCCACCTGCTTTTGTAGATAAAGTTTTATTGGAACGTAGCTGAGCCCCTTCACATGTGTGTTCTCTGTGGCTTCTTGTGAACCATGATGCTGGAGTGGAGTTGCAATGGATACCGTGGGACCTGCAAGCCTAAAGTACTGACTGCTTGGCCCTTCACAGGAGCAGTTGGCTGCTTTTGCATTGGAAGCCCCTCACCAGCATGTCACTACATCTATCAGTTCATGGTGATTCTATGCACTGTGTGACCATGGTGCACCATGTGACCACTGCCAACATGTTGCTACATACAACAAGGTCATGGTAACACTGTGTCTGTGTGACTATCACCAGCA
>NW_006921860.1:2787987-2791002 GCF_000298275.1 Orycteropus afer afer | reverse complement strand
TGACTGTCGCCATCACTCCATTACCTATAGCAGTGTCATGGAGACACCATGCTCCATGCAGTATGGCTATCACCAGCATGTCACTACATACACAAGTGTTGTGGTGACACAGTGCACCATGTGACTAGAACCAGAAGTCACTACATACAGTGCTTGTTTCTTTCAGAGTCAGCTGGGCTCCTGCGGAGAGGCTATAGGTAAGAGAGATTGTGGGGGAACTAGCGATTCCCCTTGCAGGCCCCTAAGTGTTGCTTCTGTCCTTCCAAAGAATGGTCACTTTTTGCTTGACTGTCTCATGTGTGGACTCGGCCCAGAACAGGTTGGCCTGAGATGTGTCCAATGTTCCAGGCTGCTGCCAACAAAGATCTCACTTTTCTTGGGTTGGCCTGGCTGCAGGACCATGGTGAGAGGGACACAGAGAGTAGGTCTTCTCCTTTGTCCTTCGGAAGACAAAGGGGATCCCATAAACTTCTGGGGAATGATCCCAGGCTTTTCCAATACATAAGGGTGAAATTTCATGTGTGACTGCTCAACAAAGCATATTGAACATATTCATTTCTTCAAATTTAAACCAGACCTGGCTGGAGTGAACTTTCCAGTTGAATTTCTGTCCCTCCAAGGCTCTGACATTGGTAACTGTTCACGGGCTAACCCAAACCACTCACTCACTCACCTCAGTGAAAGCATATTTGGGGATTTTATGTGCTGGGATCAGACATCAAAGAATTGTTTTTATTGGCAAGCTTTGACTGGCCAAGTCTGAATTCGTACCAGACCCTGCTCAGCAGACAGGTCTCTGGTGGGCAGTGGTGCTTAATAATTAAACGGCAGGCCATGCACCATCAGATCCCACACGGAAAGCTTCCCCCAGCAGACCATTCTCCGGGGAAGAAATTCCTGCACATCCTGCAGATGAGATTTACCTATCCTTTCCTCTAATTATGTTTACTGTCATTACTGTTCTCAGAAGTGTTTCTTCTCCAACCTTCAAAGTGCCTGCAAGGTTGTCTAAGTGGTGTTCAGTTTACCATCAATGAACTTTCATCAGAAGATTGGAGCTTCCGATCAGATAGAAATTCACTGACTTCAAGGATGGTAATTGTGAATAAGATGAGAGGCCCCCTTGAACTGTAAAGAAAAGGCCTGCTCTCAGTTCCATCCCATCCTCAGACCCTGATCCAAGGTGACCATCTGCTCTGTCTTGGCTATGTTCCGAGACTACATCTCATCTGTCAGTTGTCACATAGTGGTGGCCTGCATGTCGCTGTGATGCTGGAAGCTGTACCAACAGTAGTTCCAGAACCAGCAGGTCCCCGTGGTGGACAGATTTCAACAGAACTTCCAGGCTAAGACCCTATAAAGAAAGGCCTGGTGATCTGTTTCCAAAAATTGAAAAACCCACGGCCATCAAGTCAATTCTGACTCATAGCGACCCCCATTGGGTTTCCAAGGCTGTAAATCTTTACAGAAGCATGTTGCATCATCTCCCTCCTGCAAAGCAGCTGGTGGGTTTAAACCACCAACCTTCTGGTTAGCAGCCATATGCCTTACCCACTATACCACCAGAGATCCTAAAATTAGTCAATGAAAATTCCAAAAATTGGTCAACAAAAACCTTATGGATCACAAGAGAACACTGTCCAACTCCCTTGGTTTGGCCATGTCATCAGGAGGGATCAGTTGCTCGCTGAAGAACATCATGGTTGGTGGAACAGGGGCAGCGAGGGTGGGAGGCCCTGGATGAGGTGCATTTGACACAAGAGCCGACAGGGTGGACTGGGGCATGACGCTGACGGTGAGGATGATGCAGTTCCACACATTGTTTCACCCCATCGTACACAAGGTTGTCATGAATCAGAATTGATTTCATAGGGCCACCTAACTATCTCCGTTCCGGGAAATGAGAAACCAGCATCACCACTCATATATCCCCGGAAGAGGAGGATCCCAGGAGACCAAAGCGTGTGGAGCTAGACTAGCCGTGGAAACGTGGTCTTTGGTTTCATCCCTGTTTTCCTAGTCCACACCCCAAAAAGAGCCCTGGAAACTCAAAAGCCCGTACATTCTGCTTAAATGCAAAAGGAGCGGGCCTTCTCTCTCGTCATCTCCTGGGATACTTCCACAGACGGTCTCTCTATAGGCTTGTAACACTTCCTACTTCTCTTCTTAGAAACAAGAACCATAGGAACATCCACTGGTGCTTCCCATAGCTATACGAAGTCAATTCTAAAAAGGAAGATCTACATTTTTCCTCGAGGACAAAATGGAAATATCTTTAAATAAATGTTCAAGCTTTGGGTTGGTTTTCCTGAAGATTCTACAACAACACTCACATTAAAGCATTCCACATAAGTGAATAAGAATTACCAACTGCCCACACACTCATGTGGCTCTCCAAATGTCTGTCAGCCATCTTCCCCTGTCAGCCCTATCCTGATATAAGTGACCGTCTCTGAATGAAAGTGTGGCCATGGCTCTCCAAATGAAACAGTGCTTCTGACTAAGTCCTTCTTTTTAAAATACCACTGTTGATGGTTAACTATTAAGCCAGAATGGGACACAGGGCCATTAATGTAAACCTGTGAAGGAAGGTGGGGACTGAGGTGGGAGGAAGAGGAGGTGAGAATAGGCCTTGGCTGGTTGTTGTTGCTGTTGTTGAGAACACGAATGTTTTTGATGAAGAAATGTCAAGAAGGAATTTTCTCTGCTCACAAAGGTTTGACAAAGAGGAAATTGGATTAAATCAAAACAAAAAATGATTGCAGTTTCACGTCAAAAAACACTTGACTGGAAAATAAAAGTAAAACTAGCCCTTGAGGACGCACTAGCAGCACCTCTGGGCTTGGTGCTTGGTTGCGTGCTGCTCCATGGCGACCTCGGGGAGTTGCACCATTGCTGAGAGAACAGGGGCACGGCGCTGGGCTGGACGCAACACCCCAGGCCCTCATCGTCAGTAAACACAGCGGCTCTGAAGCCATGCCAACAAACTGGGGACACGCAAATTTCTCAAATTTC
>NW_006921860.1:2786628-2787532 GCF_000298275.1 Orycteropus afer afer | reverse complement strand
TGTGCTTAGAAAGGGCCACCTTGCTCTCCTTGGGGGCATGGGATCCAGGAGGCACTGGGGGAAAGCAGTGGGCATGGAATGGGCTTGAAAGACTCACCCTCAGGAATCAAAGTGCAGTATCTAGTCCACGGGCACTTCAGTGGTTAAGGTGGTCAGCTACCAACCAAAAAGCTCAGCAGTTCACACCCACCGGCCACTCCATGGGAGAAAGGTGTGGCAGTCTTCTTCTGGAGAGGTTTGCAGCCTCGGAAACCCTGTGGGGTCACTAGGAGTCAGAACCAACTTGATGGCAACAGCTTTACTCTTAAGGGGGGTGGGCGCAAAGCACAGACAGAGGCCTCCCTGTGGGAACCGACCATGTTCTGGAACCTGGAGACCCCACAGGGTCGCTATGAGTTGCAATCAACCTGAAGGCAACAGCTTTTTTTTTTTTTTTTTTTTTAAGAGGGAGATGCCAAGTACAGACAGAGGTCCTGCCTGGGAGAGCTGAGCTATCTTCTGGACCTTGGGTGACATCCCTGTGATGGTCAACTTCATGTCCAGCTGCTGTGTTGAGGTAGTTACATGTGATGAAGTCAGCCTAAGTAAAGCGTGTTGACTTCCAGAGCGTGGGGGCCTCAACCAACCAGGCTGTGCTCTGCCTCCACACGGTAAACAGACATTTTGCCAGAAGGCCTCCACCCTGCCCTCTTCTCTCCTGATCTATGGATTTTGGGACCCCAAGCTGCAGGAGGGTCCAGCCTGTCTTCTGACTTGCCAGTGCCCCAGGGTCAGATGAATACATCCCTTAAATCAGTCTCTCACTTTTTTTTTTTTTTCTCCATCTCTATACATACATAGGAGCTCTGGTAGCATAGTGCCTAAGGCACTTGACTGCTCACCAGAAGGCTGGCGGTTCAAACCC
>NW_006921860.1:2785084-2786402 GCF_000298275.1 Orycteropus afer afer | reverse complement strand
GATGGATGGATGGACAATGGATGGATGGATGGACAGATAGATGGATGGATGTATAGATGGATGAATGGATGGACAGATAGATGGATAGATGGATGGTTGGATGGATGGATGAGTAGACAGATGGATGGATACATAGATGGGTGGACAGATGGATTGTTGGATGGATGGATGGATGGACAATGGATGGATGGATGGATAGATAGATGAGTGGATGGATGGATAGATATATGACACAGGCATAGGAATACATTTGACATTGCTGTGAGTTGCTGTCAAGTTGATTCCAACTCATGGACATAGGCATGGACATAGACGTAGACAGACATGGACATAGACATAGACATGGACATAGATATGGACAGAGATGGACATAGACACAGATGGATGCGGACACAGATGGACATGGACATGGAAATGGATATAGATAGACACAGACATAGATCTTTTCTTCTATTCTCTAGAGAACTCTAAGACAATCCCATATCTGTTATTTTTGCTATCTAAAAATTTCCCCACAGAGGTTATTAAGGAAACCCTCAGAACAAAACAGACTGTGCACAGTTCACCCTGAGGACCAGCGAGTGGTGGCTACTCACCCTGATGGGCTCAGACCCAAGGGAGAAAGGGCCAAGGGTATATGAAGGAAAAGAGCCTGCATTGCACCTGTGAGGACCTGCTCCTTGGGGGAGCAGCAGCCACTGTGGGGCACCCACTGGCACCAATGCCCTGCCCATCTGGCCACGTGCTTCAGGGCACCCTCATCCCCACCCACAGTTACCATGCTCACAACTCTTACGTTGCACTGGGAATCCCTGAGTGACACGATGGTTCATGTGCTCAGCTGTTACCTGAAAGGTTGGACGCTCCAGTGCCCCCAGATGTGCCTCAGAAGGAAGGCCGGGTCATCTGCCTCAGAAAAGTCAGCATCTGAAAACCCTGTGGAGCCCGGTTCTGCTCTGACCCGCACGCGGTCGTGTTGAGTTAGAGTTGACTTGGTGGCAACGGGGAGTATCAGGCTACGATCGAGTTCTCTGACAGGAAATGGGTAAGGTACACGACTGCAATGGGACACTTTACTCTCATAACCATTTGTTTGCAGCACCACCTCAAAGCCCACCACTCTGCTGCTGTTACTGCTGAGACGGTTCCCACACATAGCCATCCCACGTGGCAGAGCAGAACTGCCCCACAGGGCTTCCTAGGCCGCTCTGCAGGGGGAAGATGAGGCAGTCAGCTTCTGGGAAGATGACAGCCTGGGAGACCCTGGGGGCAGTCCCACTCTGTCCTCTAGGGGCGCTGTGGGTCAGAATGGACTCCA
>NW_006921860.1:2757894-2783322 GCF_000298275.1 Orycteropus afer afer | reverse complement strand
GTTAGCAGCTGAATGCTTTACCCACTGTGCCAGCAGAGCACCCTATGGACATTTGGACGGGTAATTTCTTCCCGGAGTCTATGGGAGTTGGTTTAGTTAAATGAATTAGAAGAAATAATTTCTAGTCCCCACCTCACCATCACATTTGTTGCCTTCTTCCATTTCCTCGAAGCTTGGTCTTTAGCTTCTGGAAAAGCCTGCACTTGGAATGTTAGGGTTGGAATGGAAAATCCAACAACTGCGGACCATGGTCCTCGAGGCTATCTCAAAGCAGGGCCTGGGAAGGAAGTTGGCAGTGGCCTCTACAGGCTACCTATGGTTCCAACTGTGCCTGAGCTCCACAAAGGTACCAGGAGCTGCTACAGAGAGCTGGCAGGCCCGAGAGTGTGGCCTCCCCCACAACCCCACCGATGCATCTCCTCTGAGCTGGCATTGCACAGCTGGCATTTCCTTGGGGGCAACCGCCAGCTTACACAAACTTGCCTTCTCAAATCCTAAAGAGTGGCATTCCTTTTTCTGATAAAATATCCTAAATTGTCATCTCTTCTGTAAATGCCGGTGGCATAAGGGTTAAGTGCTAGGATGCCAACCAAAAGGTTGGTGGTTTGAACCCACCCAGCAGTTTGTTGGGAGAGAGACCTAGCAAACTACTTCCCTACAGATGCCAGCCTGAGAAACCCTATGGGAAGTTCTACTCTGTCCTATGGAGTCACTAGGAGTCGAAGGCAGCCTGACAGCCCTTACAACAGCATGAGTGTAAATTCTGGGGTGAGTTATCCAATGCATTGCTGGAAGATGAGGTCCTTAGGTTGGAAGGTTCTCAAAACAAAACCAAAACAAGACCCACAGTGGCTGCAGAGTCGAGTCAAGAATGCCGGGGACTGTGAGGCCGGCACAGGACTCGGCAGTGTTTCAGACGGAAATCCGCCCTGAATCTCGTGGACTTTGGATCCGTCGGGAAGCTCTGGGCCTTGCTGCATCCCCAGTACAGTCACGACTTCCTCTTCCCTGTGCACCTGCTTCTTCTTGGCCCCTGACTGGGACCCATTTCAGGACCCACAGGCCCTCCAACGTCTTCTCAGCCACCCTGATATGACTGCTCTTTCCTTTGGGGTGTCACGTCTCCCTTCGGTGTCCTCACTTTTCAGGGGGCCACCAGGTCCCCCTTTAGCAGCCTGCATGGGAGACACATTTCCACATTGATTTAGCACCGTCACCAACAGCTTGTCTCTTCCGAAACCAAGCTCCTCATGCTTCTTCCCAGCCCTCAAAGAAGTTCGAGGGGTAGCTTTCCTCTGGTCCAATGGAACCCTCCTCTACCTGGGCAGGCAGCTAGCCAGCATGTTCTTGTGGAAACTCCCTTGTCTCTGCCCTTCATAATCTCTACCTTATCAGTCACAATAAGGCTGAGTTCATGTTGTTGAGAAAAGGCATTTGTA
The DNA here is from genome assembly GCF_000298275.1 of Orycteropus afer afer. NCBI lineage: Eukaryota > Metazoa > Chordata > Mammalia > Tubulidentata > Orycteropodidae > Orycteropus > Orycteropus afer. The sequence continues at coordinate 2,781,883 of NW_006921860.1, read as the reverse complement.
ATGAAAGTCATCGGTCTTGCCAAACGCTATCATGTGATCTCTGCCCTTGTTTCTACCACCAAAGCCTCATTTTCCAACTATCCTTCCTTCTTTGTTTCCAGCTTTTGCATTCCAGTCACCCCTGGGGACCAGTGCATCTGGACTGAGCATGAGGCCTCGACTCGCCGTGGACACGTCATCAGGAAAGACCAGTCACTGGGAGGCCATCACGGTCGGTAGAGCCGAGCGGCAGTGCAGTGAGGGAGGCCTCCACGAGCCGGCCTTCACGCTGCGGCAGCGGCCCCGAGCCGACCGGCAACGGTCAGGATGGGGCGGACGGCCGCCGACGTTCTGCTGGCCGTGAGGTGGCTGTGAGTCGGAGCCCACCCGACAGCAGCTGAGAGCAGCAGCCGTGGGGCGCAGACGCGAACCACAGGCTTGGCTGCGGACAGGCCCCTGCTCTGGCCTGTCTTTGTGTGTGGAGGCTCCACGCCCGGCCTCCTGACTTCATCCAACGCCTCCGTGTTTGCACCTCTGCGAGCTGCCACTCAGTCTGTCCTGCACGCCGCGGACGGACCGCTGTCTCTTGTGATGTTCTCCTCACCCACGCCCCGTGGAAACCAATGCCCGCCATCTTCCCCCGCCCTCTGTCGCGCACAGCCTGCTGGGTGCTCTCTGACCCGCCGTCTGCTTCAGTTCCCATGAGCACCGCGGGCCCTCCGCCTCCGTCCTGAGAAGCCTTCCCGAGCACCTCCAGCCCCCCGCGCTCCTGCACGGCCCGACCGCCAGCTGCGCCGTAGGGCCCGCAGGCTCCTGCCCCACAGGGGTAGCCGACGCTTCCCTCCACGTCCAGCACAACGAGGGCCAGTCCTGGCTGAGAACGCGTCCCGATAAAAGGCCAGCTGGAGCCTAACACGGCCGAGAGAGGGCGCGTTCCCAGGCCGTCCCCAGGCCGGCTGCACGCCCTGCTCGCCGAGGCATGGCAGAGATGCGTGGTGACATCTTTCCTGGATGAAAAGGAGACAGAAACAGCGCTTGGTCAGGACATCTGTTCGCCTTCGATGTGCACAGGCGCTAACCCTGGACGGTAGGGGGCGCTATTGCTTCTTGCAAAAACAGGGAAGCGCTGTTTCCTGGCCGAGCGGAGTTCCTTTGACCATTCTTCAGATTTCAAGGAAAAGGCCGATCGATACCCGGAACCGCTTCTCTCCTCACACTCACAAGAGCAACAGTTGGGTTTCAAACGCTGTTTTGCTTGTGAATGCACTTAATACGATCATGTTGCAGCACTTGTCCAAGAGGAGTTGGCGTGAGGTGGGCAGAGTGAGGCGGGGGAGATGCCCAGTCTCTGGGCCATCTCAGGAGCCCCGGGCACCGGCGCCCGGAGACCTGCCCTAGCTGTGTCGCATGCAGATGCCATGGGCGCAGGAGGGGACTGTTAGGGTCCTCGGGTCCCTCGCTGCCCTGGGGCACACAAAGAACCCGAGAGAAGCACGAGGAAGGAGGGAAGGGCCCTGGCCTCTAAACCGGAGAACAAGCTGTCCTGCTGAAATGCACGCGGACACCTGGGCAGCTGTCTCACGGCGGCTTACTCTCCACGGACGGCCAACGCCGTGAGGGCCGGAGTCCTGCCTCGGGGGAAGCCGCAGCCCAGGAGCAGGTGTTGGATTGCTTCAGCTCAGTCACAGGCACGTCCAGAAAGCCCCACTTTCATGTTTTCATAAACAGTTTCCATGCCTTTGATTTTTTTTATGTGCCCGTTGGAGCCAGAGGGCTGGGTTACAACCACGCGAGCAGCTCTCTCTGACAAAGCGTCAGACCCACACCCTGACCCCGGATCTTCATCCTGCTAAGTGCCATTGTGCTGGCCAGACCTCCAAGAATTTCTGCCAGCCTTTAATCGTTCTGTTCAGCGTGTGATTACATGATTTGCGTACACACCCACACGACCTTAAGCTCCGACTTAGGACCAGGGCATCGAGGCTTCTGATTGGTTATAGGAGCCCCCAGCGAGTATGTTACATGAAACAGGGATCCTTCAAGTGCTGTTTAAATGACACCTGTGTATGCCTCGCTGGAGATGGCCCCTGGAGGCCAGCCTGCATCCTCTTGTCCAGACTACAGGTTGGAAACAGTTTCCAAAGTAGAAACTATTTTTTAAATGAAGCCACACATGAAAGTCTAATGTAGGACGTGATAGGCATACTTACCTCGTTACCATCAAAGTATCTCGTTACTTGGACTTTCTCGTATTTATTTATCAAAGTTGGGAAAATGAAGGTTCTGTTTGGACCAACCTTCAGACCTTGAAATCCTGCAGAATGGACAGCAGTTGCTTTTGGACACCGCCCAGGAGCCACGGTGCTGCTGCACTGAGTTCCGATGCCCACGGAGTAGGAAAGACAGCTGCCAGCGGCAAGTTTAAGGGTCCCTGGGAATCCCAGAGCATCTTCCAGCTGATCTCGACCAGATGCCTTCCAGAGGAGGGGGTCCAAAAGTTCTGTTTCCAAGATGAATCAACTGACAAAGTGCAATGGCTTCTTGCTGTCCTTACCATGAGGTTAAACGTCAGTGTACAAGGCCTCCACGGTGGCAACGAGCCCAGAAATGGTCTCCCTGACGTGTGTGCGTGCAGCCTCCTGGGCCACGGTTTGTGCTTGACAGATGGTGCGTGCTGCCGGCAGCAGGCGAGGCAAGCGGCCCAGGCGCTGGGGTCTCCCACTCTGGTGATGTCACTGGAGGAGAAGTGCTCAGGTCTGGGTTCTGCAAGGAAGCTGCAGAGCTGCAATGCTTATGGTGTAAGACACAATCACCTGTGAAACTTACACACACAGGTGTCAAGAGATTTTCATTTAGGACGCGTAAAAACGAGGTCAGTTGATCAGAAGCAAAAGAACATGTCTACATAGATGGACAGACGATAGACGATAGATAGATAGACATGACATGATAGGTGCATGAATGGGTAGGTAGGTTGACAGATATGTGACAGATGTAGTAGATGAGTGGGTGGTGAATGGATGGATGGAAGGAAGGATGGGTGGGAAACAGGTAAGAGATAGATAGGGAAGTAGATAGACAGACCAGTTTCTGGAGTCCTCGTTTGAACATAATTCATCCCAAACTCAAACCACACCCATGCCGTGGAGTCCATTCTGACCACATGGTCTCCTAGGCTGTCAATCTTCACAGAAGCAAAGCCCAAACCACACCCACTGCCTGGAGTCCATTCTGACCCACAGCGCCCCTAGAGGACAGAGTGGAACTGCCCTAGAGGGTCTCCAAGGCTGTCAGTCTTCACAGAAGCAAAGCCCAAACCACACCCACTGCCGTGGAGTCCATTCTGACCCACAGCGCCCCTAGAGGACAGAGTGGAACTGCCCTAGAGGGTATCCAAGACTGTAATCTTTATAGAAGCAAAGACCAAACCACAGCCACTGAGTGGAGTCCATTCCAACTCACAGTGTCCCTAGAGGACAGAGTGGAACTGCCCTACAGGGTCTCCAAGGCTGTAATCTTTACAGAAGCAGGCTGCCTCATCTTTCTCCTGGGGAGTGGCTGGTAGGTTTGACCTGCTGACTTTTGGTTAGCAGCCTAATGTCTTAACCATAGTGTCACAAGAGCTCCTTAATTCATCTACAGTCTCCACAAAATGGAGTTTCAATGAGCTTGGAACTAGTGCTGTAGCTGGAGGTACCTTAGACCACAGCACAAGTACAGGATGGTTGACCCAATGTATTTGGGAAGGTTGTGACAGCAGTGTAGCTTGTCACCAATGTCTCCACTCGTGTCGGTGAAGCACGTTTGATTTTGCGCTCCCATGCTGTGCGCCACGCCCTAGTTGGCAAGGCTGTAGCTTTGATCGTTGCTTGCCTGTACGTACATACCGCAGCAGAGGAGAAGAGACAGCCTGGCGCGGCCGGCCCCACCAGGACCCCCTGGGCACAGCGGCTCTCACTGTCTTGGCTGTGGACAGGCTGGAATAAATCTCCCTGCATTTCTGTGGCCCAGGTTCCTAACTGGAGGGACGATTCGAGAGACAGCATCTGTGAGTCGCCTTGCTGTCCGACACTGAGAGGGTTATCAAACCTTTCGCTTTGTGCCAGTTTGAGATCGACAGAGGGAAGCACTGATAAAAACCATATGTGCATGATGAGCAAAGATAATGAACTTGAACATGTTGGAAGAGGTGAGAAGCAAGAGCTGTCCATCTGCATTTTTGGTATCAAAAAAGAAGAATTTGTTGGTTTAGACTAACTCTCAGTTGATCGTTACCATATGGATCTACTTTAGAAAATAAAAAAGGAGAAAGAAGGTGAAGGTTTAGGAGGGTGCCTGTGGATACGGAACAACGATTTCCGTTAACCTTTACGTCTCATCAGCTGCAGGCAACTGCCAGTTACCGACCCACTGGGAGGACCGTGATTGGAGCCTTTGACAGAGTTTGGCTCCTAGAAGCCCTGAAGAAGTGTCAGAAATCACTATGCTTTCACGTCCTTGATCCGTGGCACAGATCTGCGGTCTCACAAACATAAAAGAGCCCAGCCGCTCCTCGTTTCTTTTCTTTTTCCATGGAGCTATGCAGAGAGATGGCCACACCTCTTCTTCAAACAAGACAATGAGACTCCCCGGAGTCCACTGGTCCCAAGAACACACGGCCGCCACGGTGGTGTGGGTGTAGTTGTGCTATGCTGCCCCGAAGAACACGGTCAAAACTGGACTCCGAGTTCAGCCACAGATTGTGAAAGGTTCCCGAGGGGAGGAAAAGCACTGGAGAGTGACCGTCCAAAGGGAGAGGCCCTTTGAGGAGGAAGCCACACTCTGTGCCAGGAAGGGCACGTTCACACCATACGTTACTCTGTGTTACACGTGGGCTGTGTGAACCCAGACGTCAGTAGCCCTGGATTTACCACAGTTTTTGTGTTCTTCCTTTGCATCTTTTGAACAATAAACTCCACACAAAATTTGAACTCAGTTTGGCAGTTCTGTGTTTACAAAAAAATATTTTTGGATTGCTGCATCTTTATACATTTGTATATTGTCTACAAAAGTTATGGGGAAAAAGAACCCTGGTATTCTGACATCGACTTATGTTTGCAACACTTTTATAAAATGTGGACAAATAACCTGGTGTCATTATGATCATAACATGGGAGTATTTATTTTTTAAAAGGTAAAAAAATAAAAGAATGTTAAAGATTGATGGGTGGAGAAGTTTTCACAGCTGTAGTTTCTCATCTTATATAAATGCACACTCTAGTTTAACTTTAAATTATCATAGACTAACTTTAATATAAACAGTATATTATACAAAGACTGTCACAGTCCCCTTGGGTGGTGGTTTCTAACTTCGTCTGGTTTCAAAAGGTAAATTGTAGTTCCTTGCGTGGTTGCCACATTCCAACCTGCCCATGTTAGTAGCAAGACAGAAAATGTTTCTATGTCCAGGGAACTTTTTTTTAAAGGCTATGTTCTATAGGTTTTGATACAAGGAAGAAGATGTCTTGATAGCATTGTATACCATCCCTTTACAAAATATTTATATTAAAGTATCCTCTCCCCAGAGAAACCACCCAACCCATTGCCACTCAGTTGGTTCTGTTCACAGTGACCCTACAGGACAGAGTGGAACTGCCCCACAAGATCTCCAAGGCTGTCGATCTTCACAGAAGCAAGGCCCAAGCCACACCCTCTGCCATGGAGTCGATTCTGACTCACGGCGCCCCTAGAAGACAGAGTGAAACTGCCCCATACGGTTTCCAAGGCTGTCAGTCTTTATGGAAGCAAAGATGGAGTCCATTCCGACCCCCAGCGCCCCTAGAGGACAGAGTGGAACTGCCCACAGGGTCTCCAAGACTGTCAATCTTCACAGAAGCAAGGCCCAAACCACACCCACTGCCCTGGAGTCCATTCCAACTCACAGCTCCCCTAGAGGACAGAGTGGAACTGCCCACAGGGTCTCCCAGGCTGTCATCTGTATGGAAGCAGACTGCCACATCTTTCTTGCACAGAGTGACTGATGGGTTCCACTTGCCAACCTTTTAGTTAGAAGCTGAGTGCTTAACCACTGTGCCATCAAGGCTCCTCCAAGTATCCCAAGCAGCCTATAAGAAAACCAATAAATGAAAAGATAGAAGGGTTGGCACAAATTAGTGACATTTACCATGGAGAAAATATTGAAGTTGTCAAGGAGTTTATTTTACTTGGATCCACAATCAAGACCCAGGGAAGCAGCAGTCAAGAAATCAGATGATAAATTACACTGGACAAATCTGCTGCCAAAGTCTGCTTTCAAGTGTTCAAAAGCAAAGATGTCACCTTGAGGACTAAGGTGCACCTGACCGAAGCCATCAGCTTTTCAATTGCCTCACATGTGTGTGCAAGCTGGACAATGAATAAGGACGACTGAAGAGGAGTTGATGTTTTGAATTAGGGTGTTGGTGAAGAATATCGACTATACCACAGGATGTCAGAAGAATGAAAAAACCTCTCCTGGGCGAAGAAGCCTGAATGCTCCTTGGAAGCAAGGATAGGGAGACTTTATCTCACGTACTTTGCACGTGTGACCAGGAGGGACCATTCTTTGGAGAAGGATGTCATGCTTGGTGAAGTAGAGGGTAAGCTGACAAGAAGAAACGCTCAGTGCAACAGACGGGCACCGTGGCTGCAGCGATGGGCTCACGCAGAGCGACCCTTGTGAGGGTGACGCCAAACCGCAGTGCTTCCTTCTGTCGGACGCGGGTTGCTGTGAGTCCGGACTGACTTGACGGCACCTGGCAGGGACTCCAACCACCGCAGTGTGGCTGTTCTTGGGCCCACTTACACACACTCTGCGGCTGCAGAGGTCCTACCTGGCACACTTACTAGAGTCCTGTGAAGCAGGCAGACAGTGAGCACTGGCCCCCTTTTCAATAGAGAAGGAGACAGTGAGAAGGCAGAGTGTCGTTGTGGGTTTTTACCTGCAACTTAGGGTTCCAACTTCCCTTCCATCACAGTGACAATGCTGCTGTTCAGCGACCATCTTCCTTCGAAGGCAGATTTGGCTCCTGAAACGAAGGGCAGAGGAGAGCGCTTGGAGCAACACACAGGCCTGTTGGTCCCTCACCGAGCAGTCTGTGCCTCGGTTGTGACACCGTGGTCCCAGGACCACACTGACTTCCGTCCCGCCCTGCTCGTGGCGGGGCTTCCAGCTCATGGCCTAGGACAGCAGTCCCAGCTCCGGCCACCACATCTCCATCCCAGTCAGCGGGATGTGCCGAGGGCCAGACCGTGGCCGCTACCCTTCTGAAGGGCGTGGTCTGGATGTTGCCTCTGTCACCGCCCCTTTTTCCCCATTTGTCCTAATTTAGGCATGGGCTCTCAGCCACAGGCTGGCCGCAGACCAGTCATGACCCTGGCCAGCACAGGCTGGGTACCTCGCCAGGGAATAAAGGAGACTTGAGGACCAAGAATGTTTAGTGCCATCATAGTACATCTTGTTGTTGTTGTTGTTATGTGCCGTGAGTCGGACCCGACTCATAGCGACCCCTCCTTGGGTTTCCGAGGCAGTATCACTACGGAAGGAGATTGCCCCTTCTTCCTTCTGAGGAGTGTGTCTTAGTCAAACTGGTGTCTCTCCTCCTGAGCTCCTCTTTCTGTTCTCAGTCCCTCCTATCGTATTTCCCACTCACTCGCGAACTGCTGTGTCTTTTCACAGGACCTGAACAGTCCCTAACTGTGAAATGCTGGCCACCGTCTGGGCTCACGACTGCGCTGCGAGTCTGCCTTGGCTTTCCCTCCCTCGCCCTAGTGTCTGAATCTGTTTCGGTCCCACTAGCTCCCACTCGATCACATCCTGCCTTGACAACCTACCTGACACTCTGCTCCTTCAGCAGCGAGCGTTCTCCGACAACCTTGGTTACTAACACACGAGTAACCGGTCAGCCTGGGCTCCTGCAAGGCCGTCGCCCTTCGCCCCGACGGCTTCCCCCCACTCTCTCTGCCCTGCCGCCTTCCTCCTCTTTCTTCCATCTTGTCTGTTGTCGCCCAGCTCTTCCCAGGCTCTCTGGCATCTCTCCTCTCTTCCCGCCCTTGATTTCTCGGCCGCTTTCTTCCTGTGCAATTTCAAGATCATCCTGTAATTCAACGAACAGCCATGGTCTGAGGGCCTGCAGGAGTCGAGTGAGCCCTGAGCCTACGCGACAGCATCTGTAAGGAGGCAACAGCCGCACAGGCACAGGGAGGACGGCCGCGTGCAGCTGGAGTGCCCACTGCTCATCGACGTGGTGTCGGAGGAGGACACAGACAGGCAAGGGGCCCCACAGTCTGCTGCGTGAGACAGGCGTGCGGGGGGCCCTGGGTGGCACGGAGGGTTAAACACTCGCCCGCCAGCCACGAGGCCGCAGTGCAGACCCGCCCACGGGCACCTGGAGGGCCTGGAGCCCCGGAGCAGGGCCGCTCTGCACACACGGCGTGGTCGGAGCTGACTGGCCGGCGGCTGACAAGGCCACGGACTCTGCAGAGTGGGGGCCCGGAGCGCCCCACCGCAACTGAGCTGAGAGGCCGGCATCAGCCTGACTAATTCCCCCGGGGACTCAAAATTCCACTCCACGCTTCGTGACCCCAAGATCCTGTCCGGAGTCATGCAATTCTGAAACTGAACCCAAAGAATGAAACTTAGCTACGCTTTCATGTTAAATAAGACAAGCCACGGAGGGTGCTTGGAGAGCTTAGTGAGACTTTAGGACCGCACTGAAGTGTTAGACAAACGCGAACCAGCGGGTCTGAGGAGAGAGCAGAAGGGATCTGAACACGTCACAGCTCTCCGTCACCACAAACAGGGCCCCTCCGAGAGACACACGGCACACCCACTGTCGCCCCTAGACCTCTCCAGACGACACTAAAGATGGCATCGTTCCTTTCCAACGCAGGCAGGCTGACCTCTGAACTCTCCAGCCCCATTGACTAATGGACACCACTTTTCCTGGCTCCTCCATCTGCCCAGGACTCGATTTGGTGCACTTCCTGGGAAACTAAGGGGAGCTTTTTTGGGCAGCATTTTCTCTGACATCATGGATGTCTGCATTCCTGGCGGGTATGGAGACAAGAGCCAACTGCGGGGCTGCCCATGGGGCATGTGGTTCACTGAAGCCGGGAGCCAGAGAGGCTGAGGGGCTGGCCTCCAGAGACAGAGTTCATGTGAAACACACCTACCTGCACACAGGCTCACACACATATACACATGCTCACAGACACATGGTCACAGGCACACACACACTCACAGGCACACACATGTTCGCAGACACACATGTACACACCACACACACATGCAGACACCAACACACAGACAGAGAAAAACATGCTTATACACATACCCACATGCTCACACACACATTTACAGACACATCCTCACACACATGCAAACACACATGTTCACACACACATCCTCACACACACGCACACACTCACACAGAAAAACATGCTCACATACACACACACATCCTCACACACATGCACACATGCTCACATGCACACATATTCACAGGCATACATGCACACATGACACCCATGCACACACAGAAACATGATCACACACATCTCACTTGCTATACACACATGCACATCTGCACATCCTCACATATCCACATACATGTACACACACATACACACACATCCTCACATACACATGTTCATAGGCACACATGCACACACCACACACATCTTCACACATGCAGACACAGAAAAACATGCTCACATACATACCCACACACCCACTCACACACACAAATGTTCACAGACACATCCTCACACACATTCATACACTCACACACATGTTCACACACACATGTACACACACATCCTCATACACATGCACACACTAACATACACACAGAAAAACATGCTCACATACATACCCAGGTGCTCACACACACACACCCTCACATACACATACATGCTCACATACACACATGTTCACAGGCACAAATTCACACACTCACCACACACACCTGCATACACACAAACCAAGCACACACATGTGCACACACACATGCTCACAGGCTCACATGTCAATCCTCACCACACATACATGCTCACAAGCACATCCTCACACAAACATGGACACACTTGCACACATCCTCACATACACACTCTCATACACACACATGCTCACACAAGGATCTGATCAGAGCTCAGCTGAGAGGTGGCACTACTTTCTCGTCAGTGCACAGATGTGCTGGAGGCGTCCAGTTAAGTTCCTGAGATACGGTCAGAGGATTTCCCCACAGAAAATGTTGCAGTCTAGTTTCCTGTTGTGTGTGTGTGTGAGCATGTGTGGTGTGTGTGTGCAAGTGTGTGTGTGTGGGGGGATGAGTGAGTGTGGTGTATATGTATACGGTTTTTTCTGTGTAAGAGAATGTTTGTATGAGTGTGTGTGTGTTTGTGTGAGTGTGGTATGTATAAGTTTGTGTGTGTGTCTGTGAATGTGTGTGTCCGTGGTTGGAGTGTGTGTGTGTTTGTGGGTGTGAAGTTGTTGAGTGTGTCTGTGTGAGTGTTTGAGGTGGATGCAGCTCTGTTTCATACCCTGAAATGTCCAAAGCTAAAAGTCAAAGTAGTAACTTGAGTCTCAAATCTTAGGGCAGCTCTCTCAGTTAACAATGTCATCTATGGAGAAAAGATGTGAACATGTATGGGTGCCTGTCACCTCGAGAGGAAGAATAAATGAACCAGAACACACGGACAGATGGACAAGGGACACAGTAACACAGACTGGACGGGACCCGGAGAAGAGGACCCAGTATGTTTGTGGAGAAACACCTCCCAACCAATAAACTGAAACTGAAATTTTCAACTGCTCCAGACAACTCCCCCAAGGAGCTCTGGTGGGTCTGTGGTCAAAGCATGGGAGTGCCAGCTAAAAGGTCTCCCCACCAGCTTCCATAAAGATGACAGCCCTGGAGACGCTGTGGGCAGTCCCACTCTGTCCTCTAGGGGCGCTGTGGGTCAGAATGGACTCCATGGCAGTGGGTGTGGTTTGGGCTTTGCTTCCGTGAAGACTGACAGCCTTGGAGACCCAGTGGGCAGTTCCACTCTGTCCTCTAGGGGCACGGTGGGTCAGAATCGACCACGGCAGTGGCTTTGTTAAACCGCTCCCCAAGGCCTGGTTGCACCGTTCCTCAGTACACAGCTCACTGAGGTGGAACCCTGATGGGACACTGGTGAGCACCAGGCGTGGGCAGCTTGGCCAGTGTGTGTAGCTGCTCAATGAGGGGAAGGGCACGGAGAAGGACAAGCGACTTTTCTGCTGCCCACAACGTAAGCCTAGCTTGTTGCTAACCAGCCTTCCTGACAAAGGGAAAGTGGAGAAAGGTGTTCTCAAATATCTCTGTGTAGGCGTCAATGACACAACACAGAAAAGAGGACTGGGGTGTCAGCTTAGAGAAAGGGTACTGAACAGAGGATATGCAGATGGGAAGCCACAGCTAGGGGCTAGAAAGCGTCAGACCCCCGGCATTCCCAAGGGAGTGGGAGCAGCGTTAAATCAGGGGAGCCTCGCGCGGAGCAGGACTGCTCTGCGGGGATTTCGAGGCTGTGACGTGCGGAAGCAGACCGCCTGGCTCTGCTTCCGACGCACACCTGGGTGACTTGAAGTGCCTCCCACGAGGGCGGCAGTTGAGAACGTCAGTGCTTGCAGCGCCCAGGGACTCCGATTGGCTAACAGGTTAGGAAACCATCAGAGTGAAGCAGAGAGAGACAAAGCGTGGTCAACATAGGACACATCATGAATATATGGCAACTTAAAGGACAGAGGAGAACTGCCCCATATTTGCTAGGGCTGTAATCCTTATAGAAGACACAGTGGGGCCCTGGTGGGTTTGAACTGCCAAGTTTTAAGTTAACAACTGAGCATTTTTCACCGTGCCACCCACCAGGACTCCTGAAAAAAGTCTGTTGCTGTTATGTTGTTAGGTGCCATTGAGTCGGCTCTTGACTCATGGAGACCCCGTGTACAGAACTGAACGCCGGCCGGTGCTGGCCCCGCCTCACAATCTTGCTGCATCTGAGCCCGTCATTGCAGCCACTGCGTCAGTCCATCTCGTTGAGGGTCCTCCCCTTTTTTGCTGACCCTCCACTTTACCAAGCATGATGTCCTTCTCCAGGGAATAGTCCACTCTGAAAAACTCTACGGACATGTAATTATGATCCTAGAGGAAGAGGAAAGGCAGAAGGGAACATGAAACCAGACCTTAACAAGACTGGCCTGGAATGGCAACAATTTAGCTGTCAGAAAAGTACCCTCATCAATCAAAGATCAATCCGAACTATCAAGGACATGTCACCAGAATGTTTGTCTCAGCAGCAGACATGACTACATACATGCAGATGTGCAAGCTATGACCTCAACCAGGGGAAATACTCACAGAAATGGAACAAGACACGGAGATGTGTTGCAATTACAGTTGTACATAATCAGCTGCAGTCTTCCTTCCAAGGAGTGGTTGGTGGGCTTGAACCGCAAGCCTTCTGGTTAGCAGTCAGATGCCTTAGGCACCGCACCACCAGAGCTCCTATAAGAAGCAGCTGTGGCAGTTGGTTATTTCAATAAAAGCAGTAACACTGTAATCCAGTGTGTGTAATACATGCTCCTGGCAATTATATGTGACAGTAGCCCAGACTGAAGGTAAGTGAGGCCACAGTGTAATCATCTTTCATTATAATTGAAGTAACATATTACAGTACAGAGCTCTGAGGTTAAAGCACTTGGCCGCTAACTGAAACGTTGACAGTTTGAACCCACCAGTCGCTCCACAGGAGAGAGATGAGGCAGTCTGCTTCCATAAAGATTGACAGCCTAGAAAACCCTGAGGGAAAATTCCATTCTGTCCTGTAGGGATGCTGTGAGTTGGAATGGGCTCCATGGCAGTGGATTTGGGTTTGGTTTCAGCATAATATAACCTAATATGAAGACAAAAGGCAGACTGAACAGTGGAGATGTATACTGTAACTCCTAGAGGAATATCAAAGGTGCAGCTAAAACCCTGTAAAAAGATACAGTTCCACAGGTAAAAGCAGTAACCCCAAAGGTGTCAGAAAAGGAGGGGGAAGGAAAGAAGGGTGAAAGCGGACGAATGGAAAACAGATAGTAAGGAGGCCCTGATGATGCAGACGGTGAACGTGCTCAGCTTCCTGCTGTGCTGGAGGTTCAAGGCTACCCAGAGGCACCTCACAAGAAAGGCTGGCTTTTCCCAAAAAAGCCCACCCACCAAAAAGTCTCTGGAGCACAGTTCTGCTCTGACCCACGTGGGGCCACGGAGAGTTGTAGTCAAATCAGCAACAACTAGTGATATTCATAAATACACCAAATCACTAAATACAACGAACCTAACCACCTAGTACAAGGCCAGAGCAGAGCCACAGAATAAAAATGTGAGACCAATCTGTAAACACACTGTTCATGGAAAACACCCTTTAAATACAAAGTCACACAGAGACAGTCAAGATCAAAAGGATGTGAGCACTATAACATGTGAACGATAAGCTGAAATGAGCAGAAATGGCTACATACTAACATCAGGCATAAAGCTGCAATAACTGTGAGGACAGTGCAGCACCACAACACCGAGAGTCCACGGACTGCCAGAAAAACTAACAGATCTGTCTTGGACGAAGTGCAGCCGGAATGCTCCTTGGAAGCAAGAATGGCCAGACTTTGTGTCACCTACTTTGGTCATGTTGTCAGAAGGGATCATTCCCTGGAGAAGGATGTCATTCCTGGTGAAGTGGAGGGTCACTCCATGAGATGGACTGACACAGTGGCTGCAATGATAGGCGCAGGTATGGCAAGGATTGTGAGGAAGGTGCAGGCCTGGGCAGTGCTTGGTTCTGCTGTGCATGGGGTTGCTGTGAGTCAGAGCCAACTCGATGGCACCTAACAACAACAGCAACATATATGTGTTAAGTATCTCTCTCATCGATGACCCAGAAATTCCAATTCTACATTTTACCCAAGAGGAAAGAAAGCCTATATCTACACAAAGACTTGAACAAGAATACATGAAGAACTTCATACACAACAAACAGAACTGGGAAAACTCAAACAGGAAAGCAGATTTAAAAGTTCACCCAATGGAATCTCACTTTATAATAATAGGAAACACACTACATTAATAAACCTCACTGTTACTATGTTGACACAAAAGAATTCATAATAAGTGACCCAATTTACATATTTACCACTCATCTGTCACTTTGTCACACTGTGGTGGCTTATGTGTTGCTGTGAGGCTGGATGCTATGCCACCAGTATTTCAAATACCAGCGGGGTCACTCATGGTGGACAGGTTTCAGCAGAGCTTCCAGACTAAGACAGACATGGAGGAAGAAAGGAGCCATCCACTTCTCAAAGAATTGGCCAGTGAAAACCTTATGCACAGCAGTGAAACACTGTCTGAGATATTACTGGAAAACTTTATGAATAGCCCTGACCCATTGACTGATACAGTGCTGGGAGATGAGCCCCTCAGGTCAAAAGAAACTCAAAACACAAATGGGGAAGAGCTGCCTGCTCAGAGTAGAGCTGACCTTAACGATATGGATAAAGTACAGCCTTTGGGACCTCCTTGGCTGATGTGGCATGACTCAAAATGAGAAGAAATAGCTGTAAAAATCCACTAATAATCAGAACATGGAATGTACAAAGTATGAATCTAGGAAAATTGGACGTTGTCAAAAATGAAGTGGAACACATAAAGACCTATATCCTAGGCATTAGTGAGCTGAAATGGATGGGTTTTGGCCATTTTGGATCAGATAACCATATGACCTACTATGCCAGGAATGACAAATTGAAGAGGAATGGCATGGCATTCATTATCACAAAGAATGTTTCAAGATCTATCCTGAAGCACAATGCTGTCAGTGATAGGAAAGTATCTATATGCCTACAAGACAGACCAGTTAATACTACTATTATCCAAATTTACGTACCAATAACCAAAGCCGAAGACAAGGAAATTGAATATTTTTACCAACTTCTGCAGTCTGAAATTGACAGAACATGCAATCAAGATGTGTTGCTTTTCACTGGTGATTGGAATGCAAAAGTTCAAAACAAAGAAAAATCACTGGTAGTTGGAAAATATGGCCTTAGTGATAGAAATAATGCTGGAGATTGAATTATAGAATTTTGCAAGACCAATGACTTATTCATTACAAATACCTTTTACCAACAACACAGTCATTGGCTATACAACATGGACTTCACCAGATGGAGTACATAGGAATCAGATCAATACCAAATCTGTGGCGAGAGGTGATGGAGAAGTTCAATATCTTCAGCCAAAACAAGGCCAGGAGCTGACTGTGGAACACACCTTTAGTTACTCATATGCAAGTTCAAGTTGAAGCTGAAGACAATTAAGACACATCCACAAGAGCCAAAATATGACTTTGATTACATCTCTGCTGAATTTAGAGACTATCTAAGAAACAGAGTTGATAAATGAACACCAATGACCAAAAACCAGAGGAATTGTGAGATGACATCAAGAACATCATCCGTGAAGAAAGCAAAAGGTCATTAAAAAGACAGGAAAGGGAGAAAAGACCAAAATGGATTTCAGAAGAGACTCCGAAACTTGCCCTTGAATGGAGAGTAGCTAAAGCAAATGGAAGAAATGATAAGATAAAAGAGCTGAACAGAAGATTTCAAAGGGCAGCTCAAGAAGACAAAGTCAATCATTATAATGAAAGGTGTTAGGACCTGGAGTTGGAAAGCCAAAAGGGAAGAACATGCTCGCATTTCTCAAGCTGAAAGAACTGAAGAAAAAAAGTAAGCCTCAAGTTGCAATTTTGAAAGATTCCATGGGCAAAATGTTGAATGATGCAGAATTTTTCATCAAAAGAAGATGGTAGGAATACACAGTCACTGTACAAAGAAGAATTGGGTGATGTTCATCCATTTCAGGAGGTAGCATATGATCAAGAACCAATGGTATTAAAGGAAGAAGTCTAAGTTGCACTGAAGGAATTGGTAAAGAACAAGGCTCCAGGAATTGACAGCATGCCATTGATATGTTTCAACAAACAGATGCCACATTGGGGGCACTCATTTGTCTGTGGCAAGAAATTTGGAAGACAGCTACCTGGCCAACTGACTGGAAGAGATCCATGTTTATGCCCATTCCAAAGAAGATGATCCCACAGAATGTGGTAATTATTAAATAGCGTTAATATCATATGCAAGTAAAATCTTGCTGAAGATAATTCAAAAATGGTCATAGCGGCATATTGACAGGGAACTTCCAGAAATGCAAGCTGGATTCAGAAGAGGACATGGAACGTGGGATATCATTGGTGATGTCAGATGGATCTTGGCTGCAAGCAAAGAAGACCATAAGGATGTTTACTTTTGTTTTATTGACCATGCAAAGGTATTCTACTGTGTGGATCATAACACAGTATGAATAACATTGAGAAGAATGGGAATTCCAGAATACTTAATTGTGCTCATGAGGAACCTGTACACTGACCAAGAGGCTGTTGTTCAAACAGAACAAGGGGTTTAAAATCAGGAAGGGAGTGTGTCAGGGTTGTATCCTTTCACCATACTTATTCAATCTGTATACTGAGCAAATAATCTAAGAAGCTGGACTATATGAAGAACAGTGTGGCATGAGGATTGGAGGAAGACTCATTAACAACCTGTGCTATGCAGACAACACAACTTTGCTTGCTGAAAGTGAAGATGACTTGAAGCACATACTGGTGAACATTAAAGACTACGGTCTACAGTATGGATTACATCTCAACATAAAGAAAACGAAAATCCTCACAACTGGACCAATAAGCAGCATCACGATAAATGGAGAAAAGATTGAAGTTGTCAAAGATTTCATCTTACTTGTTTCCACAATCAACACCAATGGAAGCAGCAATCAAGACATCAGAAGACATATTTCGCTGGGCAAATCTGCTGCAAAAGACCTCTTTAATTTGTTGAAGAGCAAAAATGTCTCTTTGAAGGCTATAGTGCACCTAACCCAAGCCGTGGTAGGTATTTTCAATTGCCTCATATGCATGTGAGAACTTGACAATGAATAAGGAGGACTGAAGAAGAGTTGATGCTTTTGAGTTGTGGTGTTGGGGAAGAATACTGAAAGTATGGACTGCTAAAAGAACGAACAAATGTGTCCTGGAAGAAGTGTAGCTGGAATGTTCCTTGGAAGTGAGAATGGCTAGACCTCATCTCACCTGTTTTGGTCACATTGTCAGAAGGGGCCATTCTCTGGGGAAGGATGTCATGCTTGGTAAAGTGGAGGATCAGTGAAGAAGGGTAAGGCCCTCAATGAGATGGACTGGCACGGTGGCTGCAGTGATGAACTCGGGTATAGCAACGATTGTGAGGCTGGCACAGGACTGGACAGTGTTTCATTCTGCTGTACGTAGGGTCTCTTTGAGTCAGAGACTACTCAACGGCACCTAACAACAACAATAACAACAACAAAAACATTTATGTGAAGTCGAAGAATCAGCCACAGTAACCTACTGTGACAAACACAAGAGCAGTGGTTGCCTGGCCTTGGAGAGGGGACATTGAAGGAGAAGGTGACAAGCTTTGAGGGGAACGTTATGTCAGGCTACAGTTGTGAGGTACTCGTGGGGATGCATTTGGTGATTGTGGAAGGTATTTCATTGTACATGAACCATAAACCAAAACCTTCTTGCCATTGATCCTGACTCACAGTGACCACACACGTTAAACCAGAGAAGTGCTCTGTGGGGTTTTCTGGGGCTCGACGGCAAATAACGACAACAACAACAACATCTTTATGACAGCAAATTGGCAGGCCTTCTTCCGTGGCTCTGCCGTGTGTGTTTGAACTGCTAATGTTAGTAGCCAAACCAACCACTTGTGCCACCCAGTTACTCTCTATAAACCCTGTTGTTGTAGTTCGGTCCCTTGAGTCGATTTTGCCTCGTACTGAACACAAGTAGTACAGAATGAAACGCTGCCCGGTCCTGCACCACTCTCACCATTGTTGTGCTTGAGCCACTGTTGGTACCACTAGGTCCATTCATCTCATGAGGGTCTTCCTCTTTTCCGCTGACCCTCTACTTTACCGAGCCTGATGTCCTCCTCCAAGGACTGATCCTTCACGACAACATGCCCAAAGTAAGCAAGACAAAGTCCTGCCATCCTCGGTTCTAAGGAGTGCTCTGGCCGTACTTCTTCCAGTAGAGACTTGGTTCTGCTGGCACTCCATGGCAGATGGTTCCCATGATTGCCGGCACCATAATTCCAGGCACCAGCTCTTCTTCAGTCTGCCTTTTCCACTGCCCAGCTTTCACATGAGTATGAGGCAACTGAAAATACCACAGCTTGAATCAGGCACACCTTAGTTCTCAAGGTGGGATCTTTGATTTCTAACACCTTAAAGAGGTCTTTTGCAGCAGATTTGCCCAATGTAATATGTTGTTTGATTTCTTGACTACTGCTTCCGTAGGCATTGATTGTGGATCCAATTAAGATGAAATCCCTGACGATTTCAAACTTTTCTCCATTTATCGTGATGTTGCTTATGGGTCCAGTTGTGAGGCTTTTTGTCTTCTTTATGTTGAGGTGTAACCCACACTGGAAGGCTGTGGTCTTTGATCTTCATCAGTGAGTGCTTCAAGTTCTCTTTGCTTTCAACAAACAAGGTTGTGTCATCTGAATATCCCAGGTTGTAATAAGTCTTCTTCCAACCCTGGTGCCATGTTCCTCTTCGTATAGTCCAGCTTCTCTGATTATTTGCTCAGCATACAGGTTGAGTAAGTATGGTGAAAAGATACAACAATGGTACATACCTTTTCTAATTTTAAACCACGTATGTGGTAGTTATGTTTGTGTGTCAACTTGGCTGGGCCTGGTTGAGTGGTTGGGCAGCTGGTGGTAGTTATTTCCCATGATGAGACTGGCAATCAACTCCATGGTGGGATCTACCACAAGCAGCTGAGTAGCTGTCTTTGGGATATAGTCTGCTTCCTGTATATAAGGAGAAGCCTTGGGAATGGTTTCTAGTTTATGGCACACTTGGACCCTGCATGTAGCCATGTCATTGCTTAGCAGCCTGCAATGCTTTGCCAAGCTTGGGACTTAAAATGGACTTAAGTTAATGGCCTGTCATGTGGTTTGGTAACATCGGGACTGTGTCTTTTTACTTGTCAACCTTGGGGCTTCTCAGCAGCCAGCAGCCGTCTGAGTGAAGAAATGCCTCTAGTTCCAGTGGGCCGGGAGCAAGAGGCAGAGCTGAACTCCAAGGCTGATGGGCTTTCACCCAGCCCCTAGAGCCTTGCACTTTGAACTTGGACTTAAAGCCTCCAAATTGTAAACTCCTATTTGTTTAAGCCCTCCCATTTGTTGTATATTTCCTGTCAGAGCGGCACCAGGTAATCAGAACAACGCAGTATCCCTTTGTTCTCTTTGAATGACTGTCTTTTGGTCTATAGACATAGTCCTCATGAGCACAATTAAGTGTTCTAGAGTTCCAATTCTTTGCAATGTCGTCTGTATTTGTTATGATCCGCATAGTCGAATGCTTTTGCATAGTCAATAAAACACAGGCAAACCTCTCTCTGGTATTCTATCTTTTCGGCCAAGATTCATCTGACATCAGCAATGATATCCTTCTTTTCTGTGACTGAAAATGGGTGCAAGGGTCATTCTGGATGATGCAAATGTTCTAAATTGGATTGTATGGTAACCCTGTATATATTATCATTGAGTTTACACTTAACTTCATGTTACGACAATTATATCTCAAAAAGGTTTGGCTGCAAATGAGTGAGAAGACCACATTGCCTAATCTCGTGCCTTAGTTTCCCAGTCTGCTACAGCAGAAATGCCATGAGATAGTGACTGTAACAAACAGAAATTTATGTCCTCACAGTTCATGAGGCTCCATGTCCACGTTTAGGGCACCTGGCCCAGGAGAAGGCTCTCCCTCTGCTGGCTCTGCGGGAAGGGTCTTGTCTCTGCTCCCTGGTTCCTTGGTGACTTTCCATGGCGTCCATTTTCCTCCACCTGTACTGCTTTTGTGCCCAATGGGCTATTTTCTATCCCCACAGTGATTGGCTTATGACACACTTTCCACAGAAGTGGCCTCATTGTATGATAAAAAGAAAACCCTCTTCCCACATGGCTTATGCCCCATGTAGAGGGGAAGGATTTAGGACACATATCTTTGAGGGACACAGTTCAGTCCACGGTACTCAAGCTACACAATATCTGTATGTCCTGCCTCTCCATTCCAGCCTCTCTATCTCTGCCTGCCTTTCTCTCTCTCTCTCTCTCTCTCTCTCACTATCTCTCTCTCCCTGTTTTTTTCTGTCTTCCCCCTGCATCAGCTCTCCCTGCTGATGTTCATACAGAAAACCAGAGTTGGGGTGATGCATGTTGCAGGGCTAATGTCAGAGTCCAGGGCTGTGCAGATGCAGGAGCCTGAAGCCAATGACAGCACTTATCTTTGGAGACAGGCCCAGGGCAGGCCGGCCTGGCCATACTGCAACGACCCAGTCATCCTGACAAGCAGCTGTGGACTTGGTCTGCTTTTCTCGGGAAGGAAAACACATGAGGGTCTGAAGTCAGATACTTCAGATGCCAAGACTCAAACGGGCTGAAGGTAAAAGGATGAGAAAGGAGGTATGCTGTATACAACAGCCATAGCAGAGCCATGCCAGGTCAACTGGCATCAGATGTAACAGACTTTGTGTGGCTCTTAGCTCCTGGCTTCCTCAGCTTGCAAACATCACATGGGAGTGTGGTGTCATTGAACGTATCATCCTGGGATCATGCCAGGCTTGTAAAGCATGTGGTAACTAAGATAAGAATTCAGGCCTCAGGGCTATTTTCAAAGGGGCTGAGATTTCGTGGGTTTATTTCTCACTGCCTTCAGTCATGCTGACATGGGTGTGTTGAATATTATGTGTGTTAATCTTCATTTCAAGTTTCATGAAGCCTCAGCAATCCTGTCGTATTCCCCATCCTCGTTAAACAAGTCACACTTTATGAGTTTTAGAGACTTTGTTTAAATGGTGGTTATTTTATTCTATAGAAAACTATCCTCAGGGGCCCTCTAAACATTGTCAACTGCAAAGCAGTGACATTGTGAAGCAGGTCTCTGAGAAGCTGAGGATGACCTCGTCCCCTCAAGTGTCTTGTGTAACAGGAGGGGGGACTTAGTCCTGATGCCATTTCACACAGCTGTTGCCAGAGTGCTTTGCAAAGGCAGCAGTGTCCCGGCGAGAGCACACACTGTGGACGTCACACCCTCAGTGGGACGCAAATAGCAGCAACAACATACCACACACCGTGTGGCTCACAACTTCCATCGTCTTCAGGATTTCCAAACCAGAAGGCCGCCAGGAATCTGTCACAGACATCTTCTCCTCACATCCTCAAACATTGAAAGTACTACATAAGCAAAGAAGAAGACAAGCCCAACACCACACTTGAGCGCCCAGGGCCTACATATGGCGACCCTGGTTTGCTGGCTGGTCCCAGAAGCGGGGTGGGAAGGACAGCAGTTTGTTGAGTCTGTTTTCCTCAGTGTGGACCAGTCATATCAAAGCATTTAACCAAGATAGCATCTCTGGGAGTGTTCTGGTTGCAGAACCACATGTTCTTGTGCTGTTCCTTCAACAGCAGGGAAGGACTTCACTCAGCTTCAGGAGCTCCTTGCTAAGGCTGGGAAGAGTCTACAGAAGAACGTGTGTGACAGGAATTCCAACAACTGGGCTTCTAGCCCCACCTTTGCTTGTCTTCCCTCCAAGTGGATTCCAAACATGGCCATGTGCAGAGTCGAGCTGTGCTCCACGGGTTTCCAGGCTGTGAGCTTCCCCGGGCAGATGCTCAGGCCTTTCTCCCAAGGTGCTTCTGGGTGGGTTTGACCCACCAAACTTTCAGGAAGACCCCCAGCGCTTAATGGCTTATGCTGCCCAGGGACTCCTTGCAGGCACGAATTCATGATTAGCTGGACACAGGGGTCTTCCTGGGCCAGGCCTGCCCATGTCTCCAACATCAGCTCTGTGACTCTCAGCCCACAGTCTCCTCTGCAGCCAAGAAGGCACAGGGCTTTTCTTCCAGGAGCAGCCCCTGGCACGAAGGCCCACCTTGTTTCCCACACTCATTCCTCCTTCCAATGGCAGCTCCAGGCACCATCTTCCGTAGGATCAGCCCCATGTCCTCGCCTGCCCCCGACAGGGGCGCTCCCTGCAGGCTCCATCCGGGTGCTGTGACTGTGTGCTGCACCCGGAGATGCTTCAGGTCCTGGTCACCAGCGCTGAGCCTGGGGCAAGCCTGTGTAACCCAGGGGCCAGTTAGGGACCCACGTGCCCCTCTGTAAATGGGGGTTTGAGGGGGCTTGCTTGGAGATTTCAAAGGGCAGCTCCAGAAGCCGGGTGTTACAGGTATCCCTCGCCTTTCGAGAGCTTACTTCGAGTCACTTCACTTTTAGGAAAGATCGCATGAGCATCTGTTTTCTCAAATGAAAGGAAATCTGGAGGGTTTTCACTTTTGCAGTCAGCACTTGTTTTGCAGTGAGCCATTAAAGAGGCAGCACGCCCCCAGAGCAGCCAGAGTGGTGCCACCAAGCTCCTTCCCCAGGAACGACATGCAGCATCTTAGCAGCAAGCGGCATAGCTCAGAACGGGGTGTGAACACTGTGTGTGTTATGTTAGGTTTTATGTGTTACATGGTACCATTTGTTGGGAACCTCAAAAATTTTTCCCTTATAACTCACGGTAATTGTTTCTTCACTTTATGCCATTTCAGCTTAGGAAAGTTTTCCTAGGAATATTTTTGGATAGCAGGGGAAACCTGCATAAAGAAATGTGCAAAGACCCGGAGTTAGAAAACCAAAAGAGAAGAACAGGCTCAGCATTTCTCAAGCTGACAGAACTGAAAAAAAAAAAAAAAATCAAGCCTTGAGTTGCAATATTGAAGGATTCTAAGGGCAACAAAATTGAATGATGCAGGAAACATCAAAAGAAGATGACAGGAATACACAGAGTCACTGTACCAAAAAGAACTGGTCAACATTCAATCATTTCAGGAGGTAGCATATGATCAAGAACCAATGGCATTGAGGGAAGAAGTTGAAGCTTCACTGAAGGAATTGGTGGAAAACAAGGCTCTGGGAATGACCAAATAGCAGTTGAGATATTTCAGCAAATGGATCCAAAATTGGAAGCCCTCACTCATCTATATACTGAGAAATTTGGAAGACAGCTGCCTGGCCAACTGACTGAAAGAGATCCATGTTAGTGTGCATCCTGAAGAAAGGTGATTCGACAGAAATTGTGCTTTGGTTTTTATCATTAATTATAATGCAGTAAGGTAAGGTAAGCTGGGTGTGCAGGGGAGAGCCCCAGGCAGCTGGCAAGAGTGGCAGACAGGGCATCAGGAACAGGTAGGAGGAAACCCAAGAAGTGAGTGGAGCAGTTGGAACAGCTTAGGGAGATGAACTTGCCTGTCGGTTTGCCATACTGTGGTGGCTTACGTGTGGCCGTGAGGCTGGAGGCTGTGCCAGCAGGGGTTCCCATAGTGGACCGGTTTCAGTGGAGCTTCCAGACTGAGACAGACTTGGAAGAAGGAAGAGGCCATCCACTTCTCAAAGAATTGGCCAGTGAAAACCTTATGAATAGTAGTGAAACACTGTCTGATGTATTACTGGGAAATTTTATGAATTGCCCTGAAATAGTGTCCATTACGGTGCCAGAAGATGAGCCCTTCAGGTCGGAAGGCACTCAAACTAGGACTGGAGAAGAGCTGCCTCCTCAGAGTAGAATCTACCTAATGATACGGACAAAGCAGAGCCTCGGGGCCTCCTTTTGCTGCTGGGGCACGACTCAAATTGAGAAGAAACAGCTGCAGACATCCACTGACAATCGGAACATGAAATGTACGAAGTATGAATCTAGGAAAATTGGAAGTTGTCAAAAAGGAAATGGAACGCATAAAGATTGATATCCTCGGCATTAGTGAGCTGAAATG
>NW_006921860.1:2740676-2741207 GCF_000298275.1 Orycteropus afer afer | reverse complement strand
ATTGACCTTTTGTAAGAAACAACTTCTATTCTTGTTGGTTCTGATTACTGTTTTCTTATTGCTTATTCTTCATTGGGAGCTCTGGTAGCATAGTGTCTAAGGCACTTGACTGCTAACCAGAAAGCCGGTGGTTCAAACCCACCAGCCACTCCTCAGAAGGAAGGTTGGGCAATCTACTTCCATAGTGACACTGCCTCAGAAGGAGGGGTTGCTATGAGTTAGGTCCGACTCGACGGCACACAACAACAACAACAACATTCTTCATTAGGAGTCCCTGGGTGCTGCTAACCGTTGACATGCTTGGCTTCAACTGAAAGACTGAAGGCTTGAGTCCACCTAACGTTGCCTCTCAGGAAAGGCTGGTGATTTGCTTCTGAAGACTGAGCCACTGAAGCCCTCTGGAGTACAGTTCTATGCTGACACACATGGGCTGCCGTGAACTGGAGTCAAGTACTCAGTAACAAATCATTGGTATCCTTCATTAACATGTTTAGTATGAAACAATTGTGGAAATTGTATGAACTGTGGGTT
>NW_006921860.1:2735905-2738855 GCF_000298275.1 Orycteropus afer afer | reverse complement strand
ACTCCACGGCAGTGGGTGTGGTTTGGGCTTTGCTTCATGAAGATTGACAGCCTTGGAGACCCTGTGGGCAGTTCCACTCTGTCCTCTAGGGGCGCTGTGGGTCAGCATGGACTCCAGGGCAGTGGGTGTGGTTTGGGCTTTGCTTCCGTGAAGACTGACAGCCTTGGAGAACCTGTGGGCAGTTCCACTCTGTCCTCTAGGGGTGCTGTGGGTCAGAATCGACTGGATAGGAGTGGTTTCCTTTTTTTTTTTTTAAGTCGGTAATTGTTACCAACATGGAACTTTACTGACAACAGAGAGAAAGAGATTGCATAGTCTGCCTCCATCTGTGAAGTTCCTCAGGTTTGATCTAACTGCTGGAATATGACTGTGAGTTCAGGCAGTTTTCAGTGACATCTGCTTTTATAACTGCTATTCTCACTTTTAAAAATATGGTTTGTCACTTAACAGTTGACAACTGTGAGTCGAATGCAAAGCAGGCCCCATCTGGTCACCAGAGCTAAATGCCGCCAGTGAAGCTATGATTGGCCTGTGTGATCCCATGACCGCTGATTTCACAGTGAATATCACAAACAAGAGACTGATGGACAAGAGACTGTCACCCAGCTAGACAAAAACCCCTGAGAGAAAAAGTTGTTGTTGTTGTGAGGTGCCATCGAGTGGTCTCTGAGACATAGCTTCCCTATGCAAAGCAGAACTCAACACTGCCTTCTTACTTGTCAACCTTGGACTTGTCAGTCTCAGCAGCCAGTAGCTGCCTGAGTGAAGAAAGCCTCCAGCTTTAGTGGGCCGGGAGCAGGAGGCAGAGCTGAAGACCAGGGTTGAGGGGCTTTCACCCAGCCCCTGAGCCTGGCACTTTGAGCTCAGACTTAAAGCCTCCAAACTGTAAGAATAAACTCCTGTTTGTTAAAGTCATCACATTTGTGGTGTGTTCCTGTCAGAGCAGCAGCACATAACAGAACAGTCCCCTAATGTTTGGCATGCACGCTCTTCCAAATTAGCTCTATTA
Source organism: Orycteropus afer afer (assembly GCF_000298275.1). Taxonomy (NCBI): domain Eukaryota; kingdom Metazoa; phylum Chordata; class Mammalia; order Tubulidentata; family Orycteropodidae; genus Orycteropus; species Orycteropus afer. The sequence goes on along the minus strand of NW_006921860.1, from coordinate 2,737,846 downwards.
TAAATAATGCCGTACAGTGCATCTCTGTGCCTGTAAGTATCCTCTTTTTCCCTTTTTTGGATCGTTTCCTAGAAGTATGATTATTAGCTCAAAAGATAAGACTGTTGAAAGGAAATGGCTGCATCCTGTCAAGTTATTTTAATTTTACCACTAGAAACACACAGAAGTGCCTGTCTCACAATACATGCCTTCATCCATGATGACCGTCACCCTTTAAAGCATTTGCCAACTTTACAGGGAACAGTGTTCTATCACATTACTTTGCACATTTTGACATAGATTTACATATTTGAGCCATTTTGAGTTATTTATTCATTTTCTATGAATTCTGTGTTCATGTTATTTGTCAATTTAAATATAATTTCACAATCTTACTGGGCATTATATGCTAGTTATTTAAGTATTAGTGAAAATAACATCCAGTTCTTCTTGTTTGTTTGCCTTTTAGCCTCTTTCATAAAGTTTTGATGAATAAATTTTTGGCTTCTGAAATGGAGTTGGTTGATGTTTCTCCTACTCTTTCTAGAGTTCATGCTTGGGAAGGCCACTGCCAATATGATCTTTGTTCTCCTCTATATGTGTTCAGTTCTTGTGAGGTTTACCTTTGGACCGCGGTCCGGAATTTATTTTGAAGAATGGTATTAAATAAACATTTGATGTGATCTTTGTCTGAATAGCCAATTGTTTTCTCAGCGTGATTTCTTGACCAACCCTCTCCTGGCTCTTCGACTGAAATGCGATCTTTCTTTGTACATGAAGAGCATGCAGGACATCCCTGTCCAGATTAACCGTTACTCATCTTTCTGTTTCTGTGCCAAAGTTGTACATTCCATGTGCTTGTTCTCATAGCTTTCATTTCATGTTTGGGATTCTGAGACTTTATGCCAAATTTAGAGAGACTGATAACTATCAATCATTCGATTGTTCACACTCCTTGGTGACCCACGTAATTATTTTGCACATCCATTTTTCATTGGAGTTGTGTGTTTTCTTCACAGTGTTGGTGATTTTCACTCATAATATGAATGTCAAGCTCACATTCTTCCTCCCTCACCCTCATCTTCCCACTTCATGGAAACGTTCATGGAGTCACTGTCAAGTGGCCAGGCCGATGGTAGACTTTCCAACACCAACCATCCATCCAAAGTTAACTGAGGCCTGCTCTAAGAGGACCTGACAGAGGATCGAGTGGAGAACAAGGCAGATGAAAATCTCTGCTCCCTGACTCTGAACGTCCATACGTAGAATTTGTAAAATGTGTGATGGTGAGGCCACTGCCCATCGGTCCATTAGCTGTACTGTGGTGGTTCCCACGTGGCTATGATGGAGGCTATGCCTTCAGTATCTTTCACACGAGTAGGGTTCCCTGTGATTGACAAATTTCAGCAGAGCTTCCAGACCGGGACAGACTAGGAAGAAAGGCCTGGCAATCTACTTCTGAAAACTGGCCAATGAGAACTCTGTGGATCCCAACAGAGTATTGTCCTTACAGCTCTGGAAGATGAGCCACCTGGGCTGGAAGCTGCTCAGAGTACACTGCGGCCACAACAGTGCAGTTGAGCAGACAAAGGCTGTGAAAACGAAGCTGCACCTGGAGGTGTTCCCTTCTTTGTGCTTGGGGTCAGCACGAGCCAGAGCCCTCTGCGCCGCCATCAGCAACTAACAAAGAACAGATGGGTGGTGGCAGCGTGTGCAGTGAGGAAACTGACAAATGCTGCAAATTACAGCTCCCCTTCCAGCTTCCTCTCCTTCCTCCCCCTTCCTTCCTCCCCTTCCTCCCCCTTCCTCTCTCTTCCTTCCTCCCTCTTCCTCTCCCTTCCCCTCTTCCTTCCTCCTTCCTTCCTCCCCCTCTTTCTTCTCCCTTCCTTCCTCTCTTTCCTTCTTCTCCCTTCCCCTCTTCCTTCCTCCCCTTCCTCCCCTTCTTTCCTCCCCTTCCTCCCT
>NW_006921860.1:2733192-2733774 GCF_000298275.1 Orycteropus afer afer | reverse complement strand
CGGAGAAGCCAGCTACTGTGCCATGAAGACACTCAACAGCCCATGGACAGGTCCATATGGAGAGATAGCAACTCGAGAGATGGGCTAGGAGCTGCTTTGAAGCACATCCTCCGGGCCCAGATGACCACACTCCAGCCAGTATCTGACGGCAACCACAGAGAGACCAGCAGCCAGAACCGCCAGCCATTCTGTAAAACCTGTGGGAGACAGCACATCCCCATCCCTGTCCTCAGCCACCAGGCATGGCATGGATTGGTGGGCACCATTGCTTAACCAGAGCAGGTTCCCCTCTCAGGAGTGGATGGGTGAACACCGTGTGATTTCAGAATGCCTACCAGCAGCAGCCCCAGCTAGAAACCCTAAAAAAGACTCTTGGGCAGCCAGATCAGCCAGCAGCAGGACCACTGGGAATGAGTTTGAAGCCAGCTGCGATGAGTCCATTCCTTCTACATAGCCTGTCACAGGATTTGGGACAAGATTTGGGAATATTCAGACTGAACAGTGCATGTTGTTCTAAAGACTCCCTTCAGAGGTGACACGTGTAAGCCCCACAGTAACAGCAAGTGGCAGTGACTCATTGGA
>NW_006921860.1:2716826-2729853 GCF_000298275.1 Orycteropus afer afer | reverse complement strand
CTCTTCCCAGAATGTCCTTGGCTATCTTGGAAGCAGGCCACACCCCTAGGGAAACTCCCCTTGGGCAGACTGGCCACTCAGAACACAGTCATCTGATCCCATCATGGGAACAACCACACAGAACTGGGGTCCAGCCAAGTTGACACACAGCTCCAACTATCACACCCACGTACAGATCATTGTTAATACTGTGATTGTAGGATTCGGTGTGTAATAGAATTTACCTGTGTTGCCTTTAACTCATATGCTCCTCCTAATGTCTTCCTTTCCCTTGTAAGAGGCTTTTGGAATCTAGAAAGAGATTAAGAATGGTGAATAACCTTAAACTCACCTACTGAGCCCCAAAGTTCACCAGGTAATGTCAGGATCTCAGGTTCCTAAACCACCTCCCCAGTGGACAGTGGACAGTGGACAGTGGAGTGGGGAACAGTCACAGAGAAGAAGCAGAACTTGGTTTTATTTATTTATTTTTTAAATTTTGGTCAGTGGGTGTCCAACATGCAGGCTTTTAAAATTGCCATGGGACATTTTATAAAAACACAGGCACTCAGTTCCTACCCCCCAAAAAGAATGAACTGGAATTCCAAGGGGAGTGTTAGGTGCCGTCAAGTCGACTCTGACTCATAGCGACCCCGTGTGCCACAGAATGAAACACTGCCCTGGTCCTGTGCCAGCCTCACAATCCTCACTGCTTGAGCCCATCATTGCAGCCACTGTGTCAGCGCATCTTGTTGAGGGACTTCCCCTTCTTCACTGAGCCTCCTCTTTACCAAGCATGATGATCTTCTCTAGGGAACGGTCCCTTCTGGCAACATGACCAAAGTCGGTGACATGAGGTCTGGCCACTCTCGCTTCCAAGGAGCATCCGGCTGCACTCCTTCCAGGACAGACCTGCTCACTCTTCTGCAGTCCATGGTATTTGCAGTATTTTTCGCCAACACCACAATTCAAAGGCATCGAATCTTCTTTGGTCTTCCTTATTTGTTATCGAGCCTTCATATGCATGTGAAAACCAAGCTAACCAAACTCACTGCTCTCGAATTGGATCTGACCCACATTGACCCCTCCTTGGGTTTCTGAGGAGGTGATTGAAAATACCATGCCTTGTGTCAGGTGCACCTTAGTCTTCAAATTGACATCTTTGCTTCTTAACACTTCAAAGAGCCTTTTACAACAGATTTACCCAGTGCAATACAACATCTTGTTTCCTGACTGCTGCTTCCATAAATGTCGACTGTAGATCCAAGGGATAAGAAACCAAAAAATATGCATTTTTAACAAATATCCTACTGGGTGTGATTTACCTTAGGGGTTCAGAATACCTGGCTTGGTTGACTCGACTAGATCAGGAGGTTGGGGCAATCTTTGATTTGTATATGGGTCACTTACTTTTGGAAGAAAAAGTGTGGTCCTAGGTCACAGAATGGCACTTTTAACCCAATGCATTTTTATTTCAGGGTGTTCACATGTCAGCAGCATTGGTCACCAGTCAACAGTGCAGGCATTTTATCTATTTAACGACCAATAGTTTAGGGACCCTTCCCATCATGTGGGGCTATGAGTTGAGCCGACTCGACGGCACCTAACAACAACAACAACAACCATCACCTGCACCCTCACAAACAGCAGGGGAGGGAACAAAACTTAGGGGCAGGTGAGAGATGGCTCCTTCCTGAAAGGGAAGCACCAGTCTACCTTTTCCACAAAGTGACAAGGATGTGAAAAACCAATCTATGAAAAGGACTGAGGAAAAGTTTAACGTTAATTAACTGCATCTGGGACTACACTCTACATTAACACATCAATTTTCTAATGTGCTGTCTAGAAATGTCTCTGTGAGACCACCAGAGGACGGAACACACAGAACACTGAATCAAGGGTCAGTCCTCAGAGCAGGCCTGGTGGCACAGTACTCAAGCACTTGGCTGCTAACTGAAAGGTTGACAGTTCAAGCCCATGCAGAGGTGCCTTGAAAGACAAGCCTGGTGACTGGCTTCTGAAAGGCCAGGGCCCTGAAAGCCCCATGGTGGGGGTCTGCTCTGCACAAAGGGGCCTCCAGGCATCAGAACTGACTTCATAGCAACTACGACAGAGTCCATGCCAAGCATCGGTGAGGGAAATTCACTCTCATGGTGAGGTGAACGCGGCCAGGTCCCTTTAAGAGTGCCATGAAGGGCTCTGGGACTTAGCACATAAACACTCACAGGCCTTCACAGAGGTTCTGAAATAGAATATTTATGAGAGATTACCCATCTGGATAGCATAAGGGCAAAGACACCAGGCAGCCTCCAGCTCTGGCCACAAAGGCCCTCTGTGTCGGGAGACAGGCTGCTCTCAGAGTCCAGCCGTGCCGCACGCCTGGCCCGTCAGGAGCTCACATGAAACTGTAGAATGTATGTCCTGTGGCTTCAATAAGCAGGTTGTGCTCACATTGCCCATGTGGCACATCTCCCCATTTGGAAGCACTGCACCCCTTAGTGACACCCAACTCATGCCCCTACTAGATTGAAACCAAAAAAAAAAAAATACATTTTACCATTTTAGACCATTAATTTCAACAGAAATATGTCATTCATCAGCAGAAAATAAAACTTTGTGTGTGTGCTTTCCTACCAAGGACTCCGTCTCCGGTGATCCAGGCAAAAGACGGACTGGTGTAGCCTGATAGAAGCACCGTAAGCATCCTTCCCAAACTACCAGACATTGTGTGTGGTGACATCACTACATGTCCACACATAAACGCAGCAAATGGGCGGCGCTCACAGTCCACTAACCCCGAATGTGCATAAACCAGGTGTCATCCACTAACCCCGAATGTGTGTAAACCAGGTGCTGTCCACCAACCCTGAATGTATGTAAAACAGGTCTCGTCCACTAACCCCAAATGTGTATAAGCCAAGTGTCGTCCACTAACCCCAAATGTGCATAAACAAAATGTCGTCTGCTAACCCTGAATATGTGTAAACCAAACTTTGTCCACTTACCCCAAATGTGTGTAAACCAAACGTTGTCCACTAATTCTAAATGTGTGTAAACCAGGTGTTGTCCACTAACCCTGAATATCTGTAAACCAAACATTGTCCAATAATCCTGTATGTGTGTAAACCGGGTGCCATCCACTAACTCCAGAATGTGTGTAACACTTGCATATTTAGGTCAGGCCTATGAAGCAAAAGGTAACTGTGGTGGTTATGTTTTTGTGTCAACTTGGCTGGGCATGGTTGAGTGGCTGGGCAGCTGGATGCAGTATTCCCCACGATGAGACTGGTAATCAACTCCATGGTGGAATCTACTGTGAGCAGCTGAGTAGTTGCCTTTGGGTGTGTGGTCTGCTTCCTGCATAGCAGCAGCTTTGGGAATGGTCTCTAGCCTATGGCACGCTTGGACCCTGCATGTAGCCACGTCATTGCTCAGTAGCCTGCTATGTTGTGCTGACCTTGGGACTTACAATGAACTTAAGTTAATGGCCTGCCATGTGGTTTGGTAACATCAGGACTGTGCCTTTTACTTGTCAACCTTGGGGCTTCTCAGCCTCAGTAGCCAGCAGCTGTCTGAGTGAAGAAACACCTCTAGCTCCAGTGGGCCGGGAGCAGGAGGCAGAGCTGGACCCTAAGGTTGAGGGGCTTTCACCCAGCCCCTAGAACTTGGCATTTTGAACTTGGACTTAAAGCCTCCAAATTGTAAGAATAAACTCCTGTTAGTTAAGGCCATCCCATTTGTGGTATATTTCTTGTCAGAGTGGCACTAGGTAACCAGAACACCTCCAAAGGCAAACAAATCCTTAACACAAATCAACTACTAGTTGATTTATGTTATTCTGAAGTTCAAGATCTGTTGGCACCATGGATGAAAATATACTAGCAACACAGTAAGTCACCTTTTGCTTCATAGGCCTGACCTAAATATGCAAGTGTGTTCTCATCGTTTGATTGTGTAATTGCCATGGTCTGTCTCATCTGCGCATACCACAGCGAAAAGGGAGTTGATTTGCTTACCTAGGCGTCCCTGGGTCTTTGCAGTGTCTGGCACTTAGCAAGTGCTCAATCAGAGACTTAAAAGGCACAGTCCCAATATCACCAAACAACATGGCAGACTCAATCAGAGACTTATAGATATAAACATGTTATATATTTACATCTTCAACACACCTGGAGCTGCCTTTCCAGAAAAGTCATGTGTTCTAAGTATCTGTGGTAGTTAAGGGGGTGTGGCAACTTGGCTGGGCCTGGTTGAGTGCCTGGGCAGCTGGATGTAGTTATTCCTCATGATGAGACTGGTAATCAACTCGCTGGTGGAATTTACTGGAGCACATGAATAGCTGCCTCAGGGATGTGGTCTGCTCCCAGTGTGTAAAGAGAAGCTTTGGGAATGGTCTGCAGCTTTTGGCATGCTTGGATCCTGCATGTAGCCGAGTCATTTTTCAGCACACTGCCATGTTGTCTGCCAATCCTGGGACTCTTAATGACTTGAGTCAATCAGTGGCCTGCCATGTTGTTTGGTGATATTGGGACTGTGCCTTTTTATGTGTTGACCTTGGGTTTGTCAGCCCCAGCAGCCAGCAGCTGCCTGAGTGAAGAAAGCCTCCAGCAACAGTGGGCCTGGAGCAGGAAGCAGAGCTGAAGCCCAAGGTTGAGGGGCTTTCACCCAGCCATTAGAACTTGGCACTCTGAACTTAGACTTCTAGCCTCCAAAACTGTAAGAGAATAAACTCCTGATTGTTCAAGCCACCCACTTGTGGTAATTTCTGTTCGAGCAGCACTAGGTGACCAAAACAGTACCCACACTTAGTCTTGCTCTAGAATGTCTGATACCAGGGTTCAGTAGTGTGGCAATGGTCAGTTTGGCCATGGCCGGAACATCATACTCCCTTCTCCACCTCCTTCAAGACACCACTGGTTTCTGCCAGCGTCAGCCTCCGAGCACTGCCTCGCCCCATCTATGGAACTGGCTCCCCGAAATTTGCTCAGCACACCTACAGAGCAAGAGCTGAAAATTAGGCATATGCCAGGATGTTTAGCCTCCCTTGTCTTATGTTATTAATAAGTAAGAGTTTTCAATCTCAGCTCACATAACTTCATAATGTGCTCATTCCTGGATGAAGACAAAGAAAGAATATTTAGTTTCTCCTTTAAAAATACAAGACAAAAATAAGTTTCTGTTTTCTTCTGTACATGAATCACGACCACTAGAACTGGCACTTGTGGTAAAACCCACTCACTCTTCCCTCTTCCAAGGAGAACTGCTAGTAAGCTGAAAACCTATCCTCAAATTTATCAGAAAATGAAAGTGAAGTGGAAAATGAGTCATTTCATCAATTATATATTTCCAAACACTTCCCCCGGGCTCTCACAGCAAAGTGCACTCCGTGTTTGGGTAATCATCTCAGGCTGTGATGGTCCAAGAGGACCCCACCTCTCCACCCTTTAATCCTGGGGGCTGAGTGGGTCACATTCTTGTCTATAATCTTAGAACTGGTTCTACCCAAGAGGCCGTGGTGGCCTGAAGATGCCAGAGTAAATAGGCCATGTGCCTCCCTCCAAGCTTGGCGGAGCTGTCCCAAATGCCTGGGTCCCTGGCTTGTCTGTGCCTTTGTCCTTTTTTGGGCTTCTTGCTGCATGTCTTCATCTGCTGAGCTCCTGCTTGCACTAGAACCCTGGGTGCTGCCCAAGTCTCTCCTCACACTCACCCCAGATACGGATCTGTACTCTGGGTGCTTCTCAGTGCATACACCAGGGTGAGGCTGTTCTCTGCAAATTCTCATGATGTGTCCTCCTTGGGAAGTTCTGTTCCCTGTGGCCCACCACCACCCACACAGGACACGAGACACTCGCTCTTTAAAGCAAGCAGCTTTACAGCAGCTCAAGAGGAAACCTGTCCAAGGCTCCATTTTTGACTCTCAGAAAGGCCCAGGCACAGAGCAGGACTTAGGAGTGGGAGAGACCAAGCAGACAAACTGTCCCCCAGCCCCGACCTAGACAGGATAAAGGGTCCTGAGAATGGCAGAAAGGAGGGAACCCAGACTAAACAGGACGGAGAAGTGCCCAGGGGCTGTGGTGGCTCAGAGGTGGAGCACTCACCTGCCTGGCGGGAGACCTGGCTTTCCTTCCTGCCCCGTGCCCCTCATGCACAGTCACCACGGTCCATCCGTGCAGGCTCCTGTGTTGCTAGGCTGCCGGACAGGTCTCAGCAGAGCTTCCAGACTAAACAGACAAGGAAGAAAGGACCGGTGATCTACTTGTGAAAATCAGCCATTGAGACCCACATGGAATCCAATGGCCCCATGGGAGGCCACTCACGGGGCAGCCCGGGCCTGGCAGCAGTGGGCTCTGCTGTGCACAGAGTCATCATGAATCAGGGCCAGACTTGACTGTTGACTGCCAACCACAACAGCTAAGATGCTCGTATGTGTCCCTAAGACAGGACTGGTGTCCAGTCCAGCCTAGTGCCTTGTACTTGGCTATATTTGGCTAGAGAAGAATCTAGAGTCCTAGGGGGGCTAGACAGTCTGGACACAGAGAATGCCCAAGCCTTCCCTTCTATTTCACAGCCAAAGTGCAGTCTGTGAGGACTGCAGTCTGGACAGAGCCTCTCCGTGTTCACTGGAGCCCAGAGAAAGTGTTGGCTGTATTCCTGAGTACCTGGGTAATCATCTCAGGCTGTGATGGTCCAAGAGGACCCCACCTCTCCACCCTTTAATCCTGGGCTGGTGACCTGTGTGTTACCGTGAGGCTGGAAACTGGGCCACCAGTCATCAGGTGTCACACCTTGGTGGCTACATGTTACTGGGATGCTGGAAACTAGGCCACCGGTATTTTCAATATCAGCAGTGTCACCATCATGGACAAGTTTCAGTGGAATGTCCAGACTAAGACAGACTAGGAAGAAAGGCTGGATGATCCACTTCCAAAAATTAGCCAATGAGAACCTTATGGGTCCCAGCAGAACATTGCCCCACTTGCTTGAGTTTGACACATCATCAGGAGGAATCAATCGCTGGAGAGCACATCATGTTTGGCAAAGTAGAGAGTCAACAAGGGTGTGGGAGACTCTTGGCGAGGTGGATTGGCACAACAGCTGCAACAATGGACCTGGACATGCTGGGAATCCTGAGGATGACAGACCAGGCACCATTTTGCTCATGAGGTTGCCATGAATTGGAGTCTGCTCAAGAGTAATTACCTATCTGTCTATCTGTCTGTCTATCCATGCATCCATCCAATCTCCATCTATATATACATATGCATCCATCTGTCATCTATCTATCTGTCTGTCTATCTGTTTATTCCTATTCCTACTATAATAGCTATGTTTCCATGAGTAGACACCCACACTTTGCCAAACACTCTTATCCTGGACAGCTTCTGGGAGGACCATCTACTGTCACCAATTTCCCATTTGCAGTATAAGCTGATTTTTTAAAATGCTTTGTGTTGTGTTATTTGTTATTATGTGCCGTCAAGTCATCTCTGACTCATAGCGACCATATGTACAACAGAATGAAACACTGCCCGCTCCTGTGCCAGCCTCATTATCCTTACTATACCTGAGCCCATCGCTCCAGCCACCATGTCTATCCATCTCATTGAGGGCTTTCCCCTCTTTCATCAACCCTCCACTTTACCATGCATGGCATCCTTCTCCAGAGAATGGTCCCTTCTGACAACATGATCAAAGTAGGTGAGATGAAGCCTAGCCATTCTCTCTTCCAACGAGCATTCCAGTTGCACTTCTTCCAGGAAAGATCTGTTAGTCCTTTTAACAGTATCCACAGTACTTTCAGCATTCTTCACCAGCACCACAACTCAAAAGCATCAACTCTTCTTTGGTCTTCCTTATTCGTTGTCCAGTTCTCACATGCATATGAGGCGATTGAAAATATCATGGCTTGTGTCAGGTGCACCTTAGTCCTCAAGGAGACATCTTTGCTCCTCAGCACTTGAAAGAGGTCTTTTGCAGCAGATTTATCCAGTGCAATAGGTATTCCGTCAATTCCTGGTGACTTATTTTTCCCCATTCCTTCAGTGCAGTTTCGACTTCTTCCTTCAATACCATTGGTTCCTGATCATATGCCACCTCCTGAAATGGATAAAGATTAACCAGTTCTTTTTGGTACAGTGACTCTGTGTATTCCAGCCATCTTCTTTTCATGTTTCTTGCATCATTCAACATATTGCCTATGGAGTCTTTCAGTATTGCAATTTGAGGCTTATTTTTTTTCCTCAGTTTTTTCAGCTTGAGAAATGCCAAGCATGTCCTTCCCTTTTGGTTTTCTAACTCCAACTCTTGGCACATTTCATTATAATAATTGACTTTTTCTTCTCAAGCTGCTCTTTGAAATCTCTGTTCAGCTCTTTTTTCCTGTCAATTCTCCCATTTCCTTTAGCTATTCTCTGTTCTAGGGCAAGTTTCAGTCTCCTCTGACATCCACTTTGGTCTTCCTTTCTTGCCTTTTTAATGACCTTTTGCTTTCTTCATGGATGATGTTCTTGATGTCATCCCACAATTCTTCTGGTTTTTGGTCATCTGTGTTCATTGTGTCAAATCTATTCTTTAGATGGTCTCTAAATTCAGGAGAGATAAAACCAAAGTCATATTTTGGCTCTTGTGGACTTGTTTTAATTGTCTTCAGTTTCAACTTGAACTTTCACATGAGCAGTTGATGGTCTGTTCCACAATCAGCTCCTGCCTTGTTTTGGCTGAAGATTTTGAGCTTCTCCATCATCTCTTGCCATAAATGTAGTCAATCTGATTCCTGTGAACTCTCTCTGGTGAAGTCCACATGTATAGCTGCCATTTGTGTTGTTGAAAAATGGTATTTGCAATGAATAAGTCATTGGTCTTGCAAAATTCTATCATGCCATTGCCAGCATTATTTCTACCACCAAGACCATATTTTCCAACTATTGGTGATTCTTCTTTGTTTCCAACTTTTGCATTCTAATCACCAGTGATAATTAACACATCTTGATGGCATATTTGGTCAATTTCAGACTGCAGAGGTTGGTAAAACTCTTCAATTTCCTCATCTTTGGCTTTGGTGGTTGGTGCATAAATTAGAATAATAGTAATATTAACTGGTCTTCCTTGTAGGAGTATGGATATTATCCCATCACTGACAGCATTATACTTCAGGATAGACCTTGAAACATTCTTTGTGGTGATGAATGCCACACCATTCCTCTTCTATTTGTCATTGCCGGCAGAGTAAATCAGATGGTTGTCTGATTCAAAATGGCCAAAACCAGTCCATTTCAGCTCACTAATGCCTAAGATATTGATCTTCATGCATTCTATTTCACTTTTGACAACTTCCAATTTTCCTAGATTCATACTTCATACATTCCATGTTTCAATTATTAATGGATATTTGCAGCTGTTTCTTCTTATCTTGAGTTGTGCCACACCAGCAAAAGGAGGTCCTGAAAGCTTTACTCCATCCACATCATCAAGGTTGGCTCTATTCTGAGAAGGCAGGTCTTTCCTAGTCATATTTTGAGTGTCTTCCAACCTCAGGGGCTCATCTTCTGGCACTATATCAGACAGTGTTTCAGGGCTATTTTTCAGTAGTATATCAGACAGTGTTTCACTGCTATTCATAAGGTTTTCACTGGCCAGTTCTTTGAGGAGTGGATGGTCTCTTCCTTCTTCTGAGTCTGTCTTGGGCTGCAAGCTCTGTTAAAACCTGTCCACCATGGCTAAACCTGTTGACACTTAAACTCTGGTGGCACAGCCTCCAGCCTCACTGCACCACACAAGCCACCACAAGATGACAAACTGACAGATGAGTTTGTCTCCCTTAGCTGTTCCAAACTGCTCCACTCTCCCTTCCTGACCTTCCCTACCAGTTCTGGCCCTCCAAAGAGCCATCTGCCTCTGCCTCCCAGACATCCCTACCAGTTCCAGCCCTGCAAAAAGCCATCACATCTCAAACACAACCAATTCACATCTCAAACAATGTGCTAATTAAACTTCAGGTGAGTCGCAGGTGTGACTCTCGATGCTTGGCCTCCTCCAGAACCCAGAAGCCAAACGAGAACTTGGGACTGAGGTACCTGGCCATAGATTTCTGAGAAAGAGCACAGAATGAAGGCCTTAGAAAGTTGCATCTTTTGTGTAATGGTCACTGTCCTGGGCACAATGGCTATGACAGGACTGAGATCATGCCCCACTTTTACAGAACTTACATTCCATTGGAAAAGATAATGCAACAAGATGAACCCATTGTTGCCATGATGTTGGGAAAAGAGTGTATTGGCCTTCTCAGATAAAAGGCTGCCTTGCCCCAGTGCAAAGTCCTCAAGAAGCTCTCTTTAACAGAATTAAGTCAGGAGCTGACACAAGCTAATGGAGGAAGATGCTGTTGTCAGAGCAGTTTCTTGGAGCCCCTCAATGTCATTTCTCTGTGGCATATACCTGTGCTGATGTAGGACCAGCCTGACCTGCCCTGATCCCTGCAGCTGACTTTGCAAATGAAACAAACCTGTTGATGCCTATTCTGGCACATTCTAGCCTCCAGAAATTGGCCCTGTGTTTAACAGTTAGTATATATTTTTGTAGAAAGAGGTCCAGCCCATCATTACTTACATACTTAAGACTGTTTGATTCTTTAACCACAGCCCAAATATTTTCTTTTAAAATTTCTGTAAGTATCAAGACAGAGTCCACAAAAGCACAGTGTGCTCTCACTGAAATCAGTGCCGTTGAAAAATACCCATCTTGTTTTTTAGAAAAACACTTCAATCATTTCTTGAGGTCTAGCCATCAATGTGCCCAGGCAGAAAAAGCTTTCTGAAGAAACAGTCCTTGTTAAATTGTTTTTTAAGAAAGGGGTGCCTCAGTGAGGCATTCAGAAACTCCTCTGTGTGGGGGTGGAGGAGCCCCTCCCAAACCGTCTTGGGTAAAAATGATTAATTATCCCTAATAGACTCTTTTAGAGCAGTATTTATTCTGCCTGGGCAACCCAGCAGGAGCCCAGGAATTGCTTCCAAGTACCTCAGCTTCTTCCAAGAAAACAGGGAAAAACAGTGGCCGGCACCCAGCTCAGGCATTCCAGGTCCGCCACAGCCGTTTGTCTGCACTCAAGGAGCTGGGAGAATCGGCAGGACCCGGTGTCTCCACAGCCTCTATCTGCAATTCACTTGCTTCAGTGGTCACCCGCCCCTCCATGACAGAGGGACAGTGCTGGGCTCAGCGTCGTGGTCCTGGGGCCGCCGGTACCAGCTGCCACGCTAGAGTGCCTGGGTCACTCTCGTAGCAGGTGCCCTGCCAGCAGAGTCTCAAGGGACGCTCTGTTGGGGCCTGCTGCTCGTGCTGCTGCCTGTCGGGTTGCCCAGACTTTGCCTTGGCAGCTGTGGCCACTTGTACCCAAATCCCTCAATTCAACGTCAGCTTTATTTTCTTTTCTCTTTGCTTGGATGGAACTATCCTTCCTGAGGTAATTTAAGACCCTGGAGGTGTATATGTGGGGTTATTTTTCTCGCTCTTTCACCACATTTGATTTTCTGGGAAAGGCTCATAAAGTAAGATTAGCCCTAATCCACACAGAATGGTTAATTCTTCAACTCGGCTTTCTGGAGAGCCTGTCACTTATTTTGTTCAGTTTTGAAACCGAAGGCCTGCACAGGCTAGGACCCCATGGGCAGAACATGCCCCTAACACACACAAACTTTTTTTAGGTGAAAACCCATTATAGGCGGAAATTTCTAGAAGTCTGTTGTAATGGCAATAATGTTCACTTACCTCAGAGAGAAGCTTTTCCTGGAGTAATGCTTTATTTTGAAAAATAGGTAAGTATAAATGGTGAGGAAAACAAAAAGTGAAAGAAAAAAAAAAAAACTTAGAGAATGAGTAGCAAAGTGCTAGCTATGGCTAGTTTGGCACCCAAAATTCTACCGAAATGTTGATTATTTTACTGTGTCGTCTCAGTTTTCCAAGTTAAGTGATGAAGGCATTGATGCTGATCATAAGAAATGGAAGGTGTTTGTTGGGATAGTTGAAGGGTCTGACGAGGTGACATTTGTGCTGCACATCCTGAGCCACGTTGTGCCAAAGCCGCGTCGCGAACAGGGTGAGGTCAGTGCTATCAGCAGTTTTCTCTCCAGGGGTCCCCCACCTTGGTGAAATCTGAGGTCTCCCACCTGGTGGAGAATATCAATGCTGGCTTCCTGGCTTGTTGACCTTCTCGGCTTCTCTCATAATTCTTTAATTCCTGGTGAAAATGGTCTCCCCTGTAATTCCAAAGTAGCCGCCATTTGTCCATCAGGCTACTGGAAGCAATGTCACCAGTGTTTCAAATACCAGAAGGGTCACCCATGGCAAACAGGCTTCAGCTCCTGCTCTGAGACACACAAGGGAGAGAGGTCTAGTGATCTACTTTTAAAAACCAGCCAGTGAAAACCCTGTGGCTGGCAAGAGAATATCAGTCAGTATAGTGTTGGAATTCTGTGACAACTAACAAGACTACTTGTATCCACAAATAACCACTTTAACAAAGGTAAAATAATATGCCGTGGCCTCAACATTCCGACAATCATGAGGGTGATGCTAAACCGAGCCACCCTCTATTCTGTTGTGCGTGACATTGCCATGTTGTTGTTGTTGTTAGGTGCCATCGAGTCGTTTCCGACTCATAGCAACCCCATGCACAGCAGAACGAAACACTGCCTGATCCCGTGCCAGCTCCACGATCCCTGCTACACTTGAGCCCATCATTGCAGCCACCATGTCAATCCATCACGTTGAAGCCTCCCCCTCTTTTGTAGACCCTCCACCCTACCAAGCATGACATTCTTCTCCAGGGAATGGTCCCTTCTGACAATATGACCAAAATAGGTGAGACAAAGTCTGGCCATTCTCGCTTCCAAGGAGCATTTAGGGTGCACTTCCTCCAGGACAGATCTGTTAGTTCTTTTAACAGTCCATGGTACATTCAGAATTCTTCACCAGCACCACAACTCAAAAGCATCAACTCTTCTTTGGTCTTTCTTATTCATTGTCCAGCTCTCACATGCATATGAGGTGACTGGAA
>NW_006921860.1:2688540-2694460 GCF_000298275.1 Orycteropus afer afer | reverse complement strand
TATCTCACCAAGTCCCTCTTCATAGTCTATCTTAGTGCAGAAAATCCACTGAAAGCTGTCACCATGGTGACCCTGCTGGTATTTGAAATACCAGTGGCATCACCTCCAGTATCGTGGCAACACACTGCCAGAACGATACAAGGAAATGGCAGATGACTGGTTGGAACACATGTAGAGATGTACATACCCACCACTACGATCAGCATTTCATATGCAAACTTTGATTTTACATTGCTTTAGTCATACACCCATTCAGCTTTTATAAATGTGTTCTTGTTATTCTGTGTCATGGAGTCAATTCTGACTCATAATGACACAACCTGACAGAGCAGAACTGTCTAATAAGGTTTCTTAGGCTGTCATCTTTATGGGAACTGATCACCAGATCTTTTCTCCCACAGAGACACTGAGTGGGTTTGAACCACCAACTTTTTGATTAATAGTCGACTGCTTAATCATTGTGCCATCAGAGCTCCCTGTTATAAATGTACACAACTATAAAGCATAGCTGCTATGAAAACATCCACATAAATACATTCAGTTGTGTCTGGGACAGTAAGGAAAACAGAAGTTAGGTCATGGGTGCATACCACAATGTTTAAGATCAGCTGATCTACAACATTAGCTTCTGAAGGCACATGTTATGGTATGAAAGGATTTACTAACACTTAAATTTTTAAAAGCATGGGTGACTTTGTACAAGCACTGTTAAGTGGGTGATAATAAATCCAAGGGAACACTCATAATAGCTGTCACCAGAGCCTCTCTAATACAAGTAGGGAAAATCCTCCTGATTGTGGTGCTGCTTCAAATGAGACGGGGAGGGAGGAAAGGGAGCGCAAAGGGACACTGGTGGGGCTGAACGAGAGGCCGAGGCAGCCCGCTGTGTGTCTGAGCCACAGAGAGAAGACACGTGGCGAGCCTGCCCCCTTCCTTCCAGCTTTGTGTGACGCAACCAGCAGAGCCAGCTCTGCCGACTTGGGGCAGATGTTAGCTCTGTGAACCTCGTCAACCAAAACCAGTTGCCATTGAGTTGGTTCTCTTGGTTAGTAGTTGAGAGTTTAACTATTGGTGCCACCAGGTAAAGTCTCCTAATCTCTCTGATGTTCTCATTAATCATCTGCTACTGAACAGCTGGTTAAAAAACAAGTGAGGATCAAATGTGATTGTAGACGTCCAAAGCTTAACCTAGACCCAGAACAGAAGGCTGAGTGTGATGGTGAATTTCACATGTCAACATGGCGAGGCTGTGGTGCCCAAGTGTTACAACAAACACCAGACTGGTTGTTGCTGGGGAGGTATTTTGTGGATGTGATTCACATCCACAATAAGCTGACTCTAAATGAAGTCTGCCCTGCACAATGGAACCTCGGCCAATCAGTTGAGGAGCTTAAGAGTGAAAGTGGAGTTTTCCTGGAGAGAAAGGAACTCTGCCTCCAGAACCTTGCCAAGAATTCTAGCTCTTTGTCTGCCCTATGGATTTCAGAGTTGCCAGCTCCACAATCAATTCCTCAAAATCAGTCTCTGCCTCTATTTATCTTCGCATGTATGTTGCTGATGCTGAGTGCTGTCGAGTTGACCCAGACTCATAGAGACCCTATAGCACTGAGTAGAGCTGCCCCATGACGTTTGCCAGACTTTAATCTCTGTGGGTGTAGAAATACAGGTCTTTTCTCCTGCAGAGCCACTAGCGGGCTTGAACTGCCAATCTTTTGGTTGGGAGCCAAGTGCTTAACGCTGTGCCACCAGGGCAGATATGTCTATATCCATGTCTATGTCTAAGCTTGTGCCTGTAGCTGTGTAGCTACCTCCATCTGTCTGTCTGTGTATCTATCCATCCATCCATCTCTTTATCTATCTATCCTATTGGTTCTGTGTCTCTGGAGAGCTCCCACTGATACACTCAGGTCAAAGCTGAGGTACTCCTTTCTTCCCAGTCTGTCTCAGTCTGGAAGCTCCACTGCACCCTGTCCACCGTGGGTGACCCTGCTGGGATTGGAAACACCAGTGACATGCCTTCCAGCATCACAGCAACACTTTGTTGTTATGTGCCGTCGAGTTGCCCCAACTCATAGCGACCCCTCCTTGGGTTTCTGAGGCAGTATCACTATGGAAGTAGAGTGCCCCATCTTCCTTCTGAGGAGTGGCTGGTGGGTTTGAACTGCCAGCCTTCTGGTTAGCAGTCAAGTGCCTTAGGCACTATGCCACCAGAGCTCCTTAAAGCCCCACAATATGACAAATGAGAGACAAGTGGTGGTGGATCCTCCTTATAAAACAGCAACTGATAGTCGTCACTCTGCTCTCCTCACCACCACCACCATGCTTCACTTTTCTGCACAGCAATTGAGTTGAGAGTCCCAGCAGGAAGATAAACACCTCATTCCCTAAATTCATATATACTTGTGTGTGAGTACGTATGGGTGTGTGCATGTGAGTGCTTATGTATGTGAGTATCCATGTGTATGTGAGAGTGCATGTGTTTGTGTATGTGTGTTCATGTGTCTGTTCATGTATGTGTGTTCATGTGCATGTGCCCCCATACACATGATTGTGTGTGTTCATGTGTGGATTGTGTGTATTCATGCATGTGCATGCTCACGTGGGTTCATGTGCACGTCTTCATTTATGTGTTCATGTGTGTGCATGTTCAGGTGTATTTCTTCGAGTGTGTGTTAGTATGTATGTGTTCAGATGTGTGCATGCATGCGTGCATGTGTTTGTGTTTTCACGTGCATGTGTGTTCACATGGATGAGAGCTGGGGATCTTGTTCAAATGTACATTCTGATTCAGTATTTCTGAGGTGGAAATACAGACTCTCAGAGGGGGCAGAACTGGAATGCTCCGGTTTGAAACCCTGGTGCTCAGCCTGATTGTGGGAGGCTTTGACAGTGCTGTCTCTTTCATTCTGACAGACATGGTCATGTGGGAAATCCACATGCTCTTATAACCATTAACAACCCCTAAAAAGACTTCCAGAGGCCAGACTCGGAGTCCAAAACTACCCTTCCAATTCACGTGGAGGCAATGGTGCATGATTATATTCTGTAAGGAAAAGAAATAGTGATTGGTACACGGGTGCACCATGTTTGTGTTGACACAGATTCCGCTTGGCTATTGCTGTACTGCAGCTGTTCTAGTCTTCATGGAAGGTCTGTGACACCACCTCACTTCCAGGAGCAGGCACAGATGGGTCATGTTTCCATTGTCTTCACGGACAAGAATGCGTGGGCCAGAACACTTCCATCACACATGATTTCAAGTGAGACAAAACTGACACAGAAGAAACCAAATGCACTGGCTGTTTTTTTGTATCTTTCAGCAACGATTATGTTCCAGACCATAATTACCACACACTCTGTTGACATCCTCACAGTCTCTCTCATCTGCAGTTCCTCCTCCACGCTGCACATGGGACACAGGGACATCATGTACCACAGAGATATGCCCTCACCACTTTGCATAGTGAGGATTCTAGCAGCTACAAAATAAAGACTAATCCTCAGTTTTAAAATGACACTAAGTGTTCTTTAGAGTTGTCCTCAATTTGCTTTTCTGGCCACTGCCTGCATGTATTCCATCCCTTAGTCTTAGAAGACTCTTCACTGTTTCCAAAGGGGCTATAGCTTAGCCTGACTCCATATCTTTGCCCAAGCTGAGTTCTCCTCAGAGAGCTTTCCCATGTACACAGGGCATCTGCTGAAGCCTTTCCAGTCCTTTCATCCCACCTTTAATAACCACTATCATCTGTCCTCTCTGACAATGACCTCATAACACAGCATGCCTCACACTCACTTGAAATGGCTGGTTACTCACCCCCTCCCTAACAAGCTTCATGCAAATAAAGACCACAAAATAACCAATTCCTTTCCATACCCTGAACTTGTCCATTAACCAACTCTCTGGGTGCAGGGTGCCATGGAGGGCATAGCACTCTAACAGACAGGGTCTTTGATTTTGAGGAATTCACCTGTTAGCATGGACACAGATCAGAAATCAAACATCATAAAGAAAAGAGGCTGAGCACTGAGTGTGTGTAGATGAGACTGAGAGAGAAATCCTTCACGTCCTGGGAAGGTGAAGACCAAGGTGCTTCTTAAACAAGCAGGAAGTCTTCAAATGGAGAAATATGAGAAGGTTGTTGCAGGTACAAGAAGCATGTGCAGACCTTGAACTAAGACTATGTATACACTATTGCTGATAAGATAACACAGCACAAGAAACACAGATGGTGCAACACTGATGGATGTGCACTGGGGTTGGCAGGACTTAGCAGATTTCCTGAGAGAAATTGGAAATATTGTAGAGTTTTAAGTGGATCTGACTTGTAACAGGTTGAATTGTGATATCCAAAAAGATAT
The DNA here is from genome assembly GCF_000298275.1 of Orycteropus afer afer. Taxonomy (NCBI): domain Eukaryota; kingdom Metazoa; phylum Chordata; class Mammalia; order Tubulidentata; family Orycteropodidae; genus Orycteropus; species Orycteropus afer. Next base: position 2,690,101 of record NW_006921860.1, on the reverse strand, counting down.
GTTGATATCCTAAACCCTGGTATCTGTGAACATGAACTTGTTTGGCAATAGGGTCTTTGAAGATGTTACCAGTTAACAGGAAATCATACTGGAGCAGGGTGGGTTCTAATCCCATCTGGTGATGTATATCTTCATAAAAGAGAAGAAGAGACAAAGAAGGGTGGCCAAAGAGGATGCATCTACACCCCAAGGAATGCCTGGGGCTAACCAGAAGAGACAGTACAGGTCTTCCCCTGGACGCTTCAGAGAGAGTGCTGGTTTGAACATGGTGATGTGGACTTCTGGCCTTCAAAGCAGTGAAATACTGAATCTCTGTCCTTATAAGCAACACAGTTCATGGTACTTCATTATGGCAGCCAAGGAAATGAGTACAAGATTTATGTTCCTTTGTGGGTTTTGTTTCATTCTGTTTTAGTATCAGTGAGGAAGGTGGATGTTAGTGATGCAAGACTGTAGATAAAGAGACTATTAGGAGGTTGTTGCAAAAATGAGAGAGAGGGAACAAGAACCGGACCTGGAGTACGAGAATCAAAGGGAAGATGTAGAAACCAACCCAAAGGCTGTTTGATAAGTAAGAGCCACAATATCAGGCACAGCGTCAAACACAGAGAAGGCAGACAAGAAAGGTTGGCTGCATAGTATAAGAATGAATGATCTTCTACTTCCAGAATAGCAGCATAAGGGGTCCACAGGCCCTCTCCCCAGCAAAACAAGGACAATTGGTGAAAAACATTTTTAAAATAATTAAGTCTCTGGAAATTTCTCTAAGGGCATACCAAAGCCAACCCACCACCATCACATTGATTCTGACTCATAGTGACCCTTTAGGACAGAGTATAACTGCCCCATGGGGTTTCTAAGACTGTCGATCTTTATGGAAGCAGACTTCCTGGTTAGAAGCCAAAGCTTTTGGTTAGGATCTTTAACCACAATGCCACCATAGCTCCTTAAGGGCACACAGCAGATGAAGAAGCATTTACTGAAGGACATTTGGAGCTCAGCAAGAAGAGTGAGAGCTTGTGACACTTAAGCCATGACTTCCTTTCTCTACCCCAACTCAGCATGATGATGGAAAGCCCAGTCTTGGCGCAAGTGGCCATGATGGGGCTTTGCTCTCTGCCCATCTCCCAGCCAAGGGTTACAGGGTCTGCTGGGTGGAGCAGGCCAGCAGCACTTCTCATCTTCCCCAACCATCTGTTGCAGAGGCTGAATTTCAGATGAAGTGATTAGGGCTCCTTCCCTCTACCTAACTCCAACAATCGTGGGAAGAAATGATGGAGAAGCTTGACATCATCAGTTAGAACAAGATCAAGAGCTATCTGTGGAATAATCAATTGCTCATATGCAAGTTCAAGTTGAAATTGAAAAAAATTAAAGTCCATGAAAGCCAAAGTATAACCTAGATTATATTCCAAGTGACCATCACAATAATAGATTTGATGCATTGAACACTAATGACCAAATATAAGACAACTTAAGAAATGATATAATATTATAGAGTAGCAGGCTGGAAGAGCAGGAGAAAGGGGATAAAAGCCTTGAACCCGGACAGAAGAGCAGT
>NW_006921860.1:2683983-2685225 GCF_000298275.1 Orycteropus afer afer | reverse complement strand
AATGACTCGACGGCACTTAACAACAACAACAAGAAGAAATGATATTAAGGCCATCAAACACAAAGAAAGGAAAAAATCATTACAAACACAGGAAAAGAAGAAAAGACCAAAATTAATATCACAAGAGACTCTGACACTTGGTTTTGAATGTAGAATTGCTAAAGCAAATTGAAGAAATTATAGAGCTGAGCAAAAGATTTCAAAGGACAGCTTGAGAAGATAAAGTGTTATAATGAAATGTGCAAAGACAGGGCAATAAAAAACCAAAGGAAAACATGCTTGGCATTTCCTAAGCTGAAAGAACTGAAGAGAAAATTCAAGCCTCAAGTTGGAACACTGAAGGAATGTATTGGCAAAATATTAAACGATGCAGGAAGCATCAAAAGGAGATGGAAGGAATACACTGTACCAAAAAGAATTGGTTGACATTCAACAGTTTCAGGAGGTAGTGTATAATCAAGAACCAAAGTGGGAGAAAAATGTGGAACATAACTATGGTAGTTATGTTTGTGTGTCAACTTGGCTGGGTCTGGTTGAGTGGCTGGGCTGCTGCTGGTAGTTATTCCCCATGATGAGACTGGTAATCTACTCCATGGTGGGATCTCCCACAAGCAGCTGAGTAGCTGCCTTTGGGATGTGGTCTGCTTCCTGTATATAAGGAGAAGCTTTGAGAATGGTCTCTGGCCTATGGCATGCTTGGACCCTGCACGTAGCCGTGTTGTTGCTCAGTAGTCTGCCATGCTCTGCTGACCTTGGGACTTACAATGGACTTAAGTTAATGTCCTGCCATGTGGATTGGTAACATTGGGACTGTGCCTTTTTAATTGTCAACCTTGAGGCTTCTCAGCCTCAGCACCCAGCAGCTGTCTGAGTGAAGAAATGCTTCTAGCTCCAGTGGGCTGGGAGCAGGAAGCAGAGCTGGACCCCAAGGTTGAGCGTCTTTCACCCAGCCCCTAGACCCTGGCACTTTGAACTTGGACATAAAGCCTCCAAATGTAAGAATAAACTCTTGTTAGTTAAGGTCGTCCCATTTGTGGTATATTTCTTGTCAGAGCGGCACTAGGGAACCAGGACAATAACTCACACACACACACAGAAAAGACCAAGTTTACTTGTCTGATAGAGACTCTGGAGAAACCCCTGAGACTATAGCCCTGAGTCCTCCTTCAAGCCTGGAATTGAAATCACTCCTGTGGCTCAACTCTCAGGCAAAGAACTGACAAACAGCTACAACAAAAAGAT
>NW_006921860.1:2682205-2683508 GCF_000298275.1 Orycteropus afer afer | reverse complement strand
TATTGCCAAGAATTTTCAGTTTTTAGCAACAGAAACATATGAGACATGAAAGAAATGGAGAAGTGTGACTTATACACAGGGAAGAAAAAAAAAAAAAAAAAACCTCTCTGTGTGAAGGTTCATCTCCCAGAATTGAAAAGGAAGTTAAAGCAGCCATGTAAATATATTCAAAATGCTAAATGAGATCATATTTAAAGAAGTAAAATAAAACATGGTGCCAAGGTCTCATTCAATGGAGAATATCAACACAGGGTGAGAATTTTTTTGTGTGTGGAAATCAAGTTGATAGAAATTACAATAACCAAAATGAAAAATTCACCAGAGAGTTTTGACCATTGATTTGATCTGGCAGAAAAATGGATCAGGAAATTTGAAGACAGATCAATAGTGATTTTGCACTCCAAAGAACATAGAGAAGAAAAAAATGAAGAAAAATGAACAGAGCCTCAGAAAACATGAGACACCATTAAATGCACCAACATACACATCATGGGAGTACCAGGAAAAGACAGAGAGAAGGCAGTCAAACAAACATGTGAAGAAACAATGGCTGAAACCATCCCAAATTTAATGAAAAGAAGTAATGTGAGTTTACTGAAACGTTCTTATTTGTGAAGTGTGGTATATGATTAGTCAATCATTTCTTTCTGCCTTCAAAGTTTTCTTTCCATCTTGGCTTACACTTTTTCACTATCAAGCATCTGGGTGTGGATGTCTGCATTTGTTTCTGCTCCTGGGGTACATGGAGCTAATTTTGAAGAGTGGTCTTCTGGATGTGTGCTTCTCAAACATTACTGTGCACATGGAGTTTAGAGTCCAGGTGCTGATTATGTCATCTCTGGTGGCTCTCGGATTCTGCATTCTAACAGGCTCCCAGTGATGCTGCTGATGCTGGCCTCCTACTGCACTTTGAACAGCAAGATTCCATAGGAATAGGTATTTTCCTAATTGTTATTGGTCCTAATTCTGCAAAACGACACCCATTGATACAGTCAGCTTGAATGTCACTGCGGTGTAGTAAATTACTTAGTGTGGCTTTTCTACCCATAAGTCTTTGTAAACTCTGTGGTGGAACTGCCATGAACAACCAAGTAGCTCCTGATTGTTAGTTGTCCACCTGGAGTATTTCTGTTGGGAGCAGCACAAAGTAATTTTCAGGGAAGTTCACTCTCTCTCAGGTGTACGGAATTCTGATGTTGGGATTGGTTAGTTTGGCCACTCTGCCAGGCTCAAAGGGAGGCCTCCTAGAGGCAGAAGAAGTCTGTCTGACTGCTGGCTGAGAAAGACATGCTGCTGAGAGAAA
>NW_006921860.1:2680215-2681435 GCF_000298275.1 Orycteropus afer afer | reverse complement strand
GATGTGAAGACAGTAGGAAAAAGGACTCAAGTCATGGGCTTGTCCCTTGTTGCTAGGACTGACTAGCTATTGGGTAACTTTTCACAGAGTGAACAAGAAAGTATCTCACCATGTGCTGTGCTGAGTGTGTCATTCTCTGTATCCTCACGACCACCATGAGTCACCACATATGCGGGAACACCATAGCTCCTGAATGCCACTCTGCTCCTCATCCAGAACAGCGATTCACAGCTTGGGCTTCCTTCCAGAATGATCTGAGAAGTGCTTAAATGTTCTTATCCCAGGCTGTATCCCAGAACAATGACATCAGCATTGCTGGGGGCTATGACCAGGCATTGGCATGTATTACAGATCCCCAGGTGGTTCCAACATGGAGCCATGGCTGAGAAACACTACTGTAGAAGTTACAGAATCATTGCCTGAAACCTGGGAGACGACTTGTCTGTCATCCATGTCCTGGCATGCCCTTGGCATCATTCATGCTCCTGCCTGCCAGTATTTGCTCTGCTTTCAGTAGTGTGCAGTATAAACACGGGAGGGTACATGTGGCTGTTAAAATTACTTTTATTGAATTTTTTTAAATTCTCCTAAAAAGAATTCCTAAATGATTTTCCACTTTGGTTTTTATTAATTTGTATATGAAGTTGGAGACCAAGACTCACACTTAGTTTCCCCTTCTATGATAAATATATGAGGTCTTCCTTATTGTACATACCCCACAAATGTGTGTGGATGGACATGCAAGTGAACAGGCAGAAGACTTACATCTAAAAGTCATCTCTAGTGGGGTAGGTCTGGAGTAAGTAAACAAGCATGTCTCCAAAACTTAACTCTATTTTTGTTTAATTGAAGTTATTGTTGTTGTTGTTAGGTGCCTTCAAGTCATCTCTGACTCGTAGTGACCCTATGAACAGCAGAACAAAACACTGTCCAGTCTTGTGCCAGCTTCATGATCCCTGCTATATCTGAGCCCATCATTGCAGCCACCGTGTCAATCCATCTCACTGAGGTCCTTCCCCTTCTTCATTGACCCTCCACTTTACTAAGCATGATATCGTTCTCCAGGGAATGGTTTCTTCTGACAACATGACCAAAGTAGGTAAGACAAAGTTTGGCCATTCTTGCTTCCAAGGAGCATTCCAGCTGCAATTCTTTCAGGACACATTTGGTAGTCCTTTTAGCAGACCATGGTACTCTTAGCATTCTTCTCCAACACCACA
>NW_006921860.1:2677291-2678585 GCF_000298275.1 Orycteropus afer afer | reverse complement strand
GTTTCTAAATTCAGGAGTGATGTTATCAAGGTCATATTTGGGCTCTCATGGACTTATTTTAATTGTCTTCAACTTCAAGTTGAACTTGCAAATGAGCAGTTGATGGTCTGTTCCACAATCAGCTCCTGGCCTTTTTTTGGCTGTAGATATTGAGCTTTTCTATCACCTCTTGTCACAGATGTAGTCAATCTTACTCTTGTGTATTCTACCTGGTGAAGTCCACATGTATGGTCATCACTTTTATTGTTGAAAAAGAGGATTTGCAATGAATGAGTTGTTGGTCTTGCAAAATTCTATCATGTGATGTCCAGTGTTATTTCTACCACTAAGGCCATTAATTGAAGTAATAAGTAATAATTACTTGATGTAATAAGTCCTAATTGAGAAAAATCTAGAAATAGGAGAGGAAAATAATCATCATTCCATATTCAAAGGCAGCTAGTTTTAATATATTAGTGTTTTTTTTCCTTAAAAATTTTATCCCCTAACTATAGTGATTAATTTTCCATCCAGATTTTTAAAGCTTAGCTTTTTACTATAAGCCTGTTTCTATGTAATTATGAACTGTCCCCAAATTTCCTCCTGTGGGGTGTTCTCTGGACATGGCAGAATTTTGGAGGAAGTGATGGGATCTAGGGTGCAGCTGTTTTGTTGATTTCCCATTTATTCAATTATTCTGCTCCTCGACACACTTTACTGAACATCTGCCCTCAGCTCTCTGAGACGCCTTTGTCCTGATACAGCCTCAGCCACGTCTTCTGATCTCTTGCCCTACACCACTCTGCACACAGCTATGTTGGCTCTCCCTCAGTTGTGTGTTTAAGGAGTGCTCATGCCTTCACACATTTAATGACCATCTAGTATTCTACTGTTTGAGAACACGGAGCTTTTTAAGCCCAAACGTCTTAATTCAGCACCACCATACAGATCTCCATGGTTTCTCCTAAGTCTGCTGGTTTGACTTTCTCCATCATTGACCACATCTGTTGTTCTTGGGTGTGTGCTGATGCCATGTTAGATTTGTACTGAAATGAAAGCAACCTATTTTGAACAGTTCTTTTAGGGACTGTAGAGAAGACCCTCCTCTGTCCACTCCCACCTCTTCTATCCCAGGCTGGAGGACCCACTGGCCACTGTGGGAAACACTGGTTTGAACCATAGTCAGTCACACAGTGGCAGCTCACTGGTCTTCAAACACATATGGATTACTATCTTCAAAACATTCAATGTACAGATTAATGAGAAAATAGTGAGGGCTGATGACTAGCTGAAAGGTTGTTGGCTCAAACCCCCC
>NW_006921860.1:2674772-2675981 GCF_000298275.1 Orycteropus afer afer | reverse complement strand
TTGTTTCTCCCCTTGTTGAGTCATGGCCATCATTAAATGAAGGTCCTGAAAGCTTACTCCATCCACGTCATTAAGGTCAACTCTACTTTGAGGAGGCAGCTCTTCCCCAGTGGTATTTTGAGTAGAGTTTGGTAGCATAGCGCCTAAGGCATTTGACTGCTAACCAGAAAGAAAGTTGGCGGTTCAAACCCACCAGCCACTCCGCAGAAGGAAGACTGGGCAGTCTACTTATAAAGATTTACTGCCTTGGACACCCAAAGGGGCTGGCTGTGAGTCGGAATTGACTCGATGGCAGTGAGTGAGTCCGGCCTGGCAGGCTCATCTTCTGGCACCATTTCAGACCAGGGTTCCCTGCTACTCATAAGGGGTTCAGTGGCCAGTTTTTTCACAACTTGATTGCCCTGTTGTGGTGGTTAAGGTTGTGTGTCAACTTGGCTGGGCTGTGGTTTTGAGTGGCTGAGCATCTGGATGGAGTCATTCCCGTGGTGAGATTGTAGGCCCCTCTCTGGGGAAATCTGCCTTTGGGGTGTGGCCTGCTTCCAGTTTAGAAGGAGATGCTGCTCTGGTGGTGCAGTGCCTAAGGCATGTGCCTGCTAACCAGACGGCTGGTGGTTCAGACCCAGCAGCCACTCCTCGGAAGGAAGGTTGAGCAGTCTACTTATGTAGTGATGCTGCCTCGGAAACCCAAGGAGGGGTCGCTGTGAGTTGTCTCTGACTGGACGGCAGTGAGTTTGGTTTGGGTTTGGGGAGAACGGTCTGCAGCTTATGAGTCCCTTTGGGGCCTGGGTTTGGCCAAGGTGCCATCGCTAGTTTCTGGACGTGAGCCAGTTGCCTGCCATGCGCCTGCTGATCTTGGGATTGTGCCTTTTGACTTGTGGTCCTTGGGTTCATTGGTCTCAGCAGCCAGCAGCTGTGAGCCAGAGGAAAAGCCTCTAACTCTAATGGGCCTGGAACCAAGTGGTGGCAGAACCAAGGCCCACGGCTGAGGGGCCTGTACCAAGCCCCTAGAGCCAGCACTTGGACCCCGGACTTCCAGCCTCCTACAGAGAACGAATCCGTTTGTTAAAGCCACCCTCGTCTGTTGTAGCAGCACGAGAGGACTGGGACACATGGCCTCGTTCCCAGCACGGCTTAGTCTGGAAGCTCCGCTGAAACCTGTGCACATGGTGACCCTGCTGGCACTCGAAATACTGGTGGCATAGTTTCCTA
>NW_006921860.1:2671919-2672757 GCF_000298275.1 Orycteropus afer afer | reverse complement strand
TTTAATTTGAATCACTAAGATGGTCTCCTGGGGCGGTCTGTCCACCAGTCTCCTCAGCTGCTTCCTCACCTCCCTCTGCTCCCCCAGTAACAACACTCACAGAAAGACCAGGGTTGGACTTTCCTCTGAGAAATCATGTGGTCTTAGTGGGTTGAAATTCCAAAGAAAGAAGTTGCTTTTCCTTCTACTGGAAAAGTATGGATCCAATGTTACGAAAGGGTGAAGACATCATGTGTCAAATGCTGTGTATTAAAATATTCTATTTCACCATGTACCCCTTCATGTCGGACAGTTTATTCAAACCAAATACCCAACAGGATTAAATAAGGGTTTTAAAAGAATAAACACGCTGAATATCAAACGCTTTCAGAAGCCAAACGAACATGAGAAATATCTTGGTGGATATTAAAAGAGATGAAATTGTAAAAACCTGTCCAAGAGAAAGCCACCAACACTGAGTTATATAAACACAGCGTTCTGTTTGGTCTTTTTCGTTCCATATTAACCTTAGCTTTTGTATTCGTCCATAAATATTAGGTATAAATTGCTTTCAAGACTTGGGATGAAAGCATTTACGTTTTTCTAAGACCTGGCCAACTGTGTAAACAAATTTCAGGAGGGATCTGTCTTTTCTTTGCCGGGCGGCCTGGCTGGCTCCTTGGCTAATCAAGTTCAGGACTGCTTGAGTCTGGTACTCTCTGGCCATTTCTGGAAGTGGCTCACAGAACTGGATGAGTGGGGACATAGACCACAGGGGTCTGTGACATACAGTGACCACTGGCTCTGCCCTTTTGCAAGCTAGCTATCTGGCTGTGGATGGTGGGTCCTTGGATTCTCT
>NW_006921860.1:2668488-2671274 GCF_000298275.1 Orycteropus afer afer | reverse complement strand
TAACTTGCCACAGTCTATGAAGTGCTTGGCTGCCAACTGAAAGCTCAGCAGTTCAAACCTACCAGCCACTCTATGGGAGATGGATGAGGCAGTCTCCTCCCCTAAAGACTGACAGCCTTGGAAACCCTTGGGGCTACTCTACTCTGTCCTGTAGGGTCACTATGAGCTGGAATGGACATGACAGTGGTGAGTTTTCTTTATTTTTTTTATTTTGTCTTGTTGTAGAAGGGAGGCAGAGTTTATTCCTTGGCTTCTAATTATTCCCCTAAAATGTGTATTTTTGCTGCTGCATTGATCATGTATTTTGATGGTCAGGAGCAATGATTTTAGTCTTCAAAAAGGTTGTTTTTCACTTAAATGGGTCACACTAAGTCATGCATCTTCCTTCAATACACTTCAATGAGACTTTGAGACAAGGAATTCTGACCTCTGGGGGTTAAGTAACCACATGCCTTTCCAAAGGGACACGTATGCACAGAATCTGTTCAATGAGTGTTATCATTCACTCATAATTTTATGAAGAACAGGGAAAGATTGTCTGATCTGCTGCCAGAAGATGAGTCCTTAGGTTGGAAGGCACTCAAATATGATGGGAAAAAGGGGCCTTCTCAAAGTAGAGTCAACCTTTATGACATGGATGGAGGAAAGCTTTTTAGACCTTCATTTGCTGATGGGACATGACACAAAATGAGAAGACACAGCTACAAACTCCTCTGGCAGTGCATGGCATGCTCAGCATTCCTTGCCAACAGCATAACTCAAAAGCATCAACTCTTCTTCAGTCTTCTTTATTCATTGTCCAGATTTCACATGCAAATGAGACAACTGAAAATACCCTGGCTTGGGTTAGGTACATCTTATTCTTCAAAGTGGGATCTTTACTCTTTAGCACTTATGCAGCAGACTTGAGCAATGCAATAAGACGTTTGATTTCTTGCCTGATGCTTCCCTGGGTGTTGATTATATATCCAAAAAAAATAAAATAACTGACAACTTCAGTCTTTTCTCCATTTACCGTTCTGTTGCTTATTGGTCCACTTGCGAGGATTTTTGTTTCCTTTATGCTGAGGTGTAGTCCATACTGAAGGCTGTGGTCTTTGATCTTCATTGCTAAGAGCTTCAAGTCATCTTCACTTTCAGCAAACATGGTTGTGTCAACTGCAGGTTGCTAATGAGCCTTTCTTCAATCCTGATGGCACATTCTTTATATAGTCCAGCTTCTCAGATTATTTGCTCAGCATACAGATTGAATAAGTATGGTAAAAGTATACAATTCTCACACACACCCTTCCTGATCTTAAACCATGCAGTATGCCCTTGTTTCATTTGAATGACAACCTCCTGTTCCCTGTTCAGTTTCCTCATGAGCACAATTAAGTGTTCTGGAATTCCCATTCTTTGCAATGTTATCCATAATTTGTTATGATCCACACAGTCAATTGCCTTTGCAATAAAACAGAGGTAAATATCTTTCTGGTATTCTTTGCTTTGAGCCAAGATCCATTGGACAGCAATGATAGCCCTCATTCCACGTACCATTCTGAATCCAGCTTGCATTTCTGGAACTTCTCTGTCAATATACTGCTGCCACTGTTTTTGAATGATCTTCACAAAAATTTTACTTGTTTGTGATACTAATGATATTGTTCAATAATTTCCACATTCAGTGGGATCACTTTTCTTTGGGATGGGTACAAATAGGGGTCTCTTCCAGTCAGTTGGCCAGATAGCTGTCTTCCAAGACAGAATAAGCAGAAGGAAGAAAAGACCACAATGGACATCAGAAGAGACTCTGAAACTTGCCCTTGAATGGAGAGTAGCTCAAGCAAGTGGAAGAAATGACAAGGTAAAAGAGGTGAACAGAAGATTTCAAAGGCAGCTCAAGAAGACAAAGTCAGTTATTATAATGAAATGTGCAAAGACCTAGAGTTAGGAAACCAAAAGGGAAGACCACGCTCAGCATTTCTTAAGCTGCAGGAACTGAAGAAAAAAATTAAAGCCTTGAGTTGCAATATTGAATGTTTCTATGGGAAAAATATTGAATGATGCAGGAAGCATCAAAAGAAGGTGGAAGAAATACACAGAGTCACTGTACCAAAAAGAACTGCTCAATATTCTTTCAGGAGGTGGCATATGATCAAGAACCAATGGTATTGAAGGAGCAAGTCCCAGTAGAAGTGAAGGAATTGGTGAAGAACAAGGCTCCAGAAATTGATGGAAGACCCACTGAGATGTTTCAACAATGGAGTGCCATGCTGGAGGCACTCACTCATCTATGCCAAGAAATTTGGAAGGCAGCTACCTAGCCAACTGACTAGAAGAGATCCCTATTTGTACCCATCCCAAAGAAAGGTGATGCAATAGAATGTGAAAATTATTGAACAATATCATTGATATTTCATGCAAGTAAAATCTTGCTGAAGATCATTCAAAAACAGTTATAGCAGGATATTGACAGAGATCTCTCAGAAATGCAAGCTGGATTCAGAAGAGGACGTGGAATGAGGGATATCATTGCTGATGTCAGATGGATCATGGCTCAAAGCAAAGAATACCAGAAAAATGTTTACTTGTGTTTTATTGACTATGCAAAAGCACTTGATTGTGTGCATCATAACAAATTATGGATAACATTGAGAAGAATGGGAATTCCAGAACATTGAATTGTGCTCATGAAGAACTTGTGCATAGACCAGGAGGCTGTCATTTGAACAGAACAAGGGGACATTGCATGGTTTAAAATCAAGAAGGGAGTGCATCGGGGTTGTATTCTTTCACCATACTTA
>NW_006921860.1:2665945-2667251 GCF_000298275.1 Orycteropus afer afer | reverse complement strand
ATGCACAAACAGTAGAAGAAAAACCAGATGATTGGGATCTTCTAAAAATTAAATTCTCATGTGCATCAAAAGGCTTCTCCAAAAGAGTAAAAAGATAACCTCCAGATTGGGGGAAAATATTCACCAATGACATAACTGACAAGGGACTTATCTCTAACATTTATAGAAAATTCCAACACCTCGACATCAAAAAGACAAATGATCCGATTAAAAAATGGGCAGAAGACATGAATAGACACTTCACCAAAGAGGATATTCAGGCGGCCAACAAACATATGAAGAAATGCTCACAATCGTTAGCCATTAGAGAGATGCAAATCAAAACAAAAATGAGATACCATCACGAAACAGAAAATGAAATTCACAAAACAGAAATTCACGAAACAGAAAATGATGAATGCTGGCAAGGATGTGGAGAGATTGGGACTCTCACACACTGCTGGTGGGACTGTAAAACGATACAACCACTGTGGAAAGCAGTATGGCGATTCCTTAAAAAGTTGGAGATAGAAATTTGACCCAGCAATCCCATTACTAGGTATTTATCTAAAGAAGTGAGAGGCAGGATAAGAACAGACCCATGTTCACTGCAGCACTATTTCCAATAGCCAAAAGATGGAAACAACCTAGATGTCCATCAACTGAAGAATGGACCACCAAACCATGGTAAATACACACAATGAAATACTACACAACACTCAACACTAATCAGAATCCATGAAACACCACATAATGTGGATGAACTTGGAGGACATTATGCTCAGTAAAATAAGTTAATCACAGAAGGACAAATATTTTATTAGTCCACTATTGTAAAAAGCCAAGGAAAAGTTTCTATATGGAAGGAAAATTTCTTTGTTAGTTACCAGGTGCAGGAAGGGAGGGGAGGGAACACTGCTAGATAGGTAAGAGACAAGTGGTAATTTGGGTGAAGGGAAAAGCAGTGTACCAGTAGCAAGTAACCACCACAAAACCACTAAGGAGAAGGGAGACACAGAGAGGTGCACAAGAGTGACAATCAAGACAAACACTTTCACATACATATTATTACATTATCAGTAATAACAAATACTAATCTACTGGTAGATACATAGCTGTCTACATGAGTAGACAGACTGAATGATCAGATATGTCTTGGCAAAAGGGTATATACCCATATATAAGGTTGGCAGATGATATTTCTACATGCGTATCCATATGTGCTGTTGTTGTTGTTATGTGCCGTCGAGTCTGACCCGACTCATAGTGACCCCTCCTTGGGTTTCCAAGGCAGTATCACTACAGAAGTAGATTGCCCCATCTTCCT
>NW_006921860.1:2664190-2664700 GCF_000298275.1 Orycteropus afer afer | reverse complement strand
AGTTCAAAGTGCCAGTCTCCAGGGGCTGGGTGAAAGCCGCTTGACCTTGGGGTCCAGCTCTGCCTCCTGCTTCCAGCCCAATGGAGCTAGAGGCGTTTCTTCACTCAGACAGCTGCTGGCTGCTTAGGCTGCCAAGCCCAAGGTTGACAAGTAAAGTGGCACAGTCCCAATGTTACCAAACCACATAGCAGGCCATTAATTCAAGTCCACTGTAAGTCCCAAGGTCAGCAGAGCATGGCAGGCTTCTGAACAATGACACAGCAGCATGCAGGGTCCAAGCGTGCCATAAGTTAGAGACCATTCCCAAAGCTCCTGCTTATGTACGGGAAGCAGACCACATACCCAAAGGTAGATACTCAGCTGCTCACAGTAGATTCCACCCTGGAGTTGATTACCAGTCTCATCATGGGGAATACTACATCCAACTGCCCAGCCACTCAACCAGGCCCAGCCAAGTTGACACAAAAACATAACCACCACATAGTCCTCATATGAATCCCACTTAATCAT
>NW_006921860.1:2633599-2644089 GCF_000298275.1 Orycteropus afer afer | reverse complement strand
GCAAGAATGGCCAGACTTTGTCTCACCTACTTTGGTCATGTTGTCAGAAGGAACCATTCCCTGGAGAGGGATATCATGCTTGGTAAAGTGGAGGGTCATTGAAGATGGAGAAGGTCCCCAGTGAGATGGATAGACAGTGGCTGCAACGATGGGCTCAGGTATAGAAAGGATCGTGAGGCTGGCCCAAGACTGGGCAGTGTTTCGTTCTGCTGTGCCTAGGGTCACTATGAGGCAGAGACGACTTGACAGACCTAACAACAACAACAAGATTTTGTGGAATTATAGTTTTCAACTCATTAAAAATTGTTGTGATAATAGCTGTATTGTGGAATTATGCAGGATTTGCCTGAGGCTCAGTTTCTAGTGAGCACAAAGCTAATGATGTGTAACATTATGAGCAGGATGCTTCTCTATACCCAAAGGGGCCTAAAGTAGTGTAGTGGAAGTGGGAACTGCCTGTATGCTCTCTTCAGTCTCCTGGTTGGGGTATTAAATGATGCGAACACCTAGAGAGTTATTCAAGTGTGTGTGTACTCACTGTCTGTAATTCTTCACCTCAAAATAATTCTTTGTAACATTTCAGACATGCTCTTGTTCCTTCACAACTAGATCTCACCAAAGCACCAACAACACAATTAATTTTTAAAGTAAAATCAGACAGTCAATTCTCCATCCTCATCTTCCTCAACTTAGTCATTCCACACAGTCGATGAAGACTTTTTATTCAGAACAACACCAAAACCAGCATCTCCTCTCTGATGCTTTTCTTTCTGCCTTCTCACAATTTTCTGCTGATTTATCCTCCTTTCCTTAACCTGTGACTATCAGAGCATTAAAAAAAAAATAAAATTGCCATCAAGTTGATTCTGACTCACAGAGCCCCTATAGTACAGAGTAGAACTGCCCCACAGGGTTTCTGACACTGTAAATCTACAGAAACAGAGTGCCTCATATTTCTCCTGTGGAATGGCTGGTGAGTTCGAACCACTGACCTTTTGGTTAGCAGCCAAATTCCTTACCCACTGAACCATAGGAGCTCCATTATCAGAGCACATGAGAGGGGAAGTTCTGACCCTCTGTTTGCATCACTCCTGAAGCGATATGCCTAGAAACACCATCTAGATGCTCTCTTCTGGACGATCTCCAGCCCTAGTTTTCCTCCTCTGGTCCACTGGAATATCCAATAAGTGATGCAAGCTTACTGTTTCTACAAGAGGCTCTTGATCTCCACCCCTAACCCTGCCCCATCTCTAGTCTTTCCCAGAAAAGACTAGAAAAGCCTTGGCGGTTCCCATTGGTTGCTGTCCCGTTGGCTCCAACTCTTGTTGGCCTTCATGTAACAGAACAAAACGCTGCCTGTCCCACGCCATCTTCATGACCATGGGTATGTTTGAGTTCAGTATTTTAGCTGTTGTGTCAATCTATCCCACTGAGAATGTCCCTCATCTTCACTGACTCTTCACTTCATCAAACTCTTCACTTTATCAAACTTCATCAAACATTTCACCAGGGATTGGTATTTCCTGATGACCGGTCCAGAGTAGACAAACTGCAGTCTTGGCAGCCTCACTTCTAAGAAGCACCCTGGCTGGATTGTCCCGTGACTGACGGGTTTATTCTTGCGGCAGTGCATGATGGATCCCATCATCTTCGCCAGCAGCACAGTGCGAGTACATCACTTCTGCTGCCTCCCTTTTCATTGTTCAGCTTTTGGATGCACATGAGGAGACTGGAAATACCATGGCTTGGGTCAAGCACATTTTAGCCATCAAAGTGGCATCTTGCTTCTGAAAACTTCAGAGAGGTCTTTTGCAGCAGATTTACTCTATGCAATGTGTCACTTGATATCTTGACTGCTGCTATCACGGACATTGATGGTTGATCGAAGGAGAATAAAATCACGACAAATTCAATTTCCTTTTCATTTTCATGATGTTGTTTATTTTGAGGTTTTTCATTTTCTTCATGTTCATGTGTAATCTACACTGAAGGCTCTAGTCTGACCCGCATCAGGGGCTCCTTCAAGTTGTCTTCATTTTTGGCAAGAAAAATTGTGTCATCTGCATATCAACAGGTTGTTAATGGGTCTTCCTCCAATCCTGATGCCATGTTCCTCATACAGTCCAACTTCTCAGATTATTTGTTTAGTATATAGGTGGAATAAATAAGGTAATAGGATTTCCAATTTTAAACCATGCAGCATCCTTTTGTTACATTTGAATGACTGCCTTTTGATCCATGTATGGGTTCCACATAGCACAATTAAGTGTTCTGGAACTCCCCTTCTCTGCTAGGTTATCTATAATTTATTAGGATCTATGCAGTCAAACCTTAGTCTAACCTAAGTCATCATATTTTCAATAGCCTCATATGCATGTGAAAGCTGGACAGTGAATAAAGAAAACCAAAGAAGACCTGATGCCTTGAATCGTGGTGTTGGCAAAGAATACTGAAAATAGCATCGACTGCCGGAAGAATGAACAAATCTATCCTGGAAGAAGTACACCTGGAATGCTTCTTAGAAGTGAGCATGTCCGGACTTCATCTCACCTACTTTGGTCATATTGTCAAGAGGAACCAGTCCCTGGAGGAGAATATCAGACTTGGTAAATTAGAGGGTCAGTGAAAAAAGGGGAAGACCCTCAATGAGAAAGATTGACATGGGGGCTACACCAATGGGCTCAAGTGTAGGAGGGGTTGTGAGGCTGGTGCAAAACCAGGCAGTATTTTGTTTTCTAACAACTACAACACACAGTCACATGCCTTCATGTTGTGGTTGTTATGTCCCGTCGAGTTGTCTCCAACTCATAGAGACCTCATGTACAGCAGAACCAACACGGCCCAGTCCTGCACCAGCCTCACAATCTTTGCTATACCTGAGCCCATTGTTGCAGCCACTGGACCAACCCATCTCACTGAGGGCCTTCTCCATTTTCATTGTCCCTCCACTTTGCCGAGCATGATATCCTTTTCCAGGGAATGGTTGCTTCTTACAACATAACCAAAGTAGGTGAGATGAAGTCTGGCCATTCTCGCTTCCAAGGACCATTCCGGCTGCACTTCATCCAGGACAGATTTGTTCATTCTTTTAGCAGTCCATTTGAGCATTCTTTGTTAACACCACAACTCAAAAGCATCAACTCTTCTTCAGTCTTCCTTTTTCATTGTCCATCTGTCACATGCATATGTGGCAATTGAAAATACTATGACTTGTGTCAAGCACACCTTAGTCTTCAAGGAAACATCTTTGCTCTTCAGCACATGAAAGAGGTCCTTTGCAGCAGATTTGCCCAATGCTATATAACATCTGTTATCTTGACTGCTGCTTCCATTGGTGTTGATTGTAGAACCAAGTAATATGAAGTCTTTGACAACTTCAATCTTTCCTCCATTTATCATAATGCTGCTTATTGGTCCCATTGTGAGGATTTTTGTTTTCTTTATGTTGAGGTGTAGTCCATACTGCAGACTATAGTCTTCAATCTTCATCAGTAAGTGTTTCAAGTCATCCTCACTTTCAGAGAGCAAAGTTGGGTCATCTGTGTAACACAGGTTGTTACTGAGTCTTCCTCTAATCCTGATGCTATGTTCTTCTTCATATAGTCCAGGTTCTCAGATTATTTGTTTAGCATACACATTGAATAAGTATGGTGAAAGGATACAATCCTGACACACTCCTTTCTTGATTTTAAACCATGTAGTGTCCCCTTGTTCTATTCAAACAACAGCCTTCTAGTCTATGTACAAGTTCCTCATGAGCATAATTAAGTATTCTGGAATTCCTGTTCTTCTCAATGTTACCCATAACTTTTTATGATCCATACAATCAAATACCTTTGCATAGTCAATAAAACACAAGTAAACATCTTTCTGGTATTCTTTGCTTTGAGCCAAGAGCCATCTGACATCAGCCATGGTATCCCTTGTTCCACGTCCTCTACTGAATTCAGTCTGCATTTCTGGAAGTTCTCTGTCAATATACTCCTGCAACCATTTTTGAATTATCTTCAGCAAGATTTTACTTACATGAAATATTAATATTAATGCAATATAGATATTGTTTGATAATTTCCACGTTCTGTGGGATCACCTTTGTTTGGAATGGGTACAAATATGGGTCTTTTCCAGTCAGTTGGCCAGGTAGTTATCTTCCAAATCTCTTGGCATAGCTGAGTGAGTGCCTCTACTCTGGCATCCATTTGTTGAAACATCTCAATGGGTATCCCATCCCATCAATTCCTGGGGTCTTGTTTTTTGCCACTTCCCTCAGTGCAGCTTTGACTTCTTCCTTCAGTTCCATTGGTCATTGATCATATGTCACCACCTGAAATGGATGAACATCAACCAATTCTTTTTAGTACAATGACTCTGTATTCCTTCCATCTTCTTTTGATGTTTCCTGCATCATTCAATATATTGCCCATAGAATCTTTCAATACTGCCACTTGAGGCTTAAATTTCCTCTTCAGTTCTTTCAGCTTGAGAACTGCCAAGTGTGCTCTTCCTCTTTGGCCTTCCAACTCCATGTCTTTGCACATTTTAATACAATAATTGACTTTGTCTTCTCAAGCTGCTCTTTGAAATCTTCTGTTCAGCTCTTTATCTCATCATTTCTTCCATTTGCTTTAGCTACTCGCCATTCAAGGGCAAGTTTCAGAGTCTCTTCTGACATCTATTTTGGCCTTTTCTTCCTTTCTTGTCTTTTTAAAGACCTTTTGCTTTCTTCTCGGATGATGTTCTTGATGTCATCCCACAATTCCTCTGGTTTTTGGTCAGTGGTGTTCAATGCATCAAATCTATTCTTTAGATGGTCTGTAAATTCAGGAGGGATATATTCAAAGTTGTATTTTGGCTCTTGTGGAATTTTTTCAATTGCCTACAACTTCAACTTGAACTTACAAATGAGCAGTTGATGGTTTGTTCCATAATCAGCTCCCAGCCTTGTTTTGGTGGAAGATATTGAGCTTCTCCTTCGCCTCTTGGCACACATGTAGTCAGTCCGATTCCTGTGTACTCCATGTGGTAAAGTCCACATGTATGGCCACCATTTGTATTGTTGAAAAAAGATATTTGCAATGAATAAGTCGTTGGTCATGCAAAATTCTATAATGCAATCTCCAGCAATTATTTCTATCTGCAAGGCTAAATTTTCCCACTACTGGTGATTCTTCTTTGTTTCCAACTTTTGCATTCCAGTCACCAGTGATAATCAGCACATCTTGGTTGCATGTTTGGTCAATTTCAGACTGTAGAAGTTGGTAAAAATCTTCAATTTCCTCATTTTTGGCTTTGATGGTTGGTGCATAAATTTGAATAGTAGTAGTATTAACTGGCTTTCCTTGTAGGTATATGGATATTATTCTATCACTGACAGCATTGTACTTCAGGATAGATCTTGAAACATTCTTTGTGACAATGATGCCACACCATTCCTCTTCAATTTGTCATTCCCAGCATAGTAGACCATATGGTTATCTGATTCACAATGGCCAAAACTGGTCCATTTCAGCTCACTAATGCCTAGGACATCAGTCTTTATGCATTCCATTTCATTTTTTATAACTTCCAATTTTCCTAGATTCATTCTTCATACATTCCATGTTCTGATTATCAGTGGATGTTTGCAGCTGTTTCTTCTCATATTCAGCAAATGGAGGCCCTGAAAGCTCTACTTTATCCATGTCATTAAGGTAGGCTCTGCTCTGAGGAGTCAGCTCTTTCTCAGTCCATTTTGAATGCCTTCCAACCAGAGGGGCTCATCTTCAGACATTGTATTGGAGAATGTTTCAGGGCTATTCATAAAAGTTTCCAGTAATATATCAGATAGTGTTTGACTACTGTTCATAAGTTTTTCACTGGCCAATTCTCTGGGAAGTGGATGGCCTCTTCCTTCTTTCAAGTCTTTGTCAGTCTGGAAGCTCCACCAAAACTGGTCCAGCATGGGCACCCCTGCTAACACACCCTCCAGCTTCACAGCAACACTCAAGCCACCACAATATGAAAAAGTGACAGACAAGTTCATCTCCCTTAGCTGTTCCAACTGCTCCACTCACTTCCTCGGTTACCCTGTACCTGTTCTGCCAGCCCTGTCTGCTGCTGCTCCCTGTCACCTGGGGTTGTACCACACCCAACTTACCTGTTCTGGCCACTGGCCTGGCCCACTGAAGCTGGAGGCTTTCTTCACTCAGGCAGCTGCTGGCTGCTGACGCTGACAAACCCAGGTCGACAGACAAAATGACACAGTCCCAATATAACCAAACCACACAGTAGGACACTGATCCAAGTGTATTGAGAGTCCTATGATTGGCAGACAACATGGTAGACTGCTGAATGATGACTCGGTTGCATGCAGCATTCAAGCATGCCAAAAGCTGTGGAACATTCCCAAAGCTTCTCCTTATGAACAGGAAGCAGACCACATCCCTAAGGCAGCTACTCAGCTGCTACAATAGATTGACCATGGAGATGATTACCAGTCTCACTATGGGGAATAACTACATCCATCTGCCCAGCCACTCAAAACCAGGCCCACCCAAGTTGACACACAAACTTAACCACCACATCACCTTTCCTTGGAATAGGCATGAATAATAGGCCAGGTACCTGTCTTCCAAACTTCTTGACATAGATGAGTAGGCACTTCCAATGTTGCATCGGTTTGTTGCAATATCTCAGTTGATATTCCATCCATTCCTAGAGCCTGGTTTTCACCAATGCCTTCATTTCATCTTGGACTTCTTCCTTCAGTACCAGCAGTTTTTGATCACATGCTGCATCTTGAAATCATTGAAATCAATGAGTTCCTCTTGGTAATGACACTGTGTGTTCCTTCTATCTTCTTTTGATGTTTCCTGTGTTATTCTTTTTTTTTTTTTTTTTTTATCCATAGAAATTCTCTTGGTAACATAAGTCAAAAGGCTAAATTTAATCTTCTAATGTCCTCTCTTCCTCACATCTCATAACCAAGTCATTAGTATGGATGTTACATATCAAAATATCGACAAATCCCACCACTTCTCACACACCACCACCAGCTTCTTGACCATGAGCCTGTCTCAGTGGGATGAAAACAATGCCTCCCGAGGTCCTGCTGTTTACCCTCTTGGCACCAGCAGTCCACCTTGGGGCAACCAGCATGGTCTTTTCAAAATGTAAGCTATGACATATCATTTCTTAATGAAAAAGTTCCAGTGAATTCCTCACAAGGAAAATCAAATCCAGACTCCTCACTGAGCCCTACAAGTCCCTATGGGAACTGGCTGCTGCCCGCTTCTTCCACCTCAATCCCATCAACTCCTTTGTTTCTCTGTTTTTATCATATGAGCCTTGCTAAGATCCTGAAAAAAATGTTTCTCTCTCTTCCCACTTCCAGGCCTCTGCTCTTGCTATTCTGTCTGCGAAGAGCACTGTCTTCCAAGTGTGCATACTGACTGTTCCCAGCAGTCTTTACAGTCATCGTCCCAACATCACCACCTCAGGATGGAGTCTCCAACCTCCCTAAATAACCAATGCCCATCACTTTCTAACTTCTCAATCACAATAACTATGGAGCAAAATTATATTCTTCCAAGTTTATCTGTGTATCTTCTAACTCTTCAACTAGAATGTAAGCTTCTTGAGAACAGACCTAATCTTGTTCACCAAGCACCTCAACGTGTCTCATAGTATGTATTGTGCATGTGTATTATATATTGTATATAAATATATATCGCTATAGCTCTGTGTCTGTGTACTAAGCTATCATCTGTTTATCCATTCATCACTTACCTACCTATCAATCATCTATCTGTCATCTCTCTATCATTTATCTATCATCTATCACCTACCTAAAATAATTAGATGGTACTCTCCTGGAGGGTGGACTGTGGACTATACTCTCCACTGTTCATAGTTCACAGCTGTGTACGTAGTAGATATTTAACTGTGTACCTAGCTGTTAAGGAATTAATCAGAAGACATATTCTTACATGGGCACTGCTGGACCACATTGATTCCAGGCTCATCTTGGGAACATCTGGGATTCACTGTTGTTGGAGAGAATGCTGTGGTGAGAAGTGATGGGTTGGATCCAGGGTGGAAATTCTCACTCTCCTCTGAGGGAATAGACACAATAGCATTCCTGGGTGGTTGCAAGCATCCCGTGGGTGCTGAAGCAGCTCCTTCACTCTTTATTGGTGACTGAAAATTAGGAGCAGCTGAGACTGCAGTTGGGTGCCCCAGCAGCAAGCAGCCTGGGTGGAGGGTGTGGAAGCTGGAAAGGCGGTGGCGTGCTATGGAATGGGCTCAACATCACAGGTTCCTCCGGCCATTGGCTGCCTCCCATTCCACAAAGAGTGAAAACACTGAAGTTGTAAAAGTCCTCTGGTATTTGAAGATTAAGCATTAGTTTAACACCCAGCTGTGGAAACATAGAGATTATTTTCTTCCTCTTTAACCTTTATTTTAAAAAAGAAAAGGGGATGGATCTTTAACCTTTGACTAATGAGAAGAACTTTCAAGAAAGAAGTGAATTTTTTGTACATGAAAATTATGAAGGAAACAAAACCGAATTATTTTATTTAGAATAATGCCTGGTGTGGTAGTTACAAAATCATATGAAGTGCTAAGTAATTATTTTGAGAAATCTACACCATAACTCCATAAACATGAGAATTCAAGTTCCAAACAGATTCTCTTTTCCATGCTATTACATGGAATAAATGTTACCATTGCATATCTTGAGGTGATTAAATTATTCAGATCTGCTTTATTCATTGCTGCAATTCTCAGAGAGTATAAATTTTGGAATTAGGGATAATTGAAACAGAGATCTTGGTTGAATTAACAGAAATCTGAGGTTAGAAGCAAGGGTAGTCGGGTCAGATCTTATGGGATATGATGTTGAATGTTGTGGACCAACTCACTGGGACATGATTCTCTGTGGTTTGGCAGACACTATGTAATCACCTTCCATTCTGTGATCTGATGTGATCAGCCAATCGCCTGAAAGGGGGAGTTCTCCTTGGGGTGTGGTCTACCTCCAGCATATAAATGGATTTCTGGCAAAGTTCACTTTCTATCTTGACCTGGAATTCATCTCTTTACCTGACTTCTGGTTCTTGGCATATCAGCCTGCAGGAGTCTCTGGCCTGCTGTCTAACCTGTAGACTTTGGATTCTCCAGCCCCCACAATTCCATGAGTCAGAAGAGGTCCCCAGCCTGACACCTGACTTATGGATGTGAGGCTTGCCAGCCTCCACCACTATATAAACCATTTCCTTGAAGTTATTCCCTCATCTGTCTATCTATCTATCTATCTATCTATGAATAAATATAAATATAAACATACATATATATGTTTCCCTGGAGTTTCTCCTCTAGTGACCCCAGAGTCAGGCATGGGAAATACCTTTACACCTGCAGGATCTTGAAGCCTTAGATTAGGGGTTAAACTCTATTGGTAGTTTGGCATGTGCAGCAGATGATGGACTGGGTACCAAGCCGTGTTCCCTCTTTTGTAGTGCATTGTTGCTGACCTCTTTGTCTCCCAGAGGGCTATGTGGTCATGCTCACCACTGACACGTGCAACTTTCAGTCAAAATTGCTGTGATACTTGTGTGTCAACTTGGCTGGGCCTGGTTGTATGGCTGGGCAGCTGGTGGTAGTTATTCCCCATGATGAGACTGGCAATCGACTCCATGGTGAGACCTACCACAAGCAGCTGAGTAGCTGCTTCAGGGATGTGGTCTGCTTCCCATATAAAAGAAGCAGCTTTGGGAATGGTCTTTAGCTTATGGCATGCTTGAACCCTGCATGGAGCCGACTCATTGTTCTGCAGCCTGACACACTCTGCTGACCTTGGGACTTTCAGTGGACTTGAATTAATTGTCTGCCATGTGGTTTGGTAACATCAGGACTGTGCCTTTTTACTTCTCAACCTTGGGTTTGCCAGCCTCAGCGACCAGCAGGTATCTGAGTGAAGAAAACCTCTAGCTTCACTGGCCCAGGGACAAAAGGTAGAACTGAAGCCCAAGGTTGAGGGGCTTTCACGCAGCACCTAGAGGCTAGGACTCTGAACTCAGACTTAAAGCCTCCAAGCTGTAAGACAATAAACCCCTGTTTGTTAAAGCCATCTCATTTGTGGTATATTCCTGTCCGAGCAGCACTAGGGAATGGAAACAATGGCTAAGAAGTAGATGACTCTTCTCCACCTTCTCCTCACCTATCTTGGCCAAGTGTAAAGAACTCAGAGGCCCTGCAGGAATGGGTATCCACAAGATGAAAAGTGTCATTTATAGGATATAGACAAATGTATAGGGATCAACGTTTGCTAGGGGTTACAGGGTAGGAAGGAGGGGAAGGAAGAGTCATTGTATGGGGACACTGAATTTCTGTTAAGTGTGGTGAAGTCGTCTGGACACTGAAGTGTGGTGGAGTCTTCTTGACACTGAAGTGTGGTGAAGTTGTCTGGAAACAGACAGTGGCGGTGGTTGTCCAACATAATGAACATA
>NW_006921860.1:2632871-2633404 GCF_000298275.1 Orycteropus afer afer | reverse complement strand
TATATTTGAGTTGAATTGTGGTGTTAGCAGAGAATATTGAATACACCATGGACTGCCAGAAGAACAAACCTGTCTTGAATGAAGTGCAACCAGAATGCTCCTTAGGAGCAAGGATGTTGAGACCTCACTTCTCCTACTTTGGACACAGTATCAGGAGGAACCACTCCCTGGGGAAAGACATTGTACTTGAAAAAGTAGAGAGGCAGCAAAAAGAAGGAACATCCTCAATGAGAAAGACTGACATGGTGGAACCAACAATGGCAACAATTGTGAGGAAAGCACAGGTCCTGGCAGTGTTTTTTCCTGTTGTACAGAGGGTTGTTATGAGTCAGAACTGACTTGATGGCCCATAACAACAACAATAGCAAATATATATATATATATAGTTGTTGTTTGCCGTTGAGTCAGCCCTGACTCATAGCGACTCCTCCTTGGGTTTCTGAGGCAGCATCACTACGGAAGTAGGATTGCCCAACCTTCCTTCCGAGGAGTGGCTGGTGGGTTTGAACCTCCAGCCTTCTGGTGAGCAGTCA
>NW_006921860.1:2625154-2625729 GCF_000298275.1 Orycteropus afer afer | reverse complement strand
TTGAACCACCAGCCGTCTGGTTAGCAGGCAAGTGTCTTAGCCACTATGCTACCAGAGCTCCTGAGCTCCCAATAGCAATAATAAATAAAAGAGATGGAAGGAATCAGGACCCACGAATCATCATCACGTTAGGAAAAGCTACCAATGGACCAGGAATACTTTCATTGAAGAATGGATTAAGCCAGTGGTGAGTTTTCTGCCAAGGTCATATTAGAGCAGCTGCCGTTACCCAAAGTTGTAAAATGCAGCTGTGCCGCATGTGATTCCTACAGATTGCTCCAGGCCCAGGTACATGCTATTTACAGGATGCAGGAGGGAAAAATGACAGCTAAGGCCATGGGCTGAGTGTACTGCGTAAGGGCCTTCTGAGAAGTATCTGACCATATCTCACTGACCAGATTGGGTCACGTGATCACCTAAAGATGTACAAAATAACTTTACTTGACTCACTACCTCCCCAAACAAAATAAAGGGTTTTATTTTATTTTATTTTTTTAATTTATTGTGATTTGGGTGAAGATTTACAGAGCAAATTCACTTTCCATACAGCAGTTCACATATACTTTGTCTCATGT
>NW_006921860.1:2620411-2622336 GCF_000298275.1 Orycteropus afer afer | reverse complement strand
TCCTCCGGACTGGCAAAAGTCCACAGCTCAGCCCACCTTTCTCTTCACCTTCTCCGTTTTTTCCCCAGTCACTGTGCACAGTCTTCCGTGCAGTCCCTGGCTAGCAGGGTGATTTTTGGGTTAATTCTTAGGTCCTACCACCACTCAGGAATCTCCAAGCCCTGTCTCCTGTGCCGTCAGGGTGGCTCAGGCCTCTGCCAGACTGCAGCTCCGTGTGTCTCCTTTTTTGGTATTTTCACACAAATTCTTCTGCTAGTTGGGGTTTAGTCCACTTTTGTATCCTTCCCTTCAAGGCTTAGGGGTCCACGATTATCTTCTGTGTCTGTGTTAATTGGTTTCCCTTTTCTTTGTTGAAGAGCCTCTGTGCAGTCCTTCTGCCTAGTCCACCATATTGCCTGAACTCCAAAATAAATGTTTTATTATTAAGGAATGTGGGGAGACCAGATAGAGATGAGGAAGCTACCAACATCCCCAACCACTTCCTTCAAACAGGCGGAAGGCTGAGCAGCTGTTCCTGTTTGACATTTTTGCATCATGTTCTCTTTCTTTTCCCTCCAAATCCATGAACAAATGCTGTGAAGACATTGCAAGCATACTTTGAAGAGCCCCTGCACTGATACCAAACTTGTTGTAGCTGTTGGGCCAGTTAAGTTCACTCTGATGCATAGGGACCTCATTTAAGTGCATTCTGATGCATAGGGACTTCATGAGACTTTAGGCTTCTTTGGCTGCAATCTTTATGGAAGCAGATTGCTAGGTCTTTTTTCCACAGAGACGCTGGTGGGTTTGAACCATGGACCTAGAGCATGTGACCGCTAACCAGAAGGCTAGTGGTTCAAACCTACCAGCCACTCCTCAGAAGGAAGACTGGGCAATCTACTTCCTTAGAGACATCACCTCAGAAACCCAAGGAGGGGTCACTATGAGTTGGAACCTACTTGATAGCAGTGAGTTTGGTTTTCATTTTTTATTTTACTTACTATTGCAGCACCAGGGATCCAGATACATAATTGAAGGTAAGTAATCAAAGGATTGAAGGATTAAGGAAAACGAAAATCCCCACACCTGGACCAATGTGCAACATCACAATAAATGGAGAAAATACTGAAGTGGTCAGGGATTTTATTTTACTTGGATCCACAATCAATGCCCATGGAAGCAGCAGTCAAGGAATCAGATGTTGTCCTGTACTGGGCAAATCTGCTGCAGAAGACCTGTGTACAGTGTTAATGAGTAAAGGTGTCACTTTACAAACTAAGGTGTGCCTGACTCAAGCCATGGTATTTTCAATAGCCTCACATGCGCATGAAAGCTGGACAATGAATAAGGAAGGCCAAAGAAGAATTGATACATTTGAAATGTGGTGTTGGCAAAGATTAGTGAAAATACCATGGACTGTCAGAAGAATGAACAAATCTGTCCTGGAAGAAGTGCAGCCAGAATGTTCTTTGGAAGCAAGAATGGTCAGACTTTATCTCACCTACTTTGGTCGTGTTATCAAAGGGACAATTCCCTGGAGGAAGATATCATGCTTGGTAAAGTGGAGGGTCAGCGAGAAAGAGGAAGACCCTCAATGAGATGGATGGGGACAGTGCCTGTGACGATGGGCCCAAGCCTAGCCAAGACTGTCAGGATGGCACAGGAGTGGGCAGTGTTTCGTTCTGTTGTACAAGGGGTCACTATGAGTCCAAGTGAACTTGGTGGGACCTAACAACAGCAATCAAAGGAGATCTGTCCTTTATATCACAATAATATAATTTGGTTCATTTCTGTCTCCCCAGTTAGATTAAGGAGCCCTGGTGGACCTTAGGTATTGGCTGCTAACTGAACGGTCAGAGGTTAGAACCACCTGTGGCTCCGTGGGAGCAAACCGTGGCTTTCTGCTTCCATGAAGACTGCAGCCTAGGAGACCCTACGTGGCAGCT
>NW_006921860.1:2618215-2619736 GCF_000298275.1 Orycteropus afer afer | reverse complement strand
TCAAGGCCATCCCATTTGTGGTATATGTTTTGTCAGAGCGGCACTAGGGAACCAGAACAGTAGGTAAGGACTGAATGTGAATGGATAAACGAGGATGACTGGAGAGTTAATACAAAGAAGCACAAGGAAACGTACATCATGGCACAATCAGTGTCCTCAAAGGAGTAACAGAAGCCAGGAGCCATTGCGTGCTCAGCCTATGCAGGTGCCCTTCAGAAACAAACAGCCCAGGAGAAGCAGCTTTCGAGAAACAATGTCAGCGGTCTTGCTTCACTGAGCACCTCCCCTGTGGCTGCCAGTGTCTCCCCCTCAGTCCTGGACTTCTCTCTGACTGTGCTCAGTGGCTCCATGTCTCCGAGC
This sequence comes from Orycteropus afer afer, assembly GCF_000298275.1. NCBI lineage: Eukaryota > Metazoa > Chordata > Mammalia > Tubulidentata > Orycteropodidae > Orycteropus > Orycteropus afer. The sequence continues at coordinate 2,619,376 of NW_006921860.1, read as the reverse complement.
CCACTGCAGCCATGGAACTGCCCATACCACAAAGCCTACCCCTGGGACTGGCACCCCCACAGGCTTGACCCTGATCTTCCAACTAGGACTCAGCCCATCATTGTTGTTAGGTGCCACTGAGTCATCTCCGACTCCTAGTGACCCTATGTACAGCTGAACGAAACACTGCCCAGTCCTGAGCCAGCTCCACGACCCCTGCTATACCTGAGCCCATCCATCCATTTTGCATAGTCAATAAAACACAAGTTCCCAGCCCACCGAGAATGAAGAAACCAGGGATCTGGAGAAGAGGTGGTGCTGTGGGTTGACTTGTGTTCCCCAAATACCTGTGGGACTCCTGTCCTGCCCTGTGGATGTGATCCCGTCTGACAATAGGGTTTCCTTTGCTGTCCTCAGGAGGCCGTATCAGCACAAGGTGTGCCCTAAACCTAATCACTTCTGCGTGATACCAGAGCAGGTGAGGCACAGAACGAGGAGCCCAAATGGGGAGAAGATGGATGCCGTGTGAAGACCGAGAAGGTGGAAGAGACAAACATATCCCCCAGCTGAGAGACGGAGAGCCTTCCTCCTGACTGGATCAGACTCCCAGGTTCCTGAACCGTGAGGAAATAAATTATGTTGTTTAAAACCCAGCAACTTGTGCTATTTCTGGGATGGTGGCATGAAAACAGAGGGAAATGTTGGTTTACAGCCTTTATATCCTTTATAAGGAGCTCTGGTGATGCAGCACCTAAGGCATCTGACTGCTAACCAGAAGGCTGGCAGTTCAAACCCACCAGCCACTCTGCAGAAGGGAGACTGGGCAATCTACTTCCATAAAGATTTACCACCTCAGAAACCCAAAGCAGATTGCTATGAGTTGGAATTGACTCGATGGCAGTGAGGTGTTTTTTGTTTTGTTTTGTTTTGTTTTGGCCACTTCTTGGAAGGAAGATGGGGCAATCTACTTCTGTAGTGATACTGCCTCGGAAACCCAAGAAAGGGTCGCTATGAGTTGGGTTCGACTCGATGGCACACAACAACACAACAACATGTCCTTTATAACCTGTTAAGAGGAGAGAGGAAGTGAGACTAGGAAGACAGAGAAAGAGACCAAATCCCCGTCAAAGCTGAAAGATGAGATCACCGAGCCATTGCTGAGCTGTTCAATATGGCTGTCTC
>NW_006921860.1:2616608-2617710 GCF_000298275.1 Orycteropus afer afer | reverse complement strand
GAAAACCATGGCTTGGATCAGGTGCACCTTAGCCTTCAAAGTAACGTCTTTGCTCTTTAGCACTTTAAAGGGGTCTTTTGCAGCAGATTTTCACAATGCAACACATTGTTTGATTTCTTGACTTCTGCTTTCATGGCTGTTAATTGTGGATGGGAGTAAAGAGAAATCCTTGAAAATCTTTGAGACCCTCAGTCTTCTCTGCATTTACTGTGCTGTTGTTTATTGGTCCACTTGTGAGGATTGTTGTTTTCTCATGTTGAGTTGTAACCCACAGTAAATGCTGCTCTTTGGTCTTCATTGGTGTTTGAAGCCTTCTTTGCTTTTAGCAAGCAAGGTTGTTGCTGCGTATCTCAGGTTGTTAATGCATCTTCCTCCAGTGCCACACTCTTCTTCACATAATCCAGCTTCTTGCATTATCTGCTTAGCATACAGATTGAATAAATATGGTGAAAGGATACAACCCTGATGCACTCCCTTCCTGATTTCAAACCATGAATATCCCCTTGTTCTGCTTGAATGACTGTCTCTTGGTCTATGTACAGGTTCCTCATGAGAACTATTAAGTGTTCTGGAATTCCCATTCTTTGCAATGTTATCCATAGTTTCTTGTGATCCACACAGTCGAATGCCTCTGCACAGTCAATAAACCACAGGTGAGCGTCTTTCCGGCATTCTCTGCTTTCAGCCAAGATCCGTCTGATGTCAGCAATGATGTCCTCATCCATGTCCTCCGCTGAAGCCACCTGAATTTCTGGCAGTTCCCTGTGGATGTACTGTTGCAACTGTTTTTTAATTATCTTCAGCAAAATTTTACTTGTGTGTAATATTAAATGACATTATTCAATAATTCCACATTCTGTTGGATTATCTTTCTTTGGAATGGACACATACATGAATTTTTCCCATAGAATCCTTCAATATTGCAACCCATGGCTTGGTTTTTCTTCTGTTCTTACAGATTGAGAACTGCTGAGTGTGGCCTTCTCTTTTGATTTTCTAACTCCAGGTCTTCGTACATTTTGTTACTTTAGTTTGTTTTATTGAGCCACCTTTTGAAATTTTCTGTTCATCATTCACCTTTTACTTCATCATTTACTTTAGC
>NW_006921860.1:2609980-2615812 GCF_000298275.1 Orycteropus afer afer | reverse complement strand
CTGGAGTCTTCCTCGTAGGCGTGTGGACATTATCCCGTCACTGACAGTGTTGTTGTTCAGGGTAGATCTTGAGATGCTCTTTCTGAGGATGCATGAGATGCCGCATCTCTTCATTTGTCATTCCTGGCACAGCCACCATTCGATTGTTAAATTCACAACGGCCAATACAAGTCCATTTCAGCTCACTAATGCCCAGGATATCAATTTTCAAGTGTTCTATTTGATTTTTGACAACTTCTAATTTTCCTAAATTCATACTTCGTCATCCATTAATGGCTATTTGTGGCTGTTTCTTCTTATTTTGAGTTAGGCCCCACTGCAAATGAAGGTCCCAAAAGATTTACTCTATCCATGTCATTGAGGCTGACTCTACTTTGAGGAGGCAGCTCTTTCCTCGTCATATTTTGAGTGCCTTCTGACCTGAAGGGCTCATCTTCTGGCACTGTATCAGACAGTACCTCGGGGCTGTTCATAAGGCTTTCACTGGCCTTTTATTTTTTAAGAAGTCGATTGCCAGATCTTTCTTGCTAGTGTGTCTTAGTCTGGAAGCCCCATTGAAACCTGTCCACCACGGGTGCCCTTGCTGGTACTAGAAATACCAGTGGCACACTTTCCAGCATAACAGAAACACACAATCCAGCATGGTACAAGAAACTAACTGACGAGCAGTGGAAATTTACCTTATTAAATTTAAATAAAATGTAAAATTTAGGTCCTATTCACACTGGCCATATTGGAAATGCTCCATACGTCAGCTCAGATCAGCTCAGACTGAACATCTCTTCTGTTGCAGGAAGACTGGTGGACTTCCCAGAAATCAGACGATAAGGAAGTTTCCAGTAGGTTTGGCTAACATATTTGTCAAGAAGAATATGGTTGAAGACTAGCCATTAGTTCCTCCAGCTATACCTTGGAAATATCTAATCCCTTTTCCTTTTGTCCCTGGCAGTGTTAAGCACTCTGCTGCTAACTGCAAGCTTGGTGGTCTAACCTGCCTGGTGGGTCTGCCTTCCATAAAGATCACAGCCTCAGACACCCTGTGGGGCAGTTCGGTCCGTGCAGTCGCTGTGAGTCGGGGGCAGTTCCGTCTGTGCAGTCGTGTGAGTTGGACTTAGCTGCAGCACCACGGACATAGTGAGCACGCCCTTGTGGTGCTTGGAGAGCACAGAAGAGCTACAATCAATATACGTGCAGCTGGGGTGGTTTTTCTCCAGGTTCAACCCCAAATCTATTGTTTTTAAAAAGGGAACTTTATTGTTTCTAAATCTGATTTAATTTTTGTCTGAGTCACAGTACCTCCTGTGGCAGGAAGTCCAACCTCGTCATTTCCAAGGAAAAATGTCAAGTCATTGTCTCCTTAGTTTTGTCCAGCTGGAGCCTGGTGGACTCAGGGGCTGCCCTTCTGCTCTTCTTTGGTAGAGTCCATCTGGCCTCTAGCACAGCCTGGGGCAGACGTGCCTGCCTGCTGCTCTCGCTGGCCTCTGATGGAACCCCTGAGGCCAGTGCATACTCCCAACCTTGGTCATCAGCCTCCACTCCTGACAGAGCTTCCAAGATGCCTGTGGCACCACCAGGACCATTGGTCCTCATACCGTGTGGGTCACAGGAATATTCTCCAACTACTGTGCCACACTGGGTCACCTTCCCTCTCTCAACCACTTCCCCGTCCCTTTCTGAGTACCTGAGAAAGTTCTAGATCTCAGGGGCTTGGCCATTAACCCCTTCTCAATACCTTCTGCCTAGAGCCACCTCTTTCCCATTTCTGCTCTTTGGCCACCACCACAGAGGACAAAGGACTCCTTTTCAAGCTTGCTCTCTGCTGGTGCTTTACATGGGGAGAGAAGGGCAGGTCCCACAGCTGGTAGTTTCCCTGTCCTACCCCATAAGGGAGGTTGGGCAATCTACTTCTGTAGTGATACCACCTCGGAAACCCAAGGAGGGGTCACCATGAGTCGGGGCTGACTCGACGGCACATAACAACAACAACAACAACCACCCCATAATGTCTCGACCACCCACTCCTCAAAATCAGGGCTCAGCCACTGACAGTGGGAGTGTGGTGTGGGCATGGGGGCAGCGAGGTGCAGGAGTGTGTTGGAACTGATTGGCTTGAGTTCTGGATTAATTCTTCAAGTCCAAATAATAATTTAAAAAAATATGAAAAAAGCTCTTGCAAATTAAAAGCACTGATTTTCAAAGCAATTGTCCCTTCCACGATCCCAAAAGCCCAGTTTTGGAACTCAGAGCAAGACTGGGGCGCTTAGTTTTAGAAGGGGGTTACATGTCTTTGGCCTTCAGTGACTGCTTCCCCGGACCTTCAATGAGGGCACTGGCTCAGGATAAGACACACACAGGCGGGGACTGTCTGTGGAGGTGTCTCGGTGGTATGCAGACTCCTTCAAGCGTCACGCCACACTGCCTTTCACCCGGTTTGCCCTCCTCACTGGTGATGCTCTGTGAGATTCGTAGAACAGCTGTTACTCCTCCTGATCTGTGGATGAGCTGCTGTGTGCACGGCTTTCTGAGCCACAGAGGGTCTCTGACGGCCCTCCAACGCTTCCAGGAACCATCCTTCCAGCCACGTGCTCTGGGTTCTGCTGTTCACTCTTCCTCCAATATGGACAAGAAGACCTATCAACTGAAAGGTAATCACGCATTGAAGAGATTTAACAAAGCAAGTTATTGGGACCCTTAGTGCTGTTGTTTTGAGGCTATTGTCGGTTGACAATGATTCCACAAGGTGACCGACCTCCAGGCAATGGAGCCCAGGGCTGCCCGGTGCCCACTGTCCCCACAGCTCACTGGGGCGGGATTGTCGCTCTCCACATGGATTTTATTGGTTTGTTTTTGGAAGCTGATTGTCAGCTGACAACGATTCCAGCCGGGCCACAAGGTGACCCCCAGGCGATGGATCCCAGCGCTGCCTGGTGCCCGCCATCCGCACGGTTCACTGGGGCGGGATTGCCACTCTCCACAGGGATTTTATTGGTTTGTTTTTGGAAGCTGATTGTCAGCTGACAACGATTCCAGCCGGGCCACAAGGTGACCCCCAGGCGATGGATCCCAGCGCTGCCTGGTGCCCGCCATCCGCACGGTTCACTGGGGCGGGATTGCCACTCTCCACAGGGATTTTATTGGCTTGTTTTTGGCAGCTGGCAGCCAGGCCTTGCTCCCTGCTCTTAGTCTGGAACCTCCACAGGAACCCGTGCAGCCCGTGCAAGCCTCGCTGACAGACCCCCGGCGGGTGAGCACGAGGGGCACTGGCTGGGCCAGAGCCCAGGTCTCCCACTCGGGAGCCAAGAGTCCCACCACTGAAGCACCATGCAAACAGGTGACTGACACAGTTTCAAATCCAGAAACACGTCCTTTTGCATTCTACACATTTTCCATAAATTCAACCCTCATTTTCTCTAGCGGGAGCCTAGTTTAAAACTAAACCCATTGCCATGGAGTGGATTCACACTCATAGCACCCCTAGAGGACAGATTAGAACTGCCCCACAGGGTTCCTAGGCTGTCAATCTGGACAGGAGCAGATGGCCTCATCTTTCTCCTGCCAAGTAACTTGTGGGTTTGAACTGCCGACCTTTGGGTTAGCAGCTGTGAGCTTCTAACTGCTGCACCACCAGAGCTCCGTTAGCCTGGGTTAGCAGCCTTAAAGCAATACTGGCAGGTCAGTGTTGAGTGAGGACCTGGAAACGCTAGAAAGACGGCAGTGTTCTGCTTTCTTCACAATGAACCGTTACCAAGGTCGTAACCCACGTGCATTAAAACACCAGGTCACTTGCTTCTCATGTATCTTTATAGAGTTTTGAGTGGAAAACGAAGCCTAGTGAAAGCCCAGCTCAGCCTCATCCCGTGTGGGTAAGGATTTCAAGGCTCCCAAGGCTACGAGTGGCAACTATGACCAAAATACTTTATAGGCATTTACACAGCCTGCGAATAAAGAGTGTCACTTACCGCTTGCTCCTAACTCCCCCTCCACGTGAGTGGCACAGGAGGCGGATCACGGCACATAGCTTGGTTCTGGGCTGTGGAAAAAGAGAAAAATAAGCAGTGTGCTTTCCTTAATAACCAGCTGGCAGAAATGCCCCAGTTTCCAAAAGTAATAGAACTGATGCATAAACATTTTCAAAATAGGACTCACTGTTTATTTCCAGCGGCATGATGCAAAACACTGAGCGACGCTGTGCCCCTCTCCTCCACACTGGAGTCCAATTAAGCCATGTCCAAGGCCAGGTTTACCAGTAATTCGTTCCTGCCCCAGAGAAGAAACATCAAGTTCTCGGTCTTTCTTACTCATTTAAGTGGCAATCACTAAGAACTTAGTCAGACGTTCCCATTAATGACAACAAAAAGGAAAAACAAAATTCCCAAATGTCTCCATTTCTTTTCTCTTTTGAAAGTGCCTTTCCTTTTTCTAATAATTTTTAATTTTTTTTTTATGTTTCAGGTGACGGTTTGCACACTGAGAGCAGGTTCCCCTTTAAGGAGTTCAACGCACACACTTCCCAGCCGTTGGTTACAACCGCCCCAGTGTGTCTGCGTTCTCATTGTTTCCACTCGCTTGCTCTGTTTCCGTTGGTTAGCCTCCCAGGCCTCCTGGCCTTCTCACCTTGGGTGTGGTCCCAATGGTGCCATTTCATGTCACAGAGCTCAGTGGTTAAGGGACACATTGCTCATGGGGCAAGTTGTTTATTTTTTCCCCATTTACTATTTTTATTATTAAAATACCATAAAAGTAATAGAGACAATGTCAGTAGGAAAACACTTTACCCTCTCTCTACAGTTACCAACAGACAGACGCTTCCCAGGGCCATGGATTCAGGACATATTCAGCCGCATTTTGACGAGAGGTGGATTTGGTTCCCTTCTGTCTTTGGCTAATGATGAACGAACGTGTTCTGTCTCCTTCCAGTGATGGTAACGCTTTGTTCTAAGGAGCCACACTGCTTCCTCATGTGGTCATTTGACACACAGACCGCCGCCTCCACAAGATGACAAGTGAATGTACTTGAATGTCAAGTTTCAAACGGACTCCACTGGACGATGCTACGTGAAGGTCACTGTGAGTCAGAGCTGAGTCGATGGCAACCGAAAACAACAGGAACATTTGTAAGCAGGAAAAACGACCTTCTCTGTATTGAGGATAACGTGTATCCACAAGTTTCCCAGGTTGTTTACTTATGGATCAGGTCCTTGCCTCCTGCCAGGATGCTCGCAGGAGAATGTCCACTGAGAAATGTCATCATCACCAAGCACGTCAGAGACTCAGGCGGGGAGGCTCGGCTCACTTTTCAACAAGCTCCTAGGCTTCCCGGCTGTCAGAGATGCGGCGGCAACCCCTCCCGCCGCGCTGTGTTCAGTCACCGCCTCCAGTGTCTTGGTGCTCGGTCATCACCCCCCGACACACCAGAGGGGATGAAAAGAGCAACCAGCCAGCCGCTGATCTGTCTCAAAATCGAACCAAACATCAGTTTGAGGTTCTAAATGTTCAGATCCGTTACCCACTAATCCTTATTTCTCTTCATGCTTCGCACCTCCTTTTCTAGGGCCCAAATGCCCCATCCTCCACTTGATTTATTGATTTAAATGAAGACTGGGCAATCTACTTAGGTAGAGATACCGCCTTGGAAACCCAAGGAGGGGTGGCTATGAGTCAGAAATGACTTGATGGCAGCGAGGGAAGCAGGATCAGATGTTTCTTTTTGTTTTGTTTTTGTTTATTTTCTAATGAGAACACTTGCTCATTCGGACCTAGTAAAATCCTCATTTTTGCACCTTTTCATTTTTCTCTTTATGTTTATCACAGTGTTTCCAGTCTGATGTGTCT
>NW_006921860.1:2567386-2589303 GCF_000298275.1 Orycteropus afer afer | reverse complement strand
CAATCATCAACTTTTTATGGAAAGGAAAGAGAGCCCAGAAAAGCCACTACTAAAGCACTACTGAAGCAGAACAGAGTAGGAGGTCTCACACTCCCAAACCTACTATACAGCCACGTTGGTCAAAACAGCCTGGTATGGGTACAATGACAGACACAAAGACATGTGGAACAGAATTGAGAGCCCAGAAATAGATCCATTCACCTATGGACAGCTGGTCTTTGACAAGGGACTGAAACTCATTAAATGGGGAAGGGATAGTCTCTTTAACAAATGGTGCTAACAACACTGGATATCCATTTGCAGAAAAATGAAACACGATCCCTATCTCATACTATATACAAAAACTAACTCAAGATGGATTGAAGACCTAAATGTAAAACCCCAAACCATGAAGATTATCAAAGACAAAATAAAGGCAAACACAGGGGCCTAATCCGTGGCATAAACACACTGAATACACTGAAAAGGCACAGGCAGCAGAAGGCAAAGTCAACTAGAAGCTCCCCAAATTAAACTTTTATGTGCATAGAAAACTCCAACACCTCAATGAAGAGGGACAAATGATCCAATTAAAAATGGGCAGAAGACATGAACAGACACTTCACCAAAGAAGACATTCAGGTGGCCAACAAACACATGAAGAAATGTTTACGATCATTAGCCACTAAAAAAAAAAAAAAAAAATTCACTGCTGTCAAGTCATTTAGAGAAATGCAAATCCAAACAACAATGGGATATTATCTCACCCCAGCACTAAAAGTAAAATTAAAGGAAAAAAACAAAGGAAACCAACAAATGCTAGCGAGGATGTGGAGAGACTGGAGCCCTCACACACTGCTGGTGGGACTGTGAAATGGTGCAACCACTGTGGGAAACAGTACGGCACTTCCTTAAGTAGCTGGGAACAGAAATACCATCTGGTCCAGCGTTTATCCTAGACAAATAAGAGCTATGACACAAACAGACATGCACATGAGTGTTCATCCCAGCACTATTCAGTGTAGCAGAAAGGTGGAAGCTAACTAGGTGCCCATCAACTGGTGAACAGATAAACAAACTATGGTACCTACACACAATGGAATACTACATAAAAAGTTAAACAGTAACAATGAATCTGCAAAAGCCCTTTGTAATATGGATGAACTTAGAGGACACTGTGCTAGGTAAAATTAGTCAATCACAAAAGGACTAATATTGTATGAGAGACCACTCCTGTAAAAAGTTAAGAAAAGGTCTACACACAGAAAGAGTTATTTGTTGATGGTTACCAGGGGTGGGAGGGGGAGAGACACAAACCACTAACAAGAGGGTGTTTTTGTTGTTGTTGTTATTTGCCGTCGAGTCGGCCCCGACTCATAGCGACCCCTCCTTGGGTTTCCAAGGCAGTATCACTACGGAAGTAGGATTGCCCAACCTTCCTTCCGAGGAGTGGCTGGTGGGTTTGAACCGCCAGCCTTCTGGTTATCATTCAAGTGCCTTAGCCACTATGCTACCAGAGCTCCCAACATGTGGTAACTTAGGTGAAGGGAAAGGCAACCTACGATAAGGGGGAGGTCAGGGTCAGGAAGACCCTGGGAGGAGCACGAGAGTTAAGGCCCACAAAGGCGAGGACGACTCCATCCATGGTCCGGCAATAACAGTCATGACCAAACCCATGTGCGGACACATGGATGCAAGCTGAACAGGGGTGGGAAGGTGAGAGGCTATGCCCATGAGCAAACATAGGTTTGACGAGGATAAAAAAGCAAAGGCTGAGTCCACCTTACTCACCTACTTCTGCAGGAAGCTTCTGAACTGTGCATTGGTTTAGGGTCTGGAACTGCGATTCTTGGCAGCAGGAAAGAGGGGGAGACGTAGAGCTCTATGGAGACCTTGGCCAAACAAAGATCAAATGAGATTTTACAAAACCCTCTGGAATGAAAACGTCACCTGCCACAGACACTAACAGCCCAGCTTGCTGCCCTGACATCGCTCAGGCTGCATCCGTGTCTCTCCTGTTTCTCATTGGTTGGTTGGTTCTCCACTCACAATGGGTCAGGTGGGGGCATCTGCAAGGTCTCTGAAAGGGAGGGTGGGAGGCTATGAAACCCCACCCAGAAAAGTGGGTCCTGAAGATCCAAAAAGCAGGTGGGGTGCAGTTAATTTCACAACAACACATGCCTCTCAGCAGTTCTATTGTCTCACGGTAGGTGTTGGACATAATAAAGTTACGTGTTTATTTCGTCTACCAGGTTGGCCCAATAGGGCTATGTCCAGATGACAAAAACGAACTAATTGCTTCCACCAAATCAGTCATTTCTGTGACAATGAATTCAAAGCAACGCAGAAATAAAGGGATAGAGTCACTCATCGTTCCTTCTCAATCTGCTGTGTGTTTGCTTCCTGCTTTCCAAAGCCAACCCCTTAGACCAACAGTCACTGCGATGGCTCAAGGGATAGGCAAGTGCTCAGAAATGTGCACCAAGAGGCAGTAATGGCGTCCGCAAGGACACACCATTCTGTGAGAGCTGTTCTTGCGTCCAACCACATACGCCACTGACAATGACGTGTCCAGGATCTCCCTGTCTCTAAGAAAATTGAAGAAATGTTTTTGGAGCGAGCTGCTTAGAATAGTCGTGTCTCCAGTTGTTTCACTTCACTGACACCCCCGCAGACACACACACGCACGCACATGCACACACACGCACGCACTCACATGCACACACACGCACGCACATGCACACACACGCACGCACATGCACACACGGCTGCATTCACAGATCCGCCTTTGCTGGTTTGGGTTTTCTGCTTTGCTCTCTGTTTTCACAGAGGTCTGCCTCTAGGAAAAGGAGCTCTGGTGGCACAGCGGTTAAAGCATTCACCTGCTAACCAAAAGGTCAGTGGTTTAAACCCACTGGCTGCTCCACAGGAAAAAGATGAGGCAGTCTGCTTCCTAATGTTTGACTCTCTCCCATGGGGTAGCTATGAGTTGGAATAGACTGGCAGCAGTGGGCTTGGGTTCGGTGTCTAGGAAAATCACCCACTGAAATAGCCTTTCTGAACTTTCCTAACACCACAGCACACAGTTTCATTGTCCGTGTTCTTTGCATAAGAAAACAAAATACCCACACTGTATAGATTGTGTTTCTGGATAAGCATATTGTTTTATTTTTTTTGCAATGGAATTTAAAATCTTCCAATTCTGTGGGATGAAATAACAAACTCAGAAATGGCAGAGTGTCCGAGAGAGGTGTGTGTTTAATTGTGCTATCAGGGAAGCATGACCCTCCTTTTTAAATGGACTCTCAGATGGGTGTTTATATAATGCGTTGTGCTGAGTACTGTCCTGTGAGTCTGCTCACAATTGATATGAATCTTTATTAAATAAATAACCATTGCACTTAATTAAAAGCACTCAAGCAGCTGTGACAGCCCACTGGATGAGTGCGTATGCAAGCGCACGTTTGACCCTGGGAGAGGGTCATTCTGTCCACTTTTGTGAGTAAGCAGCCACTCAAGTAGCTGACTAGAAAAGGCCATTAGGTTCTGGGCTGAACAAAGAGACAGACAAAAGTATTAGAAGCCTCAAGACGTGTAAAGACGGAAAAAGCGCAGTCCTGACAGGATCCTGTGAGAGTAAAAAGCCCCCTTTTACAAATGCTATTTTCTTTATAACAAACCAACAACAGCAACAAGAGTGGTTCTATGCCCTAAATGATACCACAGCTTTTTCAAGCAACGTTTGGACAAGGTGCGAGGATTGTAAAATCACATCACGCCAGTTTTGCAAGTGTTGCCCTCAGCGCCACCCTTCACTGCCTGCTCTGACATAGTGCAGCTGGGCCCTGCAGACTTTCCCCTCCATCCGCTGCTGAGATACGAGGCTTTGCCAGGAGAGGGCGCTGCAGAGCAGGAAGGAGACTTGCTTGGGCCCGTGCTCACTGGGCAGCCTTCTCCAGCTCTTAGCCAAGTGCTGGCTTATGGCTCAGACCCGTTCTCCAGCATCAGGGGTCCACAGTACCCGGCAGTTAGCAACCACATGCAGAAACCCTTGGGCAGTTTGCCTCAGCAAGGCCCCTCCTGTAAGAAGCCGCCCATGCAGAGCTGTTTCCTGCAGATCTCTGGCACGATCGGAGGGTGACTGCCAGCAACTTCCACCCAAGTGGCACTACAGCGACCTCTCTGCCATCCAAGGAGTCACAGACTTGCCCTCCCCACCAAGGTTGGACCGTGTCCCTGGAAGGAAGGACCCCTTGATGGCCTGTGTCAGCCCTAGGGTAGGGACACCTCCTTACGGCTGCCTTCTCCTTACCTGCCCCCCTGCATGGCCCCAGTCCTCTGTTGTGGTTGATAATTCTTTAGTCTTCTCAGTGCCAATTGCTGTGTGGTTCCCGCCTCCAAAATGGTCTCGCCTGGTGCAGACGTGAATGCCAACTTACCCCGTGAGGGTGCAATGTGCTGCTTACATGCTTATAATGCACAAAAGGAACACAGGGGTTGGTCCAGGAATTAGGAACCGAGTGCAGAGGCTTCATCTTCCTGTATCCTTGTGGCTGCTTCGTGCCATTATGCCAGTGGACGTGGACAGCCATGACTGGGCCAGGCTGCAGCAAGGTGGGGTTTTGCAGTGAGCGACCCCTCAGCAGGAGGCAAAACCCTGGCAAGGCCTCTGTCTCAGAGTCGTCAGTGCTGGTTGGCACTCTGCTTCAGCTCCTCCCAGCCGTGGGCTCTGGGGCCAGTTTTGTAAACTCTGGAACCCCGTTTCCTCAATGTGAAATCTGGATAAATTTAAGGAGCTAATGTGTGCAAGTTACCACCAACAGTAGAAGCTCAATAAAGGGAACCTCTGTTACCAGGAGGCTGGAGTGTCACCCACGGTAAGTGCTCAACTACTAGCTAAACCTGCCTTGCCAGAAAGGGCTGGCAATCTCTTTTGAAAGCTCAGAGCCTTGGAGACCCCGTGGGGCAGTTGTACTTGGCACACGTGGAGTCACCATGGGCAGAATCGGTTCGATGGCCATTAACCACGACTGTTACTAGAATCACAGCTATCAGAAAGGTCATCAACATTGAGCAGTTCCACTGGAGGTGTTTGGGTTAGACCCCAAGGAGAAGGTGCCGGGAAAGGGTTCAGTTCTGCTGGCTGTGATTAGAGACCCGCCCGGTCAGCAGTAAGAGAGGCTGCCCCAGTGAGTGGATGCTGGGGACGGAGGCGAAAGCCTGGACGAGCGCAGCAGACACGGACAGCCAGGGGTTCAAGCACAAGGGCAGTCTGTCAGCAAGCATCACACGTGGAGTCAGGACATGGGGTCCCTCATCGAGGGCTATCCACCCTGCAGGTCAGCAGGTCAGCAGGTCAGCAGGTCAGCAATGCCAGCTCAAGAGCAGATTCCACAGGGCGAGCAACGCTGCCAACCAGGCAGAAGCAAGGTCACTGTGAGGGTCCCCTCCAGCCCAGAGTGACAGTGAGTCCTTTGCATCTCTCCTGTCCATCCTTCTGAGGGCTCCAGGTAGCCACGGAAGTTGCTAATCAGATTAACAAAGTATGATCTGTGTGTGTTGACTTCTCACAGGATCACTGACTCGTTCAAAATGATTGTGGCGGCCCTTGTTTCTTTCAAAGGGGTAACTTACAATTCCTTGCATCAGAACTGTGAGGTACAACAGGAAGTTCTACTTTACGAGGACAGAGCTCTTTCTCCCCCACGACACTAAAGGTCATCTCATTCTTACTAAGAAGAAACCTGTGTGCTGCATCGGCGTGGAAACATATCCCTTCGGAAGCTAATAGTGATGCCCTGGAGGGCAACCTGCAGATTGTCCACCTTCTGTGCAACGGGACAGGTGGTCACTCACGGGAACACGCGGGGCTGCTTCCGTGCAACGGGACAGGTGGTCACTCACGGGAATACGCGGGGCTGGTTCTTGCAGAAAACAAGCGAAGATTAGAACACGGCCTGTGTCCAAGACTCCAGAGGTCCCACAGTCATGGTCCACTGACCTCGTGATGGTTGTAGGTGCCTGCGGAGGAATCCAGGGATCTCACAGTGTCCTGGTTCTCTAGTGCTGCTCTGACAAGAATGTACCACAGATGGGATGCTTGGACAAACAGGAGTTTATTCTCTCACAGTTTGGAGGCTTTCAGTCTGAGTTCAAATCCCAGGCTCCGGGGCTGCAGGAAGCCCCTCGACCTTGGGCTTTAGCTCTGCCTCCTGCTCCCGGCCACTGAAGCTGGAGGCTTCTCTTCACTCAGACAGCTGCTGGCTGCTCTCAAGTCCAAGGCTGACAAGTCAAAAGGCACAGTCCCGATGTTACCACACCACACGGCAGGCCATTAATCCAAGTCCACTGAAAGTCCCAAGGTCAGCAGAGTGTGGCAGGCTGGTGAACAATGACACAGCTACATGCAGGGTTCACGCATGCCTAAGCTAGAGACCATTCCCAAAGCTGTTTCTTATATACGGGAAGCCAATCACAGACCCAAAGCAGCTACTCAGCTGCTCCCAGTAGATCCCACCATGGAGCTGATTACCAGTCTCATCATGGGGAACACCACCACCAGCTGCCCAGCCACTCAACCAGGCCCAGCCAAGGTAACGTACATATGCAACTACCACACACAGTCACGGCCTGCTGACCTCCTGGGGGTCGAAGACGGTGCCTTCAGAGCTTCATGGTGTTTGGGCACCCAGTGCTCTCTTAGATTCATGTATCTAACGGAACCGCCCGCCAACCAAACACGTTGCATTCCCAGTCACTGACAAAGTTCCCGGCCAGCACCCTGGAAATCTTCATCAGTTGGAACCCTGACTGACTGGATGCTGCCCAATTGCGAGCTGTTACGCCTCCATGTTGTTGTTTGGAGGTGCGGTCAGGTCAGTTCCAGCTCATGGCAATGACCCTACAGGACAGAGTGGAACTGCCCAACAGTGTTTCCAAGGTTGTCAGCCTTTCCAGGTGCCGACTGCCCCATCGCTCTCCCAGAGCGGCTGCTGGGTTGGAACTGCTGGCCCTGGTTAGCGGCTGAATCCCATAGCCACGGCTCCACCGGCGCTCCTTCAAGACCAGAGTGATTTGTCAACGGCCTTCTGAGTTGTTTCTTCTTGACAGATCACTGGCTTTGTATCAGCTTTCCACTCTCTCCTCCTTCAATGAATTAATGTTGCACCGTCCCTGCTCATGACAACAAAGTTCCATTTGACAGTGGCATGAGTGGCAGGACAGGCTGTTACTTGTCACCCCTGGGTGCTGTGGTCAACCCCCACCCCACCCCAGTGCCTCATCACTGCCTTCCAATAAAAACCAGGTACCATTGGCTCAGCTCTGCCTCATGGTACCCCCACATGTGTCGGGGTACAACAGCGCCCCAAAGGCTTTTCAGCAGCTCATCTCTGCCTCATGGCACCCCCATGTGTGTCGGGGTGGTACCCCCACATGTGTTGGGGTACAAGAGTGCCCCAAAGGCTTTTCAGCAGGTCAGCTCTGCCTCACAGCACCCCCATGTGTGTTGGGGTGACACCCCAACATGTGTCAGGGTAGAACCCCATGTGTTTTGGGGCAGCACCCCCACATGTGTCAGGGTACAAAAGCACCCCGCAGGCTTTTCAAGGGCTCAACTCTGCCTCACGGCAGTCCCACATGTGTTGGGATGGCACCCCCACGTGTGTTGGGGTGGCACCCCCACGTGTGTTGGGGTGGCACCCCCACGTGTGTCAGGGTACAACAGCACCCCGCAGGCTTTTCAGCGGCTCAGCTCTGCCTCGCAGCACTCCCACATGTGTTGGGGTGGCACCCCCACGTGTGTAGAGGTGGCACCCCCACACGTGTCAGGGTACAACAGCACCCCGCAGGCTTTTCAAGGGCTCAGCTCTGCCTCACGGCAGTCCCACATGTGTTGGGGTGGCACCCCCACGTGTGTAGAGGTGGCACCCCCACGTGTGTAGAGGTGGCACCCCCACGTGTGTTGGGGTACAACAGCGCCCCACAGGCTTTTCAGCGGCTCAGCTCTGCCTCGCAGGCTTTTCGACGCCTGAGTTTTCAGAAGCCCGTCTCCAGGCCTTCGTTCCGAGGGGCCTCTGGGGAGACTGAACCTCCAGTCTCTGAGTTAGGGGCCAAGTGCCCGACCACTGCATGGCCAGGGCCCCTTCTCTAAACCAGTAGAAACTCTAGTGAAGGCACCGAGAAAAGTCCGGAATTCTGAAGTGAAAGGAAAGTTTAGAAGTATTTTACAAAATGCAGCTCAACTCTGACAGAACTGGGCAACGCTGACCACGTGGTACCCACGACTTGTGAGAGGCTTTTGCTTCAGCTGAAAGTGACTCTCCTGCCTCCGGCGCAGGGCTTTTGAAGGCACTGGAACCAGCTTCAGGCTCGCTCAGCTCCGAGGGTTCTTTCTGTGGATCGTGGAGGCTTCGTTTTGGCTGCAAGGCCTCGCCTGTTGCCATGCCTTTGAGATTTCAGAGAACGCAAACATGAAACTTTCTGAGTGTCTTATCATTACCGTTCATCTAAATGTAAAAGTGGAAAAATGAATTTAAACTTCCTTTTTGTTCCCAAACGTGTTCATCACCATTTGGCCACATCCATTTTGCTTTTGGTCTTCCATAGAATGTAGGTGGAACTGGAAAATATTTGTGGTTAAGACAAATATGGTTTTATTGGAATAATCAACAAACAGTTCAGAAGGAATGCTTTCGAACGTTGCATTTTTAAACAATTCTTCACTAGTATTTTTCCTTAAATTGGTATCTTTGCCTCTACTTCTCTACACTCTGATTTCCTCATTCTTCTAAGGAAAAATCGCTCACTTAGATTTCTGTGTACATGGAGGGCTATCTGTCTATTGTCTGAAAGAACACATCAGCTGGACGATCATTCTATATTTGGATTTGTTCTTCCCGTGTGTAATGAAAGGGGTTCTGGTGCAGCAGTAAAAGCAGTAGGCTGCTAACAAAGAGGTTGGAGGTGTGAACCACCAGCTGTTCCGAGGGAGAAAGATGAGGCAGTCAACTTCCATAAAGACTGACAGCCTTGGAGACGCTGGGGGCAGTTCCCCTCTGTCCTCTAGGGGTGCTGTGGGTCAGAATGGACTCCACGGCAGTGGGTGTGGTTAGGGCTTTGCTTCTGTGAAGACTGACAGCCTTGGAGACCCTGTGGGCAGTTCCCCTCTGTCCTCTAGGGGCGCTGTGAGTGGAATCGACTGGATGGCACACTGCCCCCCCACCATAGAATTCCAGCACTTCTCTTTGACTGAAGACTGTATTTAGCTGAAAAAGTATCTTGACCGATGCTTTGCTGTAGAAGGTGAGGCTCTCAGGGGCTGTGAAGTACAAGGCCGCAGTTGACATGAGGACAGGGAGATGAGGAGGGTTTGCAGGGCCGGACAGGGAGTGAAGGGGCATGAGCAAAGAAGGAAGAGGACGAGGCCTGAGGTCTGGGAGAGGCAGGAAGCTGCAGTGTTCGTGCCGGAAGTACCTCCCGGCACCTCTCCACTTGTTTTGGTTACCTCTGTGCTGCTGTCATAGAAAACACCACAGGTGGGTGACTTGAACAAACAGGAATTTATTGTCTCACTATTTGGAGGCAATAAGTCCAAGTTCAAAGTGCCAGCTCCAGGGGCTGGGTGAAGGCCTATCAATCTCGGGCTTCAGCTCTGCCTCCTGCTCCCGGGCCACTGAAGCTGGAGGCGTTTCTTCACTCAGGCAGCTGCTGGCTGCTGAGGCCGACAAGCCCAAGGTTGACAAGTAAAAAGGCACTTTCCCGAGTAACAGTCCCAGGATTGGCAGACAACATGGCAGGCTGTTGAATGAAGACTCGGCTACATGCAGGGTCCAAGCGTGCCGTGAGCTGGAGACCACTCCCCAGGCTTCTCCTTCTATACTGGGAGCAGACCACATCCCTAAAGCAGCTCCACAGCCCCTCACAGTCAATCCCACCATGGAGTTGATCACCAGTCACATCATGGGGAATAACTACCACCAGCTGCCCAGCCATTCAACCAGGCCCAGCCAAGTTGACACACAACTCTTAGAAACAACTGACAGAAACCAAAATCTTTTGATAAAACCCAAGGGAAGTAGCAAGTGGCTCTGACTCCTGGCCACTCGGTGGTGCAAATGTGGAAAGAGGGCCGTTGGAAGCCACCCAAGGCTCCTCAGAAGATGGGCCTGGCCACTGGCTCCCCCAGCCAGGGAGCTCACATCCACACGCATGCATCCTCCGCTCTGGACCCTGGGGTCCTGATCCAGACTTTCTCTGAGGGCTGTAGGGGAGGAACCTGCCTTCCACTCTGAGATGTCCCAGAGCTTTCTTGGTTTGTCTCTCCACCTTCACATGGGCCCAGTGTGGCTTTGTGTCTCTCCCCCTCTTTTATAAGATGGCACTCTGATGGCATTGGAACCACCTACTCCAGCCTCTCTTGTTGATTGATAACGGCTTCAGAGACCCTGCATCCAAGCAAGGCCACATTCCCAGGTGCAGGGGTTAGGAACTGAGCATGTCCTTGGGAGACATCGTTCAACCCACCAAAAAAGACAGAAAAACAAACCCACTGCCATGGAGTTGATTCCAACTCATAGCAACCCCCTTTGGGTTTCTGATGTGGGAGATCTTTATGGAAGTGGACTGCCCAGTCTTTCTTCTGCAGAGTGGCTGGGGTTTGAACCACCAACCTTCTGGTTAGCACTCAAATGTCTTGGGCACTATGCTACCAGAGCACCTTCATTCCACCCACAGCAGAAGGAAAAGTCTAACCAGACACGTTAGCAACCCCACTTCCCGCCATGCAGCCCAGCACCCCTCTTTCTCTGTGGATTCCCCACCTCTAAGCTTCCCTCCCATGAGACTCAGCTGAAGTGTCAGCTTCTCAATGAGGTCCCAGGTCTCTCGCAAAAACTGCCACTGCTCTCGTGAGACACTTAGCCCGTCTCAGCACTTTGTATCCCAGGTGTTTGTGACCTCACCGTGTTGACTCGCGGGGCCAGCGGAGGCTCAGTGTCAGAGCCTTCGCCTCCATGCGGGAGACCCGGGCTCCATCCCCAGTCCCCGCCCGACTGTCTGTGGAGGGCAGGGCGTTGCTGGGATGCTCAACAGGTTTCAGCAGAGCTTCCAGACGGAGAGCAACTCGGAAGAAAGGGCTGGGGACCTAGGCCGGAAACTCAGTGAGGACCTGTGGGTCGCAAGGTCCGGTCCACAGCCACTGCAGGGACGGGCAGGACCACCTGTGCCTTGTCGCGTTCTGCAGGGAGCCGACCTAAAGGCAGCTGGCCGCAGTACTGACAGACACACTGAGCGGGCCCTGCACAGCTGTCCGCGTGGTAAACACGAGAGGGCAGTTTCAGCATGTGCTAGAAACAGGGCCTGACTCCTGAGGAGGTCAGCCTGCTTCGCCGTGGCCTGCTCAGGGCTGCAGCGCATTGTCCTAGTGCACCCCTCTGTTCTCCTCAGCACGTCGGAAACGGGGTCTCCATCGGGGGCCAGCCGCAGCACCAGCTGCGCCGCACACAGTCACAGGGAAGGGCCCTCTCCCCCTACCCCACTCCACCGGGGACGGAACGACCATCCAAGCAAGAGCAAAGGACAAGGCTCCAGGGCCCCCATCTCTGCCCTCCCCGGCTCTGCCCCCCATCTCTACCCCCTCCATCTCTGCCCCCCATCCTTGTCCCCCAGTCTCTGCATCCCCATCTCCCCCACATCTCTGTCCCCTGGTCTCTGCACCCCCATCCCTGCTCCCCTCTGTCTCTGCTCCCCTCCGTCTCTGCCCCCCTCTGTCTCTGCCGTTAAACTATTAAACAGGTCCAAATGCTGTTGCGGGATGCGACCGGTTTGGATGCCAGGAAACAGGGCTCGTTTTAAGCAGAGAAGAGAGCGAGCTGGCCTCGCTGCCATGTGGACACTTCCCACTTGGGAATTCCAGAGCACTTTCACAATTTTTTTTTAACATTTGTTCATTATTCTTTTTTTTTGTTACATCTTTTTTGGTGTGTGTGCTAAATACGTAGGTAAGAAAACATCACAGTTCATACCATATTCATGCATGTGGCTCCGTGACATTCCACGGTGGTCCCAGTGTCAGCCCTCGCTGGGCCTGGAGTTTTCTGTCTCCTTTCACACAGGTCAGTGTCCCGCGGCGAGATGTCTGCCCTCCAGTTCCTGCAGAGCGTGGGGCCGGGAGGCAGCCTCACTGTCCCCGGTGAGCAGCTCAGCCTGTTCTCCCATCTGGGAGGGAGGCTCCGGGCTCCTGTAGGCTTTCTGGTGACTGTTCTTCCCACTCTCCAATCCCATCACAGCTAAAGCGGATGGAAGAGATGATGAAGGAAAGGAGCCGAACAGAAGATTTCAAAGGGCAGCTCGGGAAGACAAAGTCAATTACTCTACCGAAGCGTGCCAAGACCTGGGGTTAGAAAAGCAAAAGGAAAGAGCACACTGCGCATTTCTCAAACTGAAAGAACTGAAGAAACAATTCAAGCCTCGAGTTGCAATACTGTCTCTGGGCAAAATGTTGAATGATGCAGGAAACACAGAGAGAAGATGGAGGGAACACAGAGAGTCACTGGACCAAAAAGAACTGGTCGATGTTCAACTATTTCAGGAGGTGGCATGTGATCAACAAGCAACGGTATTGAAGGAAGAAGCCCAAGCTGCACTGAAGGAATTGGCAAGAAACAAGGCTCCAGGAGCTGACGGAATACCCACTGAACTGTTTCAACAAACAGATGCCCTGCTGGAGGCACTCATTCGGCTTTGCCAAGAGATTTGGAAGACAGCTACCTGGCCAACTGACTGGAAGAGATCCATATTTGCACCCATTCCAAAGAAAGGTGATCCCACAGAATGTGGAAATTATAAAAAAATATAATTAATATGACACTCAAGTAAAATAATTTTAAAACAGTTGCAGCACTGTACTGACAGGGAACTGCCAGAAATGCAGGCTGGACTCAGAAGAGGACGTGGAATGAGGGATGTCATTGCTGACGTCAGACGGACCTTGGCTGAAAGCCAATACCAGAGAGACGTTTACTTATGTTTTATTGACTATGCGAAGGCATTCACTTGTGTGGATCATAACAAATTGTGGATAACATTGAGAAGAATGGGAATTCCAGAACACTTAATTGTGCTCATGAGGAACCTGTCCATAGATCAGGAGGCTCTCGTTCAAACGGAACAAAGGGATACTGCATGTTTAAAATCAAGAAGGGTGTGTGCCACGGTTGTATCCTTTCACTATACCTATTCAGTCTGTATGCTGAACAAATAATCCAAGATGTTGGACTATATGAAGAAGAACGTGGCATAAGGATTGGAGGAAGACTCATTAACGACCTGCGATATGCAGACAGCACGACCTTGTTGAAGCGGAGACGACATGAAGCACTCACTGACGAAGATGAAACACTGCAGTCTGCCGTATGGATTCCACCTCAGCATAAAGAAGATGACAGCCCCACAACCGGACCAATAAGCAGCATCATAGTAAATGGAGAAAAGACTGAAGCTGTCAGGGATTTCATCAACACCCATGGAAGCAGCAGTCAAGAAATAAGAAGACATATTGCACTGGGCAAATCTGCTGCGAAAGAGTTCTTTAAAGTGCTGAAGAGCAAAGATGTCACTTTGAGCACTAAGGTGCGCCTGACCCGAGCCATGGTATTTCCAATCGCTTCATATGCCTGTGAGAGCTGGATAATGTGTAAGGAAGGCCGAAGAAGAGTTGATGCTTTTGAGTTGTTGGCGAAGAATGCTGAGAGTACCATGGACTGCCTGAAGAACTAACAAATCTGTCTCAGAGGAAGTGCAGCTGGAATGCTCCTTGGAGGTGAGAGTGGCCAGACTTTGTCTCACCTACTTTGGTCATGTTGTCAGGAGGAATCCTTCCCTGGAGAAGGATGTCATTTGGTAAAGTGGAGGGTGGACAAGAAAGGGATAGGCCCTCAGCACGATGGATAGACACAGTGGCTGCAACAATGGGCTCAGATATGGCAAAGATCATGAGGCTAGCACAGGACCGGGCAGTGTTGCGTTCTGTTGAACACCAGGTCGCTGTGAGAGGGAGCTGAGTCAACGGCACCCAACAACAACAATAACCCCTGCTGGCCCTCCCCCCCGGCCCTCCGCCAGGGCAGGAGGCGCAGGAACCCTTTTCTAAAGTCCCCTCCCAGCCACAGGCACCGTCAGCTTTTACTGATTATAAACAAGCAGAACAAGGAGTGTTGAGGGAGGAGAAAAAACACTGACCAAAAGGATTTGTTTGCTTTTTCCTTCACTGACACTGGGCTGAGAAAAGGCAGTTACGGGAAACAGCTTCCCTGGAAACAGCCCCGGCCTCCCGGCCCCACCCCGGCACCACAGCTCCCCACCGAGGCCCCGGAGCGGGTGCTGCCGGGTGGTCTACATCTGCAGCGGGGCCTCCAGCGCTCCGCAGGAATCAGGGCCTGGGTGGCGGGAACAGAACAATTTTGGGTTTTATAGCGTGTGGTTGAATTCACTAAGGTGCACTCTCTTTAATCAAGCAACGCAGCATGCTGTCCTGTGCTGTGTACACAGGGACCTGCGTGAGACGGGACCTGGCTGCGCCTCCAGCGGGCCATCAGGGTCCCAGCCACCCCGACTCCCGCGGCCCCACCCTGGCCCTCTGCAGACGCCTGTCCATCTGTCCTACAACAGCGGTCCCTGCAGCGGCTCAGTGGCCGGCATGAGTCCACCTCCTTCTTTCCCGCAGGCCAGTCCTGGTGCTGTGGGTTGATCTGTGTCACTCAGAAGGTAAGTATTGAGGCTCTAATCCAGGAACATGACCTTGTTTGAGATTAGGTCCTTGAACATGTCAGCATTGACATGAGGTTGCCCTGGAGTGTGGTGGGTCCTAATGCCATCTGAGACAGATTGACAGAGGGAAGATGGCCACAATGACAACGGAGGTGAAGACTGTCGAGATGCAGTCACAGCCAAGGAGTGCCAAGTGCAGGCCACCAGCAGATGCTGCAGAGACAGGCAAGGATTCCTTCCCTTCAGCAGCCAGCCTGCATCCCGGACTCGGACTCCAGGCTCCTGGACCCTGAGAGAATCTGCTCCGGTGGCTGTAAGGTCCCAGCTGTGGTCCTTTGTCACAGCCTCCCCAGAGTAAGATGGGGCTGTGCAGCCTAGTCTCGTCCGAGTCACAGCGCTGATAGAGGACAGAGTGCACCTGCCCACAGGCTCTCCCAGGCTGTCAATCTTCACGGAAGCAAAGCCCACACCACACCCACTGCCGTGGAGTCCATTCTGACCCACAGCACCCCTAGGGGAGAGAATGGAACTCCCCAAGATGGGGTTTCATGAAAGGACAATTTTCAAAGACATGTGAGCACGTAGCTGGGACTGCAAAGGGCCGTGTAGGGCTCTGGTGCCAGGAACAGCAGGAGCTGAGGGCCGGCAAGGGGCACAACCCAGAGCCAGAGCCAGGAGACATTTTGCTGTGAAAGAACATCTGTGCGCTTACTTGCTAAGGAGCCCTGATGGTACAGTGGTTAACGTGCTCAGCTGCTAACCCAAAGGTCCGTAGCTGGAGCCACTTTGTGGGAGGAAGATGTGACAGTCCATGTCCGTAAAGACTGACAGCCTTGGAAACCCTGTGGGGCACTTCTGCTCTTACAGGGTCACTATGGGTCAGCACGGACTTGACGACAGTGGGAACCCATTTTCCAAATTGGATAAACACCATCTGTTATGTCCCCACACAGCCCACCCTCTTGATCACTGTTCAGCGCTTTGCTTTTTAAAGGTTGTGGGGTCAGGGAGATAAGAGCCCTGAGAGCCGTGGTGCTGGCCCAGCTCCTGGCCACTGCACTGAGGTCAGTACCGCTCCATGGCACAGGTGGAGACATGGCCACGTCCTCCTTGTATGCAGCGATGAAGCTGCAGGTCCGGATCTGAGCTCAACTCTTGTACCACGTGCAGCTGCTCGCCGGCTTCCCTGTTGGAGGGGCCGAGACACTCTCATAGATTGCCACCGGGCACAGACGCCAGCGAGCCCCGGGATTCTCATCGCTCTGAAGGCTGAACGCCAAACCCAGCTCCAGGACATGCCAGTCCCCTCCTTGTTGGAGCCCAGGCCCCTCGGCTCTGGGTGACCCTCACAGACGCGTCTTTCCCAGTATGTGAGCAATCTCTGTGCTGCTCCGCAGAACCCAGAAGCAATTAGGTTTAGGATCCACCCCACACCGGATGACCTCAACGGGCTGCACTGCTTTAGACGGCGTAGGGAAGGGAACAGCATTGCATCAGGCTACGTTAGAAGGTACACAGTTCACAGTGCCGGTGGATATTTTGGGGGACATAATTCAAGCCATACTCAAAGTCTTGTCAGCAGCCAGACCCCTGCCACAGAGGGGCTTCCTGTCCCCCTCTTTGGGTGGAGATAACCAGGTTCTGCTTCTCTGGGTCGGGGTGGCCTGGCCGGGGTGGCTGGCTAGTGCAAACCTGGCCGGGGTTCCATCTCTATGGGCCCTCTGAAGGTAGAACGGACAACCTCCACCTCCACCCCTGAGCAGATGCCGTCTCACTCTTCCACTAAGAAGACACCCACAAAGTTGAAAGGTGAACACCCCTTCCAACACTGGAGATGGAACCCAGTCCTACCCTTATCAGAGTCATCAGTATGGATGGCTCTAAAGACCCTGGAGAGCTCCCCGCCCCTCAGCCTCTGGCAAAGTGTAACAAAACAAACAACACAACAACAGGGGTGGGTAGGTATCCTTTCTTCTCTAGGGAGCTCACGGGGTGAGCCGTTCTAAAGCTTGAGTGCCCCGCTTGGAGAGCTCACACCTCCCCCCAAGCCGGGAGCAGACCCTCGGACACAGCGTGTGCTGACAGAACATGGTTTGTGCTTCCTGGATGGTTGAAGTGTGCAGAAGGAGGGAAGACGGGCTCCAGGAAGGACCCTGTCAACATCAAGCTTGGAAGCTGGGGGAGCCGGGCCCCCCAGGAATGTGCTCAGCCACTGAGCAGGCTGGCAGGGCTGGACACCTGGTGGATCCCAGAAGCAGACAAGCACAGACCACAGGACTCCAGGGAGGGGAGGCGGGGACAAGGACACCCCACCATCCCGGACTTAGTAAACGCCTGCTCTCACACATCCCTCCTTCCTCCTCAACATGCCCCGGCTTCTTTCTTATTCTCTCAGGACTGTGCTTCGGCAGGAAAGAGTGGAGGGTGCGTTAGGCAAATCCACCTGTTAGGAGGCAGCTGAGATGCTGACCCTTCCGATTAAGGAGCGTGTCAACCTCATTACAAGCTCCTGATCCCAGGGGCCTTTAGCACAGCCCCTCCCGTAAGAGGACGTAGCCCCGAGGCAGATGTTGGGTGAAGGATTTGGAAATGTGTGGCTCTCGGCTCCACACAGGCAGGTCTACGTGACCTATCAATGCGGCCAGCTCAACAAACAGGTCATTGGACACATGATCGGCCCTCTTTCTGAGTAAGAAATAGAAAATGAATGTGGGCTGAGTGCCTCCAAACGTGACCTTTAATTGGGGTGAAAACAGAGGCACCCACAAGGAGGCCAGGTGGGGACCGGGTGTTTCTGCTGTGCATTCTCACCCCAGGCAGACAGCAGCCACTGAAGGCCAACGCTGAGGAAGTACCGCCTGTCCTAGCCGCCAGCAAGGCAGCCATCTCCCACCCAGGAATCAGCTAAGAACCCTACAAACAAGGTTGGTGTGAGCTGCTGTGACTCAGCGCCAACTCGCAGCGACCCCGTGCACGCAGACAACTTTGCGCCCTCGGTTTTTAAGGCTGTGGCCTCTGAGAGGCAGAGCCCAGGCTTGTCTTTGGAGGCTTTCAGCTAGTGGTCAGGCTCTTCACCATTTCTGTCACCAGGGACTCCTGCATAGGGACAAGGAGAACGTGCACACACGTGGACTGACACTTGTCCCACTAGGTGATTCCAAATTGTTCCTTGTGTAGCCATGTGTCTGTACATGCTCAGACCCTCAGCAGCCCAGACACTGTCACAGTGAAGAGGAGCAGCTTCAGCCAACACTCTATTTCTACAGTAATTAAGGAAGGACCCATCTGCCCACGCGCCCACTCCCCTACCACCTTGTGGCTTGTCCCTCCCTCTGCAGTAAGCCCTCAGGGCAGGCATGTCTCACTCACCTAGTGCTCCCTGCACCTTGTGGGAGCTCTGCCAGGTCATGGGGACTTCAGGCACATTTTGAAGTTTTCCTTCCCTGACGCATCTGGATGGCTTTCATCGTCAGACAATAGTCATGTCTCATGTGCCGTTGCCTTAAAATCACCACAGTTTAATCTAATGTTTGGAACCACATCCTACCTGCAGGAAGCTCGTCAGGAGGACAGTGTGTCCAGAAGAGAAAACCGACACACCCACCCAACATAGCTGTTAATTAACATCGGGACAGAATAAAGTCTTGTCTCCTGGACTCACACAAGGATCAGAGTCAAGCGAAGGACAGTGGCCGGCCACCATCATTGTCAGGTTGCCTGGTACCCTTCCTTCAGTCACGTAATCTGGAAACATTGGGAGAGAGCAGCTAGCCCAGGTTCAAACATAAATCAAGACAAATGTCACAGAAGAGAGTATATACTTTTCAGTAAACAGAACACTTATGCCATGTCACTGCGTTCGGTTCAGTCACGGTGCCACACAAGGAGCCCAGGAGCACAAGCTTGCAGACAGCTCCGTCAGGAATCCAGTGTTTGAGAACGCTGACCCAGACAGCCTCTCCTAGGACGATGAAGACGACACCATCAGTTCCAGCACAGGTGTGTCAGGCTTTACCACAGCATCACTTACGGTGTCACAGTACTAGAAAACAAGAGGGTACCTGCATGTCCAACAAGAAAAAGGCCGAGTGGGGTCGTCACAGGGTGGGACGCCTTGCTCACTGTGTAACACTGAGTACGGGAAACCGAGCCTCCAACTGCATATCCAAAATAAGCTCAGTCGCATAACTACACACGTCAAAGGAGTGAAGCAACCACTGGCCGTCTCCCCCCTGCCTTCTCTGCCCTACGCTTCCCTGTCTCTCCCTCGTCCTCAGCCGTGACACGAATCCGACTCAGAGAAGAAAGGCGGGGAGTGTTATTTCAAAGCGCATGCAGCCCGTTTGCTGCAGCCCCACAACAACGGCAGAATGAGTCCAGCCCAATTTCGGCCTTTTTGCTGCTCTTTATAAAGCGTCGTTCTATGACCCTCAGAGACTGACCTGCTCCAAACCCAAGCCGTGGAAGACAAGATGAGGAAAATCCATGAAGTAAACAGGAACCTGGAGCCAACTTGAAACACTCGGCTCGTGTGTCCCGTGGTGCTTGGGCAAAATGAAACTGTGGGAGGGGCGGGTGACAAGCATGCATTGTGTGGCTGGTATTATCGGAGTGCATGTCAACCGACTCGCTCGCCACTTCTCTGTGTTCCCCGAATGAACACTTTAACACCAGTGTTGCCAGAAAGCCCACCTGCTCTGTGCACATGGGCTGCATGGACTCTTACTTGGGGTTTGCTGTAAGGCAGGCCCTTCAAGGGGGGCACATACCAGGTTTCCCAAGGAGGGCTCCAGAGAACCAGCTGAATGCTGTGTATTGCCTGGTACGTGGACTAGAGACCCAGGGCATGTCCCTCTGCTCGCCTTCTCTCTCAGGACACACAGACGTGCCCACTCCATCCTGCACCGTCCCTCCTCATCTGGACTCCACATGCCCTGCAGTCCGACTGGGCCTCCAGTCCATCTCCTCACTGGAGCGCAGCTGGTTAGTTAGTCTCTTGTCCTTCCTCTTCAAAGCCCTCAGATGCCCTCTCAGACTCCCCGTTCTCAGCCGAGGACTTTTCTCACAGTGAGACTACAGAAGTAACCAGATTCCTGGATCACCACCACATGGCCCTTGGTGCCTGTCATCCACAAGGAGGTGACCCTGCTCTTGCCTGAGCCTGGTGCCACCCCACCCCTCATACTGGAAAACCAAAACCACAAACATGAAACCATGTTGCCGCTGAGTCAATGACGACTCCTGGAGCCCCCACACGTGTCAGGGTGGAACGTCTCCATAGGATTTTCTAGTCTAGTCCAGTCTAGCCGACCCCCACAACTCTCCCCTGTGACTGTGCTGGCTAGGGTAGAACCCTCCAACACTCAGGTTAGTAGTTAGCACAAACTGTGCCACCTGGTGACTCGTCCCCTCCCCTGACTCAAGAGTGGCTCCCCTTCCATCCCATCTTTCTGACAACATCAGTTTCCAGTGGGCTATTCTTGTCAGCATGGAGCCTTGGTGGTGCAGTGTTGACGTGCTTGGCTCCTAACTGAAAGGCCAGCAGTTCAAACCCACCCAGCAGCTTTGGGGGAGAAAAGACTTAGTGGTGGGCACCAAGATTTCAGCTAAGGGACCTACAGGGAAGTTCCCCTCGGTCACAGGGAGTCACAGTGGCCAGAATCAACTCAATGGCACCAACAACCTTCTCGTCAGCATATAACCATTCTTTCCCTCACTTGACTGCTAACCAGAAGGCTGGCGGTTCAAACCCACCAGCCACTCCTCAGAAGGAAGGTTGGGCAATCTACTGCTGTAGTGATTCCACCTTGGAAACCCAAGGAGGGGTCACTGTGAGTCGGGTCCAACTCGACGGCACATAACAACAACAACAACAACAAAGTCTTGCTTTGTGCTCCCCGAGTGCTTTGATTGCTGTTCCCATTCATCTAATTGTCACAGCAAAACCCAAGTCCCCCTTGTCTTCATCTCCCTCCTCCTCCCACCCAGATTCAGTTCCTCAGCACGTGCTGATGAGCTCCTTATCCAAAATATGTACAAAAATCGCGACTTCTCCACAGCCGCACTGCAGAACCAACCCCATCATCCCTTCCGCTCTTAGGAGTTTTCAAGTCGTCTCCGACTACAGTGGCCAGCGTACAGAGAACACAACATTGTCTGGCGGTGAGCCACCTCCTCTGCCTTGGCATGCCTGGCTCCATCCTCACCCGGGGCCTCCCTCCTTTTCCCTGAGCTTCCCCTTTGCCAGACACGCTCCTTCCCGGCGATTGGTCTTTCCTGATGACGGTCCCAAGTCAGAGAGCTGTTTCCCCACCCTGGCCCCTGAGGGCATGCTCTTTCCTGGACGCCCCCCTTGCCTCCCGACTGCTCCCTGCTGCTTCTCTGCAACCTGGCCTTCAGAAACAAGGAAGGGTTTTAATGCGTGAAACGGGCATTGCTGGCCCACAGGCTGCAAACTCCCGGGAGCCTGTGCTCGTGACGCCATCTGACAGCCTGCCATCGGTGGCCCTCCACACCCAGAGCCTTGTCCGCCCTCCCGCTGCACTGTCCTGCCTCCGTTCCCGACTCCGGCCCCCGGTCCCTCTTGCTCACACTCGGTGCTCTGTCTCGTCGTCATTGACCCTGCAGCTCCCTCTGCTTGGTGGCACCGACTTGGATCTCCCCACAGCTCTCTCCTTCCTAAAATCCAACTCCAGCCCAGTCATTTCCTTCCCCAAACGCTCTGTCTACGAGGCCGCCGACCCCAGACCAGGAGCCCCCACCAGAGGTGGTCATTTACTCCCTGTTTAATTTCATCTGATTATCTCATCTCAGCATCTGCGGGTCTGTTCAGTCCCTGCCCTTTTCTGCTAGAATGACAGTGCCCTGAGGGCAGGGGCTTAGCTTGTCCTGTGTCCCCCAGCTCCTCCAGCACGTGGCGTGTGTGTTGGCAGGAAGAAGAATGAGGGCTCAGTCAGACCGCACGTGAGCACGGATGCTCAGACTGGCCTCCCGTTCTTCACGGGCCTCTTTTGCTGCCCTGGAGAGCGCGGCCGGCCCCATCCTCCCCTCCACACATGGGCATTGATCTCCACCTCCGAGCGCCTGAGCCCGAGGAGAACGTCGGAACCCTGTGGCTCGTAGCTTCTCAATCCCGCTCTGGGGAAGCAGGCCTTCTGCTTTACCATGCACGC
>NW_006921860.1:2556112-2563853 GCF_000298275.1 Orycteropus afer afer | reverse complement strand
GTAGGTTATTCCTTTTGATGGTATCCCACATGAACCTTAGGCTTTCTTCATTTTGTTTTGATCTTTTTTCTGATTGATCCCTTTCCAAAGAAGTATTTAGGTATTTGTCTTCAATCTCACTAATTCTGTCTTCCGTTGATTCAATTCCACTCCTTTGCCCTTGCAATGTGTTATCTATTTCTGAAAATTTAGTATTAATCTTCTGGTTGTCTCTGTGTAGATTCTGTATAATTTCTAATTTTTCATTTATTTTGTCATTTTGTTCTTGTATTGTCTTTTGAAATTGTTCTAGGATTTTCTCTGTTTTCCTCAATTTTGTCAGTGTTTTCCTTGATCTGTCTCTCAATCCATTGAAGGTACCTAAATATAATTCTTTGGAATTCCTTGTCAGGGAGTTCCAAGCTACTTCTTCCTCAGGGATGTGTTTTGGGTCTCTATCCTAGTCCCTTGTTTCTCTGCTTTATCTTGCTTCTTTGTGTGAACTGTGATACTCTGTTGCCTCTGAGGCATTGTGATGTTTTTGTGTTTCTATTTAATTGGTGACTGTATGTTGGAATGACTTGGCCACAATTTTTATTTTTTTGTTTGTTTGTATGTTATCTATGTAAGTAGGGTACTGTGCTGTGCTCTTCTGTTTGGTAGTTGGCAACACTTATACACTCACCATCTGACTCCTTTCCTGTTGTCAGCTTCCCATATGTCCCTGCCATCCTTGGCAAGCAGAGCCTATTCTTAGGTCCCTGGAATGAGAATGAGAATGCTGTCACTTTAAAATCCAAAATGGCTGCCACCTGTGCAGATTCAAAATGGCTGAGTCCTCGGTCACTTTAAATACCCAAAAAGGCCACCACTTGTAAACAATCAAAATGGCTATGCCTTCTGGACAGTGGAAAGTCCACAGCTCAGGTTGTCTGCCTCCTTGCTGTTTCCCTTCCTAGTCAGAGGCCACGAGTGCAGTCATCCCTGAAGCCCTTGGCAACCAGGGCTGATCTTTAGGTCAGTTCTCAGGTCTCAACACCACTTGGAAATATTCAGGCTGTTGGTCCCATAAGAGTAGC
This sequence comes from Orycteropus afer afer, assembly GCF_000298275.1. Lineage (NCBI taxonomy): Eukaryota > Metazoa > Chordata > Mammalia > Tubulidentata > Orycteropodidae > Orycteropus > Orycteropus afer. The sequence goes on along the minus strand of NW_006921860.1, from coordinate 2,562,795 downwards.
TGATAGTCCACTGATCCGATGATCTCCATACTCATTGTTTTTCTTTTTTTGCTCATTGGTGCCTAATCCACTTCTGTATACTTCCTTTCAAAGCTCAGGGCTCCAGGATTATCTTCTGATCTCTGTCAACTGGTTTCTCTTTTCTTTGTGGAGGAGGGTCAGTGTAGCTTGTCTGCCTATTCCACCATCTTACTGGAAGTGATCGTGTTGTGGTTTCTTAGATGCTGCTGTTGTGGTAAGCTGATGCAGAGTCAAGGCCAACCCATGGTGACCCATGTGACAGAGAAGAACTGTCCCAGAGGGTTTTCTGTGCTGTCATCTTTATGGGACCAGATCACCAAGTCTTTCCTCCCAGGAGCTATTGGTGGGTTTGAACCTCCAACCTTTCAGTTAGCAGCCAATTGCAAACTGCTTGGGCTGTACCGACTCCTTGGTTTCTTAGCTACTCAGTGCCGAATGTTTGCTGCTTCACCCCAGCACTAATCCAGGCCCTTAGATATGCAGACATCATCCGGCGTCAGCGCTGATGTTGCTCTGAAGTGCTGCTCTGTCAGGGGCTCAGTTGCAGCACTGCCATGTTGGGCAAGGGTCCCCACAGATAACATAGGACTGTGGGCTGGTGAGAGCCTTCTGAGCACCCGGCAAACATCTTGAGTGAGGGTGAAACCACGTTCCTCTAGGGAAATTTTGCAGAGAGAAAAGGTAAAGCTGATGATGTGTGAAGTTAGGCAGCACAGGATGTTTAGTGAAGTGGGCTTAGCAATGTAATGCATAGGGAGACCGTGGGTGGCCCCCACTGTGGGGCCTGCTGGGCCCTGTCTGCTCATAGCTCTAATGCTGCACCCATCAGATGGTGTCCCTCCTGTTGTTGCAGCCCAGGGGATGAGTGAGAAGTCCCTCCACCTGCTTCTGAAGCCCGGCTGTCCACAGTGACCACTGGCCCTGTGCCTTGGGTCTCTGTCTGGTCACATTACACCCGACTGTCTGCATGCGTGTCTTTCTCCTCTCCTGGAGAAAGAGCTCTCTGAGGCTTGGCAGCCAACCCTGGTTGTCCACTCCATCACCTGGTGGCTTCACGCGGTCAGAGCAGCAGCAGGCCCATGGAGTTTCCAGTGCCTGGATTTTCAGGAGCAGGCCTCCAGACTTTTCTTCCGAGGCACCTCTGGGTGGGCTTGGACCCCTAACCTTTCAGCTACAGCCAAGCACATTATGTACCACGCACAGACAGCTTGTTCATGTTCTACCACAGCAGGCCTGGTACACTCCACACATGACCAGGAGATGAACTTAAACAGCTGAGGCAGAATGACCAGCCCCTGCAGGCCTCATCTTAACAAAACTTTGTACTTGAAATCCTTCAATATGAGCACAGATCATTGAAAGGTTCTGACAGTGTTTGACAACTTATTTTTGAGTTTGGTTTTTCTCAAGGGTTCAATGTCTCTATTCACAGTCATTTCCTACAGGAGACGTGGCCTTAGTATCAGCCAGATAGAGATGGATGGATGGATGGATGGATGATGGAAGGACAGACAGACAGGTGGGTGGACTGATGGATGGGTGGGTAGGTAGATGGTAGGTGGTGGGTAGGCAGGTAGGTGGAGATAGTTAAAGAGATAAATATCTGCCCTCAAGTCAGTGCTGGTTCATGTGACCTCAACGTGACCACTGAAGGCAAAGCTGCCTGGTCCTGCATTTTCCTCACCAGCAGTGTGAGTGCATTGTTGCAGCTATGGTGTCAACCTTTCTCGTTGAAGGACTGTCTCTTCCTTGCTGTTCCCTCCTCTACCAAACATGATGTCCTCCTCCAGTGATCAACCCCACCTGACAATGTGTCCAAAGAGAACAAGATGGACAGTGTTCTGTTACGACCCACAAGGCTTTCGTGCACTTCCAGGATGGGAGCATCTCGTATCAGCCAAACCTGAGCCCAACCCTTGCTCTCTGGCTTAGTGACCACTTGACTGACTCATGGCCCCTCTGAAGGGTACAGGGACTACAGGTGCCCGCTCAGCAAAGCCCACCACTTAGGAACCCAAGCCGGTTTTAATCTTGTCTTTTTGTACCATATTCCTCCATACCTCTTACACAATGGCACAGCTCCAAGAAGCTTTGGTTACTGGTGAAAACCAGAAAGACATTTGGAATGTCGATCCTTATCTATTCTGAAGTTTGGGCACATTTGTCCTCTAAAATATGACATTTTTAAAACTGTTTTTCTGAGAAGATGAAGCACCTCAGAGAACTTCTGCCACAGCGTCCCATCACCAGTACCTGCCTGGTCCATACACACATTACATGTCTCACCCAAAGCTGGCTCCCTGCCCTCCCTCAGATTCTCCTACCTACGCCGGACGGTTTGGGCTGGAGGCCTTCCTACAGCTCTCCAGTGATCTCCTGGCTGGAGTCATTGTTGCTCATCTCAGAAAAAGGCACCTCCACACTTTCTGGGCTCAGGCCAAATCCTTGCTTCAGAATAGACCCAGACGCCTGGGCCATCCCAGTCTCAGCCAATGCCTCTCTCTCCTTTCTCATCCCCACACCACCTACCACAATCCATTGTCTATTGTCACAGCAGCCAGAGACCCCTTTCAATCTTTTCACTCTGACTTAGCCCTTCCAAGAGCTCCCTCCCACGGAGAGGGACAACCAGAGTCCTCACCTGACAGACCTGTTCTGGAGTCTTTTGGTCCCCCAGTTCCTTTCCAGTCACTCTGGTCTCCTGCCTTCTCTGGCCAAACCAGGCACACTCCTGCTCTAGAGCCTGTGGACCTGTGTCCCCGCACCTGGAGACACTGGAGACACCTCTCCCAGGGAGCCGACTGATGATCCAGGCCACACTGCCTCCAAAAAGCCGTCCCTGGCACCTTCATAAACCAACATATAGTCACAGTTTGCTCCTGGCATTCCCCACCCCACCCTTCTGAATATTTTCCCCGTGGGCCGGTTGTATGCGGATTTGGGGTTTGTTTATTAACTGATGGGCTCTTGTGAACACGGATCAGCATATGCTGCAAGGAAGGCTCTCCAGTATGTTGCACACAGGAGTGATCTCCTTGCAGGGTCCTCCTCCCTTCTGGTTGCAGCATGCCCCTGAGCAGAAAGATTACTTCCCATTGAATGCTGCTGTTGGTCGGGGCCATGGCATCAGCTGACCCATGGTGACTTCGTGTGCAACAGAACACATGTCCAGTCCTGTGCTGTCTCCATGTTTGAGTTAAGTGTGGCCATGTGTCCATCCGCCCCACAGAAGGTCTCCCTTGATATCAGTCTGTCTGAGCCCAGTGTGGTCACCACGTGTGTCCATCCGTTCCGTATGTGTCCATCGATCCCGAGCGTGTCCATCCAGCCCACGTGTGTCCATCTGCCCCACGGAAGGTCTCCCTTGATATCAGTCTGTCTGAGCCCAGTGTGGTCACCATGTGTGTCCATCCGTCCCGTATGTGTCCATCGATCCCGAGCATGTCCATCCACCACACATGTGTCCATCCATCCCATGGAGGGTCTCTTTCGACTTCACTGACCTTCCACTTCACTACTCATGTTGTCCCTTTCTAGCGACTGGCGTTCCCTGATGACATGTCCAAAGGAAGGGGACCGAAGTCTCTTCATCCTCAATTCTAAGGAGCATTCTGGTTGTCTTTATACTGAGGCTGGTTCATCTCTTCTCTTGGAAGTTCATGGCATAGTCAATCTTCTTCGCCAATACCCACCTCAAATGCATCAATTCTTCTGTTCACTCAAAAAACTTAGCAGTGAAAGGGTTAGTTCCTAGGACTAAAAGGAACTTGGTTTTTCATTACGAATGATCAGAGTAATATGCATAAGAGGAGCCCTGGTGGCGCAAAGGTTAAGTGCTTGGCTGCTAAGCCAAGGTTGGTGGTTGGAACCCTGGGAAAGAGACTGAGTGGCCCACTTCCATTTGGCCTACAGCCTGGGAGACCCCATGAGGCTATCCTACTCTGTGTCATGGCATCATGGTGAGTCAGAACAGACGCACAGCACCTAACAAGGACAACAAAATAAAGTGGATGGTTCTCATTGACGACACATTTGAAAAGAAAGGAGGGTGCACAGCAGTGGAGCCCCAGAGGGCTGAGAGTGAGGGGGCCGAGGCTGGCCTCTCCCACCTCACCATTTTGGAGAAAATACTGGTTTGTTATTTGCATGGCCATCGGTCTGGGCTGCAGCCCAACATCTGATCTCTGGAGTGTTCAGAATAGTCGGAAGGACTGTTTGTTTGTTTTTCTGTGCTAGCCCTCTCAGAAAGCTTATTTTTATTTCGGAATGTAAAGTTATTAAACACATGTCACGTCTAATCAAAGCAAGGCTCCTCACAAGCAGACTGCCCTTCCCAGCCCTCCTGAGCCGCCAGCCTCCAAGCCCACGCGGCGCCTCTGGGGAGACGCGGGCTCTTCTGGACGAGGCTTTGGCGGTTTCATTTTGTGACAGTTAACTACACATTTGATGGACAGACCACAAAACCTCACGAATCTATATGCAATCATGTCAGACGAAATCTGCTGATTTCGTTCCCGGCTTTAATATTGCGTATGACCTCAGTCCAAACCAAGGGAATTAAGAGGAGAGCTAGAGGCGAGAGCCAGCGTGCAGCTCGGAGCTCACTCACTACAGTGTGTAAGGCTCCTTAAGGTGCTTCACCCAGTGCCCTGACCCTGCAGAGCTGTTGCCGAGCACAGCTTCTCTCTAGAAAGTTGTCCATCCCTGAGGCCTAGGCACAGGTTCACTGGCTTTGTGGTGAAACTGCAAAAAAGTGCGGGTTTAAAAATATGCTGAGAAGCACGATGACCCAGCAGGCGTCTGTTGGGACCCAGCCCAGCCTCCGGCCGCACCGTCGAGCAGTAACGGGCCTCTTTGAGGCTCTGTGTGGCCCAGCCCCTCTGTAAGTGGAGGGATGCCTGCCAGGCAGAAGCGAGGGAAATACACAAGGCAACCCCCGGGCGCTGCTCTGGAGCCCTTTGGACAGGCGCTGTGCAGACGCAGGAGCTCTTGCAGAGGCGACCTTTGCTTACATAATCCTTTCTTTTCCTCTTGGAGGGAATGACCTTGGGAACGCAATCTGGCCTCCAAACCTCCGAGCCAGATGGGTGTTCTCTGCACACAAGCTTCAAGTGCCCAGCTGAGCAGCTGTCGTCAAAGATGAGTGCTAGCCACACTCAGGAGCCAGTTAACACCGTGACAGGTCGGCACGCTTCCCACTTCACTGTCCAGAGTGAGGGAGGCTGGGCTGAAGAAAACACGGGCCCGGAGTTAATGAACGGGTAACCATGGTTTCAACGGTAATGTGTGTGCCCATGTTGTGAGGATGGTGACAAGTTGCCAATGCTGCAGTTGAGGTCCTGTGACTCCTAGCAACCCTGCACATAGCAGAACCCCGCACTGCCCGGTCCTGAGCCACCTACATGCTCCTCGGTCTGCTGAGTCCACGGTCGCAGCCACTGTGTCCTGAGTGCCTTCCACCTGGGGCTCACCTCCAGTGCTCCCCCACTGAGCTCGCTGTGGTCCATGACCTGGGGGCTCACCCCCGGGGCCCTCCCACGCAGCTCGTGTGCTCCACAGGGTTCCGGCTGACTTTGGGAAGTGGAGGGTCAGGCCTTTCTTCCCCGTCTGCCTCGGTCCAGAAGCTCTGCTGAAACCTGTCCCGTGGGTGACCCAGCTGGTACTTGAAATATTGGTGGCATTGCTTCCAGCACCACAGACACCCTGAAGCCACCACAGTGTGACAAGCTGACAGGGGGGTGGCTGTATGACATCCTAGCTACCATGCAGGCGCAGAGTGTGTATTACACACTGGAAACGTCTTCTCTCACTCTTTCAACAACACAACAAGCTTTTCAAGTTCATGTCACAGATGGGGAAATTAATCTGCCTGCTATGGCCCCACACAGCCATCCCTCGGCCTGCCGTGGGCCCCTTGCGGCCAGCGCTCAGTGGGGCAGTGACTGGAATGGGGTCTGGGTGGTGGTCAGTTCCATATTCTTTCCACTGGGTTGGCCTCCCCTACTCCCCCATCTGGCTTCTCTGCCTGCCATGAAAGCTTCGGAGCCCATGGGACTCTCAGCCACAGGTCCAGCCGCCGCCACCGCCCTTAGACCTCCTCTTCTTTAACCTGTCACCTGCTGGGATGCGACGAGCCTCAGGTCTTGTAGCCCAGTTACTCCCACGCTCGTCCCACGTGCATTGTCAGGTGTCTGTCACTTCTCCGTCCTCAGCTCTGACCTTTCTCCCCTAAGCCTCGGTCACCCCAGCCTTTCCCCGGCCCTCTGTGGACCCTTCTTTCCTTTCGGACTGTGAACTGAGTGTGTGTCTGCCTTCTGGAAACAGCTCTTACATTTATTTTTGACACAAAATCATATACATGACTTTCAAAACAATGATGTCGAGCAGAAGCCCAGGGTTGTGATAAGTGTCAAAGAAGAAAGTGCCACAAATGAGGCCCACAGTGATCTCATTTGCATAATGGTCAAAGCAACGCCCCCCAAATACTGGTCCAAAGATCACGCACCGGTGTCTTCCTGCAGGGGCATGGGGTCGTAACTGTGGTTTCATGTGTCCTGCAGAAAGAGCAAAGCCTCCATGAAATGCAGAGGCTTACGCTGGATAAACGGAGAGTGGAGATAGAGGGTGATTTACGGGAGCAGTATGACGAAGGGTTTACTTTA
>NW_006921860.1:2553980-2554922 GCF_000298275.1 Orycteropus afer afer | reverse complement strand
TCTGCAGACACACCAGTGAGCGGCTCCATCTTGCTCCTACTCTAAAAGTGAGACATGGGTTGTTTCTGAAGTCATTGCTTTGGGGTGGTCAGAAGGGTTGAAGTCAGCCTCCTACCACTGAGATTCCTCATTGAAAAGGCCTCATTCTACTTGTTGAAGGACAAAACAGAGGGCCCCAAGTGAAACCTTCTGGGCCCAGATGCTCCAAGGGGCACACATTCCACATGGGATCACCCACATGCACCACGGCACAAGCTTAGGAGATGTTTGTGGGGTTACTAAGACCACAGGTGGTCCCCAACCAAGAGTCACAGACTCTTCAAAATGTCACCTTTACAAATACCTTTGTGAGGGCACACACATACCACACACACATATGCAGACATACATGCCACACACACCTTTGCGGACACACACACCACACAAAAATACAGGAATGCGCCATACCCATATACAGACACACATCATGTATATGCATACAGACACACACACCACACACATACAGGCACACACACACACCACACATACATACAGACATATACATACAGGCACACACATCCCATACACAGACATATTACACATATACAGGCACACACATACAGACATGCCACACAGACACACACATACGCATGGGCGCACACACAAGCACAGACACACCCAGACAGGTACATGCACATAGATGCACACACACCACACACACATACCACACACATACATATGTGTGCACACACATACAGGCGTACACATACCACCCACACGTGTGGGCATACATGCACACAGTATCATATATCTCAAATCTGTGAGTCTGTGGATTGTAAATTGAAAACCAGAGGATTCCCTTCCTGTTTGTAAATGCTACTCAAGCAAATTTGAAATTTATGAAGAGCTAGTAAAAGCCTTGGATGAAATTGCCACTTGGGGTCTCAGGAGGTGAAGCAGCAG
>NW_006921860.1:2551010-2552435 GCF_000298275.1 Orycteropus afer afer | reverse complement strand
TCACTGACCAGGACCTACAGATGGCCTGTCCGTGGCCTTACAGGAGAGGACAGAACAGAAGATGTGGAGACCACAGATGAGTGTCCCAGTGCTGCTGTAGGTGGCACCATGGGTGGAGCCTTGACCTGGACACATCTGCACAGGAGAGACGTGGTGTCCCAGTGCTGCGGTGGGCAGAACCAGGGCCTTGACCTCACTTGGCTCTGTTCTGTCATGTCACTTTGCAGCATCTTCCCACAGCAGGGAGGATGACCTGCACCCCTCTTCCCAACACAGGTCAGAGAAGACCACCTCCTTTGGACAGCACTGTGTTAATGGAAGTGCCATGAGCAGAGGTTTGTGGGAAACCTGGACCCCCCACCCTGCCCTGTGGTGAGCATGTGTGCCCCTGCTGAGGGTGGCAGAGGCAGGCCACACGGGGCATCCTTACAAGGGCCCCATGAGGACGTCCACACCCAGACCATGCCCACAGGTAAGCAAGCCCACAGAGGGCCACTCACATGCACAGTGGTTCTCTTGGGGTATGTGCCAGTCTGTGCTTGTACATTGCTCCAAGGTGGCCGTGGGCCGCACACAGTGGGTCTGTGCACAGCTTAGTGGTGACTGCAGACCGTGCACAGGGGTCTGCACATAGCCCTATGGTGGCAATGGGCCACACACAATGGGTCTGCACACATCCCCACGGTGGCCATGTGCTGCACACAGTTCTGCAGTGGCCAGGGGCCGGCGGCTGTGCACACAGCTCCACAGTGGCTGTGAGCCACACACAGTGGGTCTGCACAGCTCGTCAATGCAGACCACAGTCCTTCGCTTCTCCCATGATTCATTGCTTTCAAAGACTGCTGATGTTTCTCCCGTGTAGAACAGGTACGTGTCATCTACTGACTGCTGGCTCCCCGATCCTCCTCAAACACCCCACATGCCCTCATCCTTTAAAGGCAGCCACCTCACAATGAACTGCTGACTCGCTCTCCCAGCGTGCCCTGCCGTAGGGTTGAGTGGTTGTCTTACTCTCCGAGCCCTCATTCTACTGACTTTCATCGGAATTCTTTCTGAGTTATTTGTTTTCCTATCTTATTCCCATGGTTGGTGGTTAGTCTCCTTTCTGCCCCGTGACCCCCCTCGCCCCCTCCCTGGGGTGCACACCCCATCCTCCTCGTCTGGGATCTGGGAAGGCCTCTGGCCTGAGGGCTGGACCCTGTGCCTGTGCCCAGATTTCCTCCTCTCGGAAAGAGACAAAGACACCCCATGTCCCCTCGCCCATGAGCATGGCCACACTGGAAGGCACTTCCCACAGACACGGTGGTGTGGGTGCTCCGCAGACACTCTGGAAGCTGTGGGGGAGCAAAGACTCAAACGCTGGGGCCACACTTGCTCCTGCCTTGTGAACAAGGACACGTTCCTACCGTCCACACGGCAGTTACC
>NW_006921860.1:2548325-2549515 GCF_000298275.1 Orycteropus afer afer | reverse complement strand
GAGTCCTGTGGACACTGAAGGGCTCTTCTGTCCTCAGGCTCAGGGCCAACACAAAGCTCTCTGCCTCTACTCGTCCCTTTCTGGCTGTCTCCTCACCGGACTGCAGCACAAGAGACGTCTGCAGATGGGGGGAGATGCCGAGCTAAACTAGGCAGTGGCGGGGTCATGCTGGGCAGGCAGAGTCAGATCCACTCCGACAGATTCCTAGGGGCGCTGCAATGGAAGTCAGAGCGTTCCATGTTAAGACCAGGTTCAGACCAGGTCTTCGTGTAGTCTCCACATCAAAGGTCCCTCAGTCAGGTCAGGGCCATGACACCACGTGTGGACATCAACACAGCAGCGGTATCTCCACTGTGTGCTCTGAGAGGCCCATCCCGACCCCAACGCCCCTGTGAGTTTGCCTCCGTCCTCGGCCCCATGTGGGCCTTAGCTGACCTCCTGAGCCCTGGAGATACTGCTGAGTGCTCACTGGAGAAGTCTGGCTCCAGCCTGCCGGTGTCCATCCTTAGCATCATGGCTACCCTGTGGTGGGGCTGCTAGAGAAGGGTTGAGTGTTGGAGAGGAAGAGGAAGATGTGGGGAGAAGCATGAGATGAGGCACGGCAACACTGAAGGCTGGGATGCGGGGACGGGGAAGTGTAGAGTTTGAAGAATGTCATGACCCCTGACTTTACCTCACGTTAGACATGCCATCAAGAGAGACCAATTGGTAAAGAAGGGCGCCATGGTTGGTGGAGGGACAGCAAACACAGAGAACGACATGGACCCACACTGCTGTCCAACACTGGACTTGAGCACCCCAGTGTCATGGAGATGGCACAGCATCTCACAATGTTTCCCTGTTGCACATGGTGTCCTCGAGAGTCAGCCAACTCAGTGGTAACCACCACCACATAACCCTTAACTCCAGGTCCTCTGGCCGCTTCTGTAGCCCTACCACGTGGCTCCGGAAGAAGCAAGGTTGTTTGAAGGGCAGCAGGAGCAGATAATATTTCCCCAGCCAATGAAGGCTGCAGATCCCAGGACGGTGAGCCTCGTGTCCTCTGAAGGGCAGCTGTAGAAGTCTGGCAACATGGCCCCAGTGTTCATGGAAATTCTCAAAGGTTCTATCACTGGGGCAAGAGGAGTGGGCAGCACTCAAATCTACTCAGTGTTTATCCACTGAGTCTCATAAGCTAAAGCCACTCACGT
>NW_006921860.1:2543858-2545260 GCF_000298275.1 Orycteropus afer afer | reverse complement strand
GAGCCCTGGCCACCCAGAGCCCATGAGCAGGCGGGAAGGGCAGAGAGGTGGGCCCACCCAGCCGCATGTGGTTCTCATTCGGGAAGGCTGAGAGGCAGCAGTGTTCCCGCTGGACCCACAAATAAAAGCCTCACCTTGAAAACCCAGGCTCACGGGGAGAGGCAATGGCCTCAGGACTCCGAGAGCCAACAGTGGCACAAAAAGTGGCATTCATGCCGCCTGCCTGCAGCCGGGGACACTGGGGCAGCTCTCTGCTTGGAGCAGCGCGGGCCACCTGGAGGCCCACCACCGTTCCCCTCCAGCTGCGGCCTCCAGAGTGGCCAGAGCCAGCTCCACAGGTGGCAGCCAACGCCAGGGCGCCCCCACGCTCGGGAAAGGAAGCGCCACCACCGCCAGAGGCCCCCAGCCGCCCCCCCGCTGGAAACAACCCACCTTCACCTCGTGGTGAAGCCAAGAGCCAAGGACAGGCAAGCAGACCTCACTGGAGATGTAGGGCCGGCTTCCAGGGTTGAGGGACAGAGCCGGCCAACCCTGAGAGTGAAATGGCTGTCAAGTGGACCCTGCACGCAGTGTGTCCTTGGCCATTTTTATGAAATGACTGTATTTGTGAAAACTCTGTTATGAGTTGACTTATGTCCTCTCCTCCCCACCGCCCACAAGATAAGTCCAAGTCCTGACCTGGTCCCTGTGAAGGTGGCCTCGTTGGGATTCAAGCCTTCGCAGAGGGAATGAGTTAAGTTCACATGAGGTCGTACTGGAGCGGGGTGGATCCACAGCCCACGGGAGTGATGTCCTCATAAAGGAGGAGAGAGGGTGACGGCCACATGCCAACGTAGCAGACATCAGAGGGCTGCGTGCTCACATCCGGGGACCACCAGCAGCTGCGAGAGCACAGCCCTCCCCTAGAGCCTTCGGCGAGATCACACCCGGCCCCTACCTTGAACTTGGACTCTGGCCTCCAGAACTGTGACAGAGAAAACTCCCTCCACCTCAAGCCACTCCATGTGTGGTGACGTGTGCCAGCAGCCTGGCCAACTAACCTGCTCTCCTCGCTTTCTCGGGGAGGGTGGGGCTCACTATCTTTGCAGCAAACGGACTGCAGAGGGAAGGCGAGAGCTCCTGAACTCAAGCCAGCCAACCACACCGCCTGCAACCGCACTTCCCCCCAGTGCTCCCAGGGCCCAGGACAGCTCTGGGAGCTGCCAGAAGCACTGGGGGGCCGCACCCAGTTCATGGTGGGAAGCCCACGGGGACTTGCCGAGAACTACACCCTGCCCTGAAAGCCCCCTGCCCTGCACCCCAATGATGACTAAGGGGTGCGTGTATCAGCCCACGATTCTCTGATCTCCTGCAGGCTTCCGGTCAACCACAGACAGGAGGACCATCCAGTGAGGCTACCCAA
>NW_006921860.1:2541732-2542992 GCF_000298275.1 Orycteropus afer afer | reverse complement strand
AGCCACTCCTCGGAAGGAAGGTTGGGCAATCCTACTTCCGTAGTGATACTGCCTCGGAAACCCAAGAAGGGGTCGCTATGAGTCGGGGCCGACTCGATGGCACATAACAACAACAACAAGTTTGATTTTCTTCATCTTCTTTGCTCCAGATAACAGGAGACCAATAGTTGGCATCTTAAATGGCTGCTCGAAAGCTTTTGAGACCCCAGGCGCTACTCACCCAGGGGGCATGTAGAACAAGCTTTTCACGTACTGTGCTGTTGCCAGCTGAGCACCATGGCCCTGAGCCTGCAGGCCCAGTGACTCCTCCCTCCAGGCGTGTGGTTGTCTCTGGGAAGACACTCCAACTCTGTCCTCTGTTGCTTCTGTAATGTATGTGGATAACTCTGTAGCACAAGTGCATATTAAGACTACCTTCAGCCAACTCTGGCCTTGGTCTTGGGTTTATTCCTGTTTGCCTACCCCCACCTGATCTTCTCAATTGTCTGTGCATTTATCCGTAGCCTGGTTTTTGCTGCCACTGGTAAGGCAGTATTGTGCATGTAATAGTATTTGCCTCTGTTGTCTAGAGCTTTTGTGCATGTTTCTGTGTCCTGCCTTTCCCTATTGTCACTATGCTGGTCACATACTGTTTCCATACTGCCCCTCCCCTCACCTAACTCAGCATGTGACCCCCAAATAGTCAGAAATTTTCCCTCCTATCCCCAGTAACCAACAAAGTGAATTTCCTTCCCGGAGTAAACCTTTCCTTGACTTTTTACAATAATGGGCTCATACAATGGTTGTCGTTCTGCAACTGATTTATTTCACTGAGCATAATGTCCTCCAAATTCATCCACGTTGTCAGATTATTCGTGTATTCTTCATCATTCTTTAATGTTCCGTAGTACTCCATTGTGTGAATGTACCATACTTTGGTTATCCATTCATCTGTCGATGGGCATGTAGGTTTCCATCTCTTTGCTATAATGAATTGTGCTGCAGGGAACATGGGTGTGCATATGTCTGTTTGTGTCCCGTCTCTCCCCCTCATTAGGATATATTCCTAGTAGTGGAATTGCTGGATCACATGATAGTTCCATTTTCAGTTTTTTTAAGGAAATGCCATACCATTTTCCATAATGGCTGTACCAGTTTGCAGTCCCAGCAGCAGTGTATGAGAGTTCTAATCTCTCTGCAAACTTGCCAGCATTTGTTATTTTCTGTCTTGTTGAACTTTGCTACTAGTGCTGGGTCAAGAAGGTATCTCATTGTTGTTTT
>NW_006921860.1:2537082-2539652 GCF_000298275.1 Orycteropus afer afer | reverse complement strand
TAAAAATTGACCTCTGAGTACTGCTTTTGCTGTGTCCTAAAAGTTTTTGTAAGTTGTGTTTTCATTCTCATTTGTTTCTAGGAATATTTTTTAATTTCACATTTATTTCTTCTGTTACCCAGTAGTTTTTGAAACAAAACAAAACAAAACCTCTTTGCCACTGAGTTGAATCCAACTCATAGCAACCTCTCCTTGGGTTTCCAAGGCAGTATCTCTACAGAATTAGATTGCCCAGTCTTCCTTCCAAGGAGTGGCTGGTGAGTTTGAACTGCCAGCTTTCTAGTTAGCAGTCAAATGCTTTAGGCACTATGCCACCAGAGCAGTGTATTATTCAGTTTCCACATATTTGATATTTTTTCCTTGGCCTTCCTGTTATTGATTTCTAATTTTATAGCACTGTGATCCGAGAAGACACTTTGCAGTATTTCAATGTTTTTAAATTTATTGAGTCTTGTTTTGTCGCCTAACATATGGTCTATTCTGGAGAATGATCCATGTGCACTGGAGAAGAATGTATATGGTGCTGTTGTTGGGCAGAGTGCTCTGTTTATGTCTATGAGGTTGAGTTGGTTGATTAGGTTATTGAGTTCTTCTGTATCTTTTTTTTTCCCCTAGTTGTTCTGTCCTTCCTTGAAAGTGGTGTGTTAAAATCTCCTACTACTATTGTAGAGTTGTCTATTTTTCCTTTCAATTTGGTTAATATTTTCTTTATGTATTTTGGAGCTCTTTCATTGGGGGCATAGATATTTATTATAGTAATGTCCTCTTGGTCAATTGACCCTTTTAACATCATATAGTGTCCTTTTTTGTCCCTTATGCTGGTTGTCATCTTAAAATCTATTTTATCAGAAATTAATATTGCCACTTCTGCTCTTTTTTGGTTGCCATTAGCTTGATATATTTTCCACCCTTTGATTTTTAATTTCTTTTTATCTTTGTGTCTAAGATGCATCTCTTGTAGGCAGCATATCGGTGAGTCTTCTTTTCTTATCCAGTCTACCATTCTCTTTCTCTTGATTGGTGCATTTAGTCCATTCACATTGAGTGTAATTAGTGATAGGTATGAATTTATTGCTGTCATTCTATTGTGCTTTTTTGTTGTGTTGTTGGTGATTTCATTGTTCCAAATATTTTTCTGTGCTGAGTTCATTTTGTTATCAAGTGTTTTTTTCTCTTCTCTTCATTATAGTTGGTTTTGTGCTTACTAAGCCCTTATGATTTTCTTCTTTCTTAGTTTGGTTAGAAGGATTGTTAATTTTCTTTGTGGTTGCCCTGAAGTAAATTCTTATCTCCCTAGGTTTGGAACAATCTATTTGATAAAGACATTGTCCTGTCTTCCTCTCCATTTGGAAGTTTTGTAATTTAAACTTTTATTCTATTTGCTTTGTTGCTGGTGTCATCTTCAGACTGAATGCCTTATCTCTCTATGTACATTTTTTTTTTTTCTGAGCTTATTGTGAGCATCTTTTTCTGGGTTGGTTTCTAGGTGGTGGTGTCAGGTGTCTTGATTTTCATTGGTTGTTCTCTGTTTGGGGTTGTCTATTGAAAGGACTTCCTTTGGCACTTCTTGTAAGGTTGCTCTGGTTTTCACAAATTCCCTTAATTTCTGTTTGTCTGAGAATGTCTTGATTTCACCCTGATATTTGAGGGACAGTTTGGCTGGATATATAATTCCTGGTTAGCAATTCTTTTCTTTCAAAGCCTCATATATGCCATCCCATTGCCTTCAACAACAACATTGCCTTCTTGCCTTCATGGTTTCAGCTGAGAAATCAGAATGTAGTCTTATCAGTTGCCTGTTGTAGGTAAAAGTTTATTTTTCCTGATCTGCTCCCAAGAGTCCTTCTTTGTCTTTGGTTTTAGAAAGTTTGATTATGATGCGTCTTGGTGAGTTTCTCTTGAGGTCTATCCTGTATGGGGTTCACTGAGCTTCTTGGATGGGTATCTTTTCTTCTTTCATGATATAGGGGAAATTTTCTGTTAGCTAGTCTTTGATGATTTTCTCAGTGTTTGTTTATTTGTTTGTTTGTTTGTTTATGCCTCTTCTTGTTCTGGGATTCCAGTCAAGTGTATGTTTTCTTTTCATGTCACCCCACATAAACTCTTAGGTTCTCTTCATGTCTCTTAAATCATTGTTCTAATTTTTCCTTATACAAGCTGGCATCAAGGGACTTGTCTTCTAGCTGAGAAATGCATTCTCCAGCCAGTTCTACTCTACTCTTTTGTCCTTCTAATGTGTTATCTATCTCTCTAATTTTAATGCTCGTTTTCAGGATTTCTAATTGCTGTTTTTGTATGAGTTCTAATTGTGTATTTATTTTGTTATTTTTCTCTTGAATGATTTTCCTAAATCCTTCCAGGGTACTGTCTGTATTCTCGTTGCTTCTGTTTATGGTTTCCTTGAGTTCTTGGAGGGGCCTATATATCTATCTTCTGAATTCCTTATCAGATAGCTTTATTGCTTCTTCTTCCTCAGGGAGATTTCCTAATTCTTTAGCTTGGGCACTTGTTTTTATTAGTGTGTACTTTTTTTAGTTTGTTTGATTTGCGCTTGTCTGTTGTTTCCTAGA
>NW_006921860.1:2535605-2536272 GCF_000298275.1 Orycteropus afer afer | reverse complement strand
TTGCTGATGTGGCATGACTGAAGATGAGAAGAAACAGCTGAAAATATCTATTAATAATCAGAACATGGAATGTACGAAGTATGAATCTAGGAAAATTAGAAGTTGCCAAATATGAAATGGAATGCATAAAGATTGACATCTTAGGCATTAGTGAGATGAAATGGACTGTTTTTGGCCATTCTGAATCAGAAAATCATATGATTTACTATGCTGGGAATGACAAATTGAAGAGGAATGCTGTGGCATTCATCCTCACAAAGAATGTATCAAGATCTATCCTGAAGTACAGTACTGTCAATGACAGGATAATATCCATATGTGTACAAGGAAGGCCAATTAATACTACTATTATTCAAATTTACACACCAACCAACAAAGCCAAAGATAAGGAAATTCCAGATTTTTACCAATTTCTGCAGTCTAAAATTGACCAAACTTGCAATCAAGATGTATTGATTATTACTGGTGATTGGAATGCAAAAGTTGGAAACAAACAAGAATGACCAGTACTTGGAAAATATGGCCTTAGTAATAGAAATAACACTGGAGATCACATGATAGAATTTTGCAACACCAATGACTTATTCATTGCAAATACCTTTTTTCAACAACACACAGAGCAGTTATACATGTGGACTTTGCCAGATGGAGTACACGGGAAACAAAT
>NW_006921860.1:2532174-2534700 GCF_000298275.1 Orycteropus afer afer | reverse complement strand
ACATGGAACAAGGGATATCATTGCTAATGTCAGATGGATCTTGGCTCAAGGCAAAGAATATCAGAAAGATGTTTACTTGTGTTTTATTGATTATGGTAAGGCATTCAAATGTGTGGATCATAACAAATTATGGGCAACATTGAGAAGTACAGGAATACTGGAACACTTATTTGTACACATGAGGAACCTGTACATTGACCAGGAGGCTGTCTTTCAAACAGAACAAGGAGATATCGTATGGTTTAAAATCAGGAAGGGAATGCATCAGGATTGTATCCTTTCACCATACTTACTCAATCTGTATGCTGAGCAACTAATCTGAGAAGCTGGACTATGTGAAGAACATGGCATCAAGATTGGAGGAAGACTCATTAACAATCTGCGATGTGCAGACTACACAACTTTGCTTGTTGAAAGTGAGAATGACTTCAAGCACTTACTGATGAAGACTGAAGACTACAGTCTGCAGTATGGCTTATACCTTAATATAAAGAAAACAAAAATCCTCACAACTGGGCCAATAAGCAGCATTACAATAAGTGGCAAAAAGACTGAAGTTGCCAAAAACTTATTACTTGGTTCTACAATCAACACCAATGGAAGCAGCAGTCAAGGCATCAGACAACATATTGCATTGGGCAAATCTGCTGCAAAAGACCTCTTTCAAGTGCTGAAGAGCAAAGACATCTCCTTCAAGATTGTTGTTGTTATGTGCTGCCGAGTCGGACCCGACTCCTAGTGACCCCTCCTTGGGTTTCCGAGGCAGTACTACTATGGAAGTAGATTGCCCCATCTTACTTCCGAGGAGTGGCTGGTGGGTTTGAACTGCCACCCTTCTGGTTAGCAGTCAAGTGCCTTAGGCACTATGCTACCAGAGCTCCCCCTTCAAGACTAAGGTGTGCCTAACCCAAGCCATGGTATCTTCAATTGCCTCATATGCATGTGAAAGCTGGACAATGAATAAGGAAGACTGAAGAAGAGTTGATCCTTGAGTCGAGGTGTTGGAAAGAATACCACAAGTACCACAGACTGCTAAAAGAACTAATAAATCTGTCCTAGAAAAAATGCAACCAGAATGCTCCTTGGAAGTGAGAATGTCCCAACTTCATCTCACCTACTTTGGTCATGTTGTCAGAAGGGATCATTCTCTGGAGAAGCGTACCATGCTTGGTAAAGTGGAGAGTCAACCAAAAAGGACCTCAACAAGGTGGACTGATACAGTGGCTGCAACGGTGGGCTCAGGCATGGCAAGGATGGGCTCATGTGAGGTTACCACAGGACCGGGCAGTGTTTTGTTCTGTTCTACATATGGTCACTCTGAGTCAGAGATGACCTGAGAGCACATAACAACAACTCCAGCATCATTATTTGCATCTGCTTTACTGAGTTTCTCAAAATCTCTGTTGATAGAGGTGTCTAGTATACAGTCTGTTAGTAGGACATCATCTTGCTAAAATCCAAAGCTGTTGGTCTTCATAGAAGCAAAGCCCAAACAATACCCACTGCCATGGAGTCGATTCTGACTCACAGCGCCCCTAGAGGACAGAGTGGAACTGCCCAGAGGGTTTTCAAGGCTGTCAGTCTTCACAGAAGCAGTCTGACTACCTCATCTGTCTCCCATGGCATGACTGGTATGTTCCAACTGCCAACCTTTTGGTTAGCAGCCAAGTGCTTAACCAGTGTACCACCAGGAATCCTTAGACACAAGCTTTCCTGAACCAAAGTTAAACATCTTCTCTCAACCACCTGCTTCCCTCCCTCCAATCCTGCTCCTGTGGCATATCTGGACATCCATGCACACCCTTCTCCATCACCTTCCACATGTGCACTGTGCTGTCTTTTATAAAACATGGTTCAGATGCTACTTGGAGATTTGTTTCTCTCGATGTCCTTTAGTTGGTAGATAAAGACATGGCCCACATACAAAGCTGCAACACTCCTGTGCTGCAGGAATGGTTCAGAATCTTGAGGGGTGGGGGTTAGGCACCGATTCCTGTGATAAGATGCCACACAACACCACACAAGGGCATCCCTAAAACCATGATGGTTGCACAGACTGGTGATATCCAAGTCAGATTGCAGACCTGTTAACTGGGCTGTGGCAATGGGAACATGCTAGCTTTCCTATTGTACTGTAGTTAGGTAAGGGCTCCTGGTTGTACAGTGGTGAAGTGCTCAGCTGCTAACCAAAGGTCAATGGTTTGAACTCACCAGCCATTCCATGCAAGGAAGATGTGGTAATTTGCTTCTGTAAAGATTAGCTAACTAACTGCCGTTGAGTTGGATCCGACTCATAGCGACCCCTCCTTGGGTTTCTGAGGCAGTATCACTACAAAAGTAGATTGCCCCATTTTCCTTCTGCAGAGTGGCTGGTGGGTTTGAACCATCAGCCTTCTGGTTAGCAGTCAAATGCCTTAGGCACTGCACCACCAGAGATCCTTCCGTAAAGATTACAGCCTTGGAATCAGAGTCACTGTGAGTCAGATTGACCCGATGGCAGTGGGCATAGGTACGGAAGGGGTCCCA
>NW_006921860.1:2512142-2519434 GCF_000298275.1 Orycteropus afer afer | reverse complement strand
TTGGAGATGACTCGACAGCACCTAACAAGAGCAACAACAGATTCCATGTAAAAAGGGAATCCATCAGAAGTAGTGTTAGAATGTTAATTAAATAGGAAGCGAGATCCACTAATACAGTTTATGGTTATTAGATTTCAGCTATTTTTAATCATGGAATAATCTTATGATTGTATTGGTGCAAGTACCATTTGTTCAACGACTTTGCGTGAATACATATAGTCATACTGCAAACATTCTGCATCCCTTTTGTGACCTAATTTCTAAACACTTAAAATGTGAGTCACAGTTCTCCTTTTCTGTTTAATAAAAGCTGTTTCAGAAATAATAAATATACTACTAATAATGAGGGCTAAATGGAAGCATTTTTTGTTAGGAAAAAATGGAGTTTATCACTTGCAAACTGAAAGAATCGTTAACGCATGTACTTCAGCAGCAATAAGACTCAATCCTGAAGGGATGAATGAGGCACATGAAGAAAACAACACTGAGCAAAAATGGTTGGAAACCTCTAAACAAAGCTGATTGTGTGTGTTTTATTTTTAAAGGTGGAACTAAAATTGCAGGTATTGTTAGCACGGAAGATGGGGGGCAGCATTCTGGAGGAACACTTGATAAACTCCCAAACCAACAGAGGAGATAAGAGAGATGGGAGTAAATAAATAAAATTCTACCATTCCAAGACAAGCTGGGAGAAGAGGGAGTAAAGTATCACATGCTGCAGACTAAGGTTGTTCTAAGGACATGAGCAATCGTACTAAACGTGTGGAGTTGTCTTACTGCATGGACGACAGAGGTTACACAATGGAAGGAAAAAATCCAGTGTACACAGCCTGTAAAGGACATTCTCAAAATAAAGTAACATACAAATAATTGAAAGTGAAAGGAATGAAAACCAAAGCAGAACACCGACACAGCAACATAAAATCCGGTAAAACCAAAGAGTTGTTTGCATAAAGAGGAGTGTTTGCCTGCTATGTAAAGGATAAGAAGACAAAATCAACAGAAACGCATCTCCATTCAACAGCACAGCCTCTAAATGCATAAGAGTGAGATTGACAGATGACAAAATTACTAATGCAGTTTTAGTTTACTCTTACTTTTTGGTGAGAATACTCACAGTCTTACATCAGCTGAACCATTCCTACCCGTAAGGCTCAGTGACCCTGATCACGTTCTGCAGGTGTGCACACGTTCTCACATTCTTGCCAACCTTCTCCGTATCGTTCTAGCACCACTGTCGTCCATTCACTGTCCCTGAGCTCTCATCTAACCTTTCCAGTTCTCTTGACAATTTGATCTCATATAGATAACTCTTTAAAAGAACACGGTGCTTCAAGCAGACACATTTCTTCTTAAAATGAATTTTTTTTTTTTTTTTGAGTTCACAAAAGGACTTCAGGGCTGGTTTTGGTTTAAGGTTTAAAGTTTAAAGATTATCTCAGGGCAATAGTCTCAAGGATTCATCCAGTAAAAATGGCTCCCCAAATTCTGGATTCCACTGAGAATTGTAAATTCTGTTCTGCATTCTTTCTCCGTTGGTTCAGGATTCTTCTATAGAACCTTTCATCAAGGTGATCAGTAACGGTATCTTGGCCCCAGGCAGTTCTGGTGTCATTACAAAGGAGGCAGTTCATGGAGGTGATTAGCCACAGAGTGCATATCCTCCTCTTACTCCTGACTCCTTCCTCCATTGTTTCCGGTGAATAGAGACCTATTGTTGTACCTTAGAGGGCGGCTCTAACTGCATAAAAACAAAATGGACAGATTACAGAAATGCTGATAAACAGTTTATATAACTTCCACATTCACTGCACATTGAACAGGAGCAAGGCAACAACAGTAAGGCCACCAGTGAGCTAAACAGCACCGTTGAGCCTCTCGATGAAACCACAGACCCACCGACAGCCAAACTTTGAGTGGATACAGACTCTAGCTCTTCTCACACCTGGGAGGCACGAGGATGAAAGCACCCAGCTGCCAACCAAAAGGCTGGAGGCTCGAATCCGCTCAGATGGTCCCCGGAAGGAAGGTCTGGAGACCTACTTCCCAAAAATCAGCCGTGGAAAACCCTGTGGAGCCCAGTTCTACCCTGACACACACAGTTGCCAGGAGTTGGAAGTGACTCCTCAACAGGGAGAAGCCACTGCCTAGGCCTCTGGTAATTCTACTGCTTTTCCAGGCCTCAAACCAAATCAAAACCAAACTCACTGCCTTCGAGTCGGATGGACTCACAGCGACCCCTCCTTGGGTTTCTGAGGCGGTATCTCTAGGGAAGCAGATTGCCCAGTCTTCCTTCTGAGGAGTGGCTGGCGGGTTTGAACTGCCAGCCTTCTGGTTAGCAGTCAGATGCCTTAGGCACTACGCCATCAGAGCTCAGGCCTCAGTTCTCGTAAAAGCACCTTCTCTTCTTCCCATTCGTCTTGGTGTAGTGGCTGTTCCTGTTACTGGCTGAAGAATCCTGGGACGGTCAGCCTTGGCAGCTGGACACCTCACAACCACATCAGTGGCCACTACTGGCTGTGCTCCCTCACTACTCTGGGTTCACCAGCCTCATCTTAAGCCTCACCACACCTCCTCTCAACCTATGGCCCATTGGCACCGATTCTCTACTTTCATTATTTTTATCCTGTGGGACCAGATGCATTTTGTAAACTACTAGGCAGTTTCATTATGGGCCAGTGATCGTGGACAGCACGGGGCCGGGCAGGGTCTCCTTCTGTTGTATACAAGATCCATGAGCTGGGGCCGCCTCAACAGCAATGAACCACCACCGCAACAGTCTTATGTGGATCTGTCATGGACTCAGAATGACGGCCACGAGTGATGCTCCGGCAGAATGGAAAAGTACGCCCTCAATAGTCTTTGTTCTCCATTAGCCACTCTGCTCTGTCAGGAAACATCCAGGAACCTGCTGCCTGGTTCGTCTGTGTTTGGTGACCAGCACCTTTATCTGCCAACTTCTGAACAGTTCACTGCAGCTGTGCACCTGCAGACGCGCAGAACCACAGAAAGGGAGAGTAAGCACGCACAGTCAAAGCTTCACGGCTCACCTCGGCCTGAGTTAAGGAACACGGAGCCATGAATAACTTTGAAGAACTCTCTGGGCACTGCTTTACTTGATGGCTCAAATGGGGTTGAATACAAGTGGTAACTATTTACCCCAAATGTTGTCACGATGTTTTCAATATTTTGGCTTTAGTTAGTCCTTGCATCCATTTGGTGAGGCAGTTATCTCCTTGCTCCATAATCTGTGGATTCTAAAGGAAATGACGACTCACTTGTTTCTAATTCTTTAGTCTTCCTGAACCTCGTCTGTGGGCTGCTTGGTCACAGTTACCTGATGGCTCAATGTTTTTGAACTTTCAACTGTTTGCCCAAGTTGGTGCCTTATATGTAGAAAAACAATCATCTTAAAATCCTACGTATTTCAACTCTGAACTCATGAGGTTGTGATGGGTTTGTACAGGGGCAAATGGCGCCCTCTTCAAACAGGCAAGGGTGACATCATGGACTTCCCTTGGTCCTCGTGGCAGTGGGCAAGGAACAAGGACAACGGGAGGAAGGGAAGGGGTCTGGTTTGTGTCGACTGCGTGGCGTTCAGGTGGGAAGCAGTGGACACCCAGATGAGCCCCTGAGCCTGACTTTCGGGCTGAGAGCTGTGCTGCGTGTGGTGGGGGCGGGACAGTCAGGACGGCTGGGCTGCAGAGCTTCCGTATCCATGTGGAGTCATGGTCCTTCCAGATGCACTCTGTTAGGCCGGAAGGAGACTTTGGGCAGACAAGGACTACCGAAATGGCCCCAAGACTGCTGTGCACTGCTCTTTCTCTCCCCACCAAACAGTTGTGTGTACACATTTCCTTGGGCTGCCATGACAAAGTACCACAAACTATGATTAATTAAGTGGCTTCAAACAATGGACATGTATTCTCTCATGGTCCCGGAGGCTAGAAGAGTAGTTCAGGGCATCAGCGGGGTCATGTTGTCTCCAGAGACCAGAGGAGGATCCTTCCTTGTCTGTCCCAACTTCTGGTGGCCCCAGGCATACCTTGGCATGTGGCCACATCACTCTAATCTCTGCCTGTTGTCACATGACCCTCTGTCTTGTGTCTTTATCTCTGTGTTTTTTCCCCAGTTTTATGAGAAGCTCGCTTTCACAAAGATGCCACGTGGATTTGAACTATGCAATGACCAGATGGCACCCAGCAAAAACCTCCCAGGCTGTAGGGTCCGCTGCATTCAGGTCATCCAGAGGTGGGGACCGTGAGTCAGAAGACCTGGGTTTGAGTCCCAGATACTCCAGTGGTTAACATTGTGACCTGGACAGAGATATCAGACCTGCAAACACTGGGTCTCCTCATTTGACAACTATGATCCAGCCTGCTTCTGATGGTGAGTGAGGACTGGATTTGATCCAAGTATTTATAAAAGGAAGGATTCTCCCAAAGTGTTCCTAAATGCAGGTGCGCATTACTGTTTCCTGTCCTTCCACACCTTGCCAAGGAGTCCTGCTGGCACAAGAGTTAAGTGCTCTGCTGCTAACTGAAGGGTTGGTGGTTCAAACCTACCCACGGGCTCCATGGGATATGGACCTGGTGACCTACTCCTATAAAGATTACAGCCTACAAAGCCCTACCGGGCAGTTCTGCATTCTCGCGTGGCGTCACTGCAAGACAAAATTGGGTTGACGGACCTGAAAACAAAAAACACACCACTCCTAAGCCCTACCCACTCGCTGATCCACCTCCGACCAGTGTGCTTTTCCATTTGGCTTCTGTCAGCCTGGAGTCAGGAAGGGTGGACAAAAGCTGTTGGGCATGGTGCCCTGTGTCACCAAGGTCAATGGAAAGCAGTGCCGTCAGGCCGCCTCCAACTTGTGGTGTCCCATGTGCTGCAGTGGACCTGTCCACAGGGGTTCAGCCGTGCATTTTTCAGGAGACAAGCAGGCCTTTCTTCCAAGATGCCTCCTGGTGGACTTGACCTCCAAACGGTCACCACTGTCAATAAAAGCAAGTGCTGAGAATCTGGTTATATCGTCCACACATCCTATATACCCATTTAACACTGTTGAATGTGCATGCTGCTGTTGTTAGGTGCTGTCCAGTCAGCCCGACTCACAGCGACTCTACGGACAACAAAACAGAACACTTCCCGGTCCTGCGCCAGCCTTCACAATGCACAGGTAGGTGACTGAAAATTTTCACTGTTCCGTACATGTCTGCAGATGATCACAGAAGCATGGGCGTGTGGGTCACGTGCACAGGGCGCTGGGGGAAGCATGATGAGTGGTGATTGGAGGATTACAAAGAAACTCCAGTGAGTAGGCAACTTCACAAACACAGAATCTGTGAACAGTGGGGATGGACTTGCCACCGTGTGGGACAGCACCCTCGCAGGACTGTCTCGGGGAGGAAAAAGATGAAGAGCAGGGAGCCCCAGCTGCAGTATCAGTCAAAATATCGTGGAAGGCTGTTCCCATTCCCTGACAAGAAATGGGAAATCTCATGTGGCATTGAAACACGACATTTCAAATATACCTTAATTACCAGACAGCAGTGAAAATTCTTCTCAGTAAGCAAACACGATGCACCAGATTTGCATTTGGAGTGTGAGATGCTAGCAGAAGAGTTTCCTTTGGACAGCTGGGCCAAGCTCTCTTCATGAAATAAAATCCTTTATCATGACTTGGATGGAGTAACCAGTGTTTATAAAGTATTTATAAAGGCTATTTTAGCTCCCGAAGGTCCACTCCACCCATAAATCCTGGGCAGTGTTCAGTGCTTTTTAAGGGAAAAAGTGATACATCCAAACTATGGTATTGGAAAAGAAGATTGAGTATACCGTTGATACCAGAAGCATGAACACATCGGTTACAGAAGAAACACAGCCAGAATGCTCCTTGGAAAGGAGATGTCAAGACTGCAAATCATATGTCATCAGGAAAGACCATTACTACAAAAAGGCATCATGTTTAGTAAAGGAGAGGGTCATGTTTAGTAAAGTGAGGGAAACTCTCCATCAGAGGAAATGCAGTAGCCACAACGTGGACTCACACATGCCCACAATCATGAGGATGCGGCAGGATCAGGCGGTGTGCATTCTAAAAGCAACGACAGGTATAGCCAGAGGTGAACGGCCAGTGTGGCATGTGCCCTGGGCACTACTGAAGAGGATGCCACCAAGCACATTTGGTTCACCATCAAGTTTCCATCTCCAGCTGTGAGGGAACATTCAGCAAGTTAGGACCATCACTTTCCTATCTGGGAGCCCCCATAGGTCAAGGCAGACAGTGGTCTTGCTCTGCTGAGTATAGAAAAGGAAGAAACCAAAAACTGACTTTGAGCCTATCCTAGACCAAATGTCATCAGTGAGAACCAAGAGGGTGCAGTAGTCATTTTCATGTAGTGCCATCATGTGTGAAGTAAAAGATTAATGAGCTTGGCTTGTATTTTTGAGCTGATATTATGGTGAAAGTATCTAAAAGATGGGTGCCAGATGTTTGGACAGGGACACACTTTCACTGCTCGACATGGGTGCTATTTTCCGCAGATGTTCCTCTGGTTTGGTTACGTAGCTGTTGTTGCTAGGGGCCATTTAGTCGGTTCCAATCCATAGGCATTTTGTACAACAGAACAAAACCCTGCCCTGTCCTGAGCCATCCTCACAACTATTTCTCTGCTGGTGCCCATCATTGCAGCCACTGCGTCAATGCATCTTGTTGAGGGTCTTGCTCTTTTTCACCGACCCTCCACTTTACCAAGCATGGCATCCTTCTCCAGGGAATAGTCACTTCTGATGATATGACCAAAGGGTGAGAGATGAAGTCTCACCATTCTTGCTTCTAAGGAGCATTCTGGCTATACTTTTCCAAGACAGATTTATTTGTTAGTCTGGCAGACCATGGTCTTTTCAATGTTCTTCACCAACACTGTAATTCAAAGGCATCAGTTCTTCTTAGATCTTCTTTATTCACTGGCCAGCTTTCCCGTGCCCTTGAGGTGACTGAAAATATCGTGGCTTGGGTGAGGTGCACCTTGCTCTTCAAATTGACATCTTTGCTCTTTAACTGCATACTGCAGGTTGTTAGTGACTCTTCCTCCAATCCTGACGCCACGTTCTCCTCCATATGGTCCAGCTTTTCAAATTATTCACTCAGCACAGAGATTGAGGAAGTGTGGTGAAAGGGTCCAGGCCGCATGCACACCTTTCCTGATTTTAAGCCACTCCGTATCCCCTTGTTCTGTTTGAATGACTTCCTCCTGGTCTATGTACAGGTTCCTCATGAGAACAAGCAC
>NW_006921860.1:2501369-2510912 GCF_000298275.1 Orycteropus afer afer | reverse complement strand
AAACTTTCTTCAGTTTCAACTTAAACTTGCATAGGAGCAATTGATGGTTTGTTCCACAGTCTGCCCTGGCCTTGTTCTGATTGATGACATTAAGTTTCTATATTGTTTCTTTCCATAGAGTCAGTTGATTTGATTCCTGTGCATTCTATCTATATAGTTGCTGTTTGTGCCACTGAAAAAGGTATTTGCAATGACTAGATTGTGGGTCTTGTGTAATTCCATCATTTGATCTCTGGGGTCATTTCTGTCACCAAGGCTTTATTTTCCAGTTACTGATGTGTCTTCTTTGTTTTCAACTTTTGCATTCCAATCACCAGTAATATCAATCCATCTTGATTGCATGTTTGGTCAATTTCAGACTACAGAAGTTGGTGAAAATCTTCAATTTCTTCATCTTTGGCTTTGGTCGTTGGTGCATAAATTTGAATAATAGTCTTATTAACTGGTCTTCCTTGTAAGTGTATGCATATTATCCTATCACTGACAACACTGCACTTCAGGATGGATCTTGAAATCTCTTTGGCAATTAATGTGACACCATTCCTTTTCAGTTTGTCATTCCTGGCATAATAGACCATGTGATTGTTGAATTCAAAATGGCCAGTACCAGTCCATTTCTGCTCAGTAATGCCTAGGATACTGATATTTATGCATTCCATTTCATTTTTTTACTACTTTCAATGTTCCTAGATTCATACTTCATACATTCTGCATTCCAATTATTAATGGATATTTGCACCCATTTCTTCTCATTTTGAGTTGTGCTCCATCAGCTAATGGAGGTCCTGAAAGCTTCACTCCATCCTTGTCATTAAGGTCAGCTCTACTCTGAGGAGGCAGCTCTTCCTTAGTTTTACACTGAGTTCCTTCCAACCTGAGGGCTCATCTTCTGACACTATATCAGAAAACCTTCTGCTACGACTCATAAGGTTTTCTGTGGCCAATTCTTTTAGAAGTAGACAATCACATCCTTCTTCCTAGTCTGTCTTAGTCTGGAAGCTCCACTGAAACTTGCCCACCATGGGTGACCCTGCTGGGATTTGAAATACTGGTAGCATAGCTTCAAGCCTTACAGCATCATGCAAGCCACCCTAGTATGACAGACTGGGGTTATAGAGGACTCAGAATGGAAAAGATGCTGAGCAACTCAGGGGCAGCTCTCGTTCTGAGCATCTGGTGTTTCTAGTGGAATAGGTGCTGGATAACCTGCTGTGTGGAATGTGATGAGCTGGTCACATTCATCTCCTGGAAGGACTCATAATGTGATGAAGGAAAACAATAATCTAAAACATGGCGGTCTGTAGTCTACATGCTCCAACAATGGAATTCATACGTGGCTACACTAAACACTTGTGATTGGTGCTGCACTTCAGGGTCATTAGAATTTGTTCCTTCGGTTTCTGTTTTCAGCTGGAAGGGACTCCTTAGGGTTTTACTCCTGACATATTGATGCCATTGCCACACAGTGGATATGTGTGTGCTATTATGGAAAACACAAATAAGACACTTCTATGACAGCCCTAAAGGGGGCCTGGAAGAGGGCAGAAAAGATCTCCTGGCCTTGTGTACTTGGAGACAGTATCTACTCCTGGATTCTGCTCTAGCTTCAGCATCACCTTGGATGATGTGCACAGTGAGAACCCTGTGGTTGCAGCCATGAGAAGGCAGTGATGCTGCAGTCATGGATGTACTCAGCTGAGAGGAAATGCCAGGGTTCCCAGCATGAGCTAATAGCCACCCATTCCAAATTTCAAGGTGGAGAAATTACTGTCCCTGGCTGCAAGTGGCATTGCTGTGATCACTTAGGTGCATCTAGGGCCTGAGAGGTTACCACAGAGGCCAGGTGCCCACACTCAGAGCTACCCCACTGGGACAGCACAGGTGGCCTCTACCCATTTTATCTCAGGTACGAGAATGATGGGAGATGCTGCTGAGCCCTCCCTTAGAGCAAGCAGCCTCCTTAGGGCAAGAATCCCCAGTGAAAGTTCACAGTCACTGCCCAGGGAAAGCACCCATGATGAGCTTCCACAAACCCTGGACATCTGGTTTTTGACAATGGCCTTGCAGGCTTAATCGCTCACTGTGAGCAAGCCACCCATCATTGCTGGGTCTCAAAGTCCTCATTTGCCAAACGGAATGCTTAAACGACATAGTTCCAGTGTTCTCCCAAGCTCTGGAACTCTGTGTTTCTGTCCCCAGTGGTGCAGTGGCATCTGTGCCGTGGCCTGTCCTCAGGAAAGCTGAATGAGTTGACACAGAAGTTGAGGTGTTTTCCCAGTAGTGCCAATCTTTCAGCTGCTTCATGGGGCCTGCACGTAGACATGCTCCATGTGTGTTCAAGTAGCAGAGGAGTAAAAACCAGATTGAAATCTCAGCTAAAGCAATGACCGCAGCAATCCTCAAGGTTGTGAGTGGCTCAGCACCAAATAGGCCCAGCTCTGAGGTGCACAGGTGCCCAAAGGTGTTGGAAATGCTGATGTCCAAGTACCTCATTTCCAGCACAGCTCCAAGGGAGGCTCCTTATCCAAGAGGCCTTTCCCCCCAAGCCCCCAGGTGTCATGGCACCTGGACCTGGATCTCATATTGAAGTAATTTTCATTACACACACATGGGGATATTTAACGTTTGTGTCCCTCACTGAATTGTAACCCCATGAGAAAGGCAGTCCAGCATACCACAGTGAGCGACAGCATGGGGCCTGGTGGCCCGTGGATGCTCATAAATGTGTTCATGGGACAAATGCAGAGAGCACACAACTGCCTTGATGACATCACCCTGAAGCAGTCCCGACACAGAGATGTGGATGCAGGTCGTGTATTTGGGAAGTGGTTCCAGGAGCCTGGAGAGATGTGGGCAGAATGAGGCAGGGAAAGGGGAAGGCCAAGGAGACGTGAGGATTCTGGAGCCCCTGCAGGATCCCATGGAAACACCTCAAATGATCCTGCTTCATGGTGAGGTGGTCAGCCCATTTCCACACCTCTCGATCTTCTCACGTGAGGGTTACTTTCCCCTGGGTGCTGAAATTCTGACCCTGTGTGTGTGGTAGGATGCCCCATGGCCCATGAGGCAGCCCTTAGACAGAAGGATTACCAATCCAATTAAAACATGAGCAGAAGACATGAATAGACACTTCACCAAGGAAGATATTTAGGCAGCCAGCAAATACATGAAGAGATGCTCATGATCACTGGCCATCAGAGAGAGGCAAATCAAAACAGCAATGAGATACCATCTCACCCCAGCATTGATGGCAAGGTTCAACAAGACAGAAAATAACAAATGCTAGAGGGGATGTGGAGAGATTGGGACTTTCAAACACTGCTGGTGGGACTGTGAAGTGATACAACCACTGTGGAAAGCAGAATGTCAATTCCTTAGAAAGCTGGAATTGGAGATACCATTTGACCCAGCAATCCCATTACTAGGTATATACCCTAGAGAAGTGAGAGCCAGGACCGGAACAGATATGTGCACACAGAGGGAACCCCACATGGTATGTGCATTCAGGGAACCACCCAGTGTGGCCCAGTCAACGTCCACAGTGAACCACGGTCATCAGGGCATCCACAGAGGCTACTTCACAGCCCAGAGAAGCCTACTGCCAGGCACCACATCCACAGAAATCTCTCCCTTGGGATGGGGGCTAACACGACACAGATATCCATGAGTCCCACACCATGGGAATCGAGATTTAGGGACAGATGTATGTCCTGGCAATAGGAGGCGCTTCTTGTAAATAGAGCCGGGATGACTGGAGGATAAAGGAGATGTTGCTTCTATTCTGTAATGAGTGTGGGTACTGGAGACTCGCTTCTCCTCTCCCAGCAGCTTGAAGAGCCCAGTGAGGCCTGGCCTCCTAGAGCTATTGTAATGCGAATACACATGTGGGTGGCTTTAAAGAACAGGGTTCTGGAGGCTGGGGGTCTGAGACCGGGTTGTGTCCTTCCTCGTCCACAGCCCGTGGTGTTCCTTGGTTCCTTGGTGATCCCAGCATCGTGGTGGACTTCCCCAGGCTGCGTGTCTGTCTGTGTCTGATTGGCCCTTATTATCACCCAGTAGTGATTAGATTTGGACACACCCTGCACTGGTCCATCCAATTACAATGACAGAAGACCCTCTCAGGCAGGATCCCATCCACAGGTGTGGGGGTGGGGTCCAGCACATCTTTATGGGGAATTCGATTCACAACATAATAGTGTTTCACTGCTATTCATAAGCTTTTCACTGGCCAGTTGAGAAGTGGATGGCCCCTTCCTTCTTCCATGTCTGCCTTAGTCTGGAAGCTCTGCTGAAACCTGTCCACCACGGGTGACCCTGCTGGTATTTGAAATACCAATGGCATAGTCTCCAGCCTCACACAAGCACCACAGTACAACAAACTGACAGATGAATGGTCGAGTTCATACCAAAGGGGAGAAAATGGATACCTGCCTACCCAGCTGACTCACCTGGCTATAACTGTTGAGACCCCATCCTAGGAAAATCACACCCACAGCCTGGTGACACCGAGCTCCTTCCTACATGTCTTGTTGCTGTTGCTGTTGTTGACAGTTGCCAACGGTTGGCTCTGACTCATGGCAACCCCATGACAACTGAAGGACACAGTACTTGTGTTGTCTTCATGATGGTGGCCAGTTCAAGGCCACTGTTGTGGTGACTGTCAGCCCATCTCATGGATAGTCTCCCTGGTTTTCACTGACCCTTTGGTTTACCAAACAGGATGTCTCTTCTAGTGGTTGGTCTTTCCTGACGATGTGTCCAAAGTAACTGGGCCAAAGTCTCACCATCCTCATTGCGAGAGCGTCCTGGCTGTATCTCTTCTCAGATGGATGTTTTCATTCTTGTAAGCCAATGGTGTATTCAACATTCTTCACCACAATTCAAATATATCAATTCATCCATTATTCTACTATGTTCCTGTCCTACTCATTTTGAGAGTTCTGAAAGACACTCCATCACTCTCATCCACCCCTCAATTATGGCACACTTGTCTGAGGAATATGTGACTCAGCTATACACACACAACACCTAAGTACACGTAGCACCTAATCACATAATCGTCGACTGAACATGAGTGATGCACAACCTTCCTCATGGATCAACACCAGAACAACAGAACAAATGGATTCAACTCCCTACGAGACCCTTGGCACCACTAAGTCCTTTCATCTGTTTGCAAGAAAACCTATTCCAACGTTTGCTCTTGGGATCTGAAAGGAATTCCTTGTTTCCAAGCTTGTGGAGTCTGCAGAACAAACCCAAGCACAAGCTGATGACTTTTGGCTTGACTGGGTTTGCCACCAACCTGCTTTACCTCTATGGCTGCCTGTCTGTTACGGCCTCTGCTCCACCTTCACTCCAGTGTCTCAATGAGACAGCAAGGCGGATGGGTGGCCGCGTGCAGTGTTTCGCCTCTGAATCTTTCACAGAACCTATAGACTTTCAGAAGAATGTTTAAACATGAAATTAGACGTAAGAGAAATATCCATTCTGGCCTGTGATCATTCCACCATATGCTGCCCATTTCGCACATGGCAGAGGCTCTTCAAAGCAAAGCCACATTTTAAAACAATGACACCTGTCAGTGGTGCTCACTTCACATCCACACATTTTAAAGAATTCCAGGACAACGAAATGTGGGCTACCTTGTCTCCTAGCCATTCTCTTTCGTGACCTCGTTCTGTCGTGCAGTTTTTGCTGTAGCCCCCAAGGGCATCCGTGCCCCGCTCTGAAAGTCTTGCCTTCAATCTTGCACTCACCAAGCTGTTCTTAGTTAGAGGTGTTAGTGAGTCACACTGGGATTGTGTCCAGGGAAATCTCTTAGAACAATAAGTGCTCGAACGCCTAAAGCTAATCAGTGTCTCTGGAGGAGACAGGGAGGAGGAGCAGTAATGAGTTGGCATCTGTAGCCTTCTTCCCAGCTCACCCAGGGACAGAAGGATGGATCCAATCTGACTCAGCAGTCACGGATGCCATCACAGAAGGTGGGGCTGGGATCCTATTTTAGGGAGAGAGTGGATGTGGATGGGAAAGGAGGGGTGGGTCGTGTCTGTGGCTGTGAGAACATCAAGCACACGTGGGAAGGATGATGAATTGGTGGCCCATTCAGGTGGAATCATGGCTCATGGGTCAACAGGAACAGACAAGAGTGGTATCTCTGAGTATCTTCCTGAGCCATGAGCAACCCTCATGTGAGAAAAGTCAAGGGTGTCTTTCCTGTCCCAAAGTTCCAAGCCCACTGGGGGAGATGAAGCAAAGTGACAGCCACACTGTCCCTCAGTTGAAAAACATGAAGTCACAGCTATCCTAACAAGAGTTTTATTAGGAAATTCCTCAGTGTTCTGTTTGAAAATACAAGTAACACACATTGTTCAAACACTAGAGAGAGACCACAAGTAGCAACAAAGAACAGATGGGATTCTGACGCCCTGTGGAGGAAACCGAGTCCCTGCGTGGTGCAAACGCTGACCGTGCTCAGCTGCTCACTGGAAGGTCGGAGGTTGGAGGCCACCCAGAGGTGCCTTGGCAGAAAGGCCTGGCTGTGACCTTCACAAAAACTGAACATCAAATGCCCTATGGAGCCGGGTTCTATTCTGACACCGTCAGGGTTGCTGTGAGTGGTAGTCACCTCCAGGGCAGCTGGGTTAGCTGGTAACTAACCCTGGAGAAATGAAGGGTCCTGGGGTCCCATAAACAGAGCCCACGTACACTGGAAGACGCAAGACTCTTCAATTCACAGGTAAGAAGTAAATTAAGTGAACAAGGAGAGAAGGAGGGAGGGAGGGAGCAGAGGGAAAGCAAGCGAGAGGATGGCGGGAAGAAGTCTTCAGGGGAAAAAGGGAGGAAAAGGACCCAGAAAGACCAAGCGGAAAACACCACCAACTACGTTCTTCTTCCAGGGTTTTAACTTTAGGAGCTCTGATGGTGCTGTGGTTAAAACGTTCAACTGCTAACCAGAAGGTCAGCAGGTCAAACCCACCAGCTGCTCTGAGGAGGAAAGATGGGGAGTCTGCTTCCATAAAGACTGACACCCTAGGAAACTCTGTGGGGCAGTTCCACTCTGTCCTCTAGGGGCGCTGTGGGTCAGAATGGACTCCACGGCGGTGGGTGTGGTTTGGGCTTTGCTTCTGTGAAGATTGACAGCCTTGGAGATGCTGTGCGGCAATTCCACTCTATCCTCTAGGGGCACAGTGAGTCGGAATCGAGTCCACCCGGTGGGTTTGGTATTGGTTTTCAGTTGTTTGGCTCTGTTCCTTGTCTCCCTTGTTTACTAACTTCCTGTCAGCACAGAGGTAATTTTCTTGCTGTACCCAAATCTCTTGAGTGCCATTTGTCTCTCAGAGACTGTTTCTGGCCTGGACTTTCCTGGTGTCTTAGTGTCCTAGTGCTGCTGTAACAAAAATACCACAAGAGGGTGGCTTTAATGAACAGAACTTATTTTCTCGTTCTTCAGCAGGTCTGAGTTCAGGGCACTGGCCGTAGGGGAAGGCTCGCTCTGTCAGCTCTGGGAAAATCCTGTCTCCTCAGCTCTTGCTCTGCTCCTTGGTGAGCCCATGTCCACTGGTATCAGTCTTTCCCATCCCTGTGTCCTTACTTCCGTGCTCCCTTCTCTTTTCATGTCCTTGCACTGATTCAGGACACACGCTCCACTGACATGGCCTCACAAACAAAACAAAACCCGTCTCCAAAAGGGAGGACACCTAGGTGCAGGGTTAGGGTTGACACAGACCTTGAGGACACAATTCAACCCACACCATCTGGTGTCCTTGCCAAGCTGCCTTCTTTCTTCCATTTGCTCCAAGCTCAGGTCCAAGCGCCTGGCCCTGCAAGGTTCTTGTGAGGGTCTCGGCAGTGCATGATCTGAGAGCACCTGAAAAGCAGCCAGCAGGCTGTGAGGGCAATAATGTTGTTTTTGTCAGGTGCCATCGAGTTGGCTCTGATTCATAGCGACCACATGCACAGCAGAACAAGACACCGACTGCCTGGTCCTGGGCCAGCCTCACAGTCCTTGCTGTACCTGAGCCCACAGTTGCAGCTGCTGTGTCAATCCATCTCATTGAGGGCCTTCCCCTTTTTTGCTGATGCTCCACCTTACCAAGCATGATATCCTTCTCCAGAGAATGGTTCCCCCTGAGAACATGACCAAAGTCTGGCCATCCTCACTTCTAAGGAGCATTCTGGCTGCACTCTCTCCAGGACCACTTTGTTAGTTCTTTTAGCAGTCCATGGTACTTTCAGTATTCTTCGCCAACACCACAACTAAAAAGCATCAACTCTTCTTCGGTCTTCCTTATTCATTGTCCAGCTCTCACATGCATACGAGGCAACTGAAAATACCACGGCTTGTGTCTGGTGCACCTTAGTCCTCAGGGAGACATCTATGCTCTTCAGCACTTGAAAGAGGTCTTTTGGAGATTCAGCAAGATGGCGGACTAGGCAGAAAGACTGCACAGACCTTCTTCAACAAAGAAAACAAAAACCAATTAACGCAGACACAGAAGATAATCCTGGACCCCTGAGCCTTGAAGGGAAGGATATAGAAGTGGACTAAATCCCAACTAGCAGAAGAATTTGCATGAAAATACCAAAAAAGGAGACAGATGGAGCTGCAGTCTGGCAGCAATCCTGAGTGATCCTGAGGGCAGAGACAGCTTGGAGATACCCGAGTGGTGGTAGGACCTAAGAATTAACCTAAAAATCACCCTGCTAGCCAGGGACTGCATGGAGGACTGTGCATGGTCGCTGGGGAACAAATGGAGAAGGTGAAGAGAAAGGTGGGCTGAGCTGTGGACTTTTGCCGGTCCAGAGGGTGCCACCATTTTGAAGGTTTAAAAAGCGGCTTGACTATTTTAGATATTTAAAGAGACAGTGCTCTCGCAGATTCCTGGGGCTTAAGAACCGTTCTGCTTTCCAACAACCCCAAGGACACTTGGAACCTGCAATACTGAAAAGGTACGACATTCCTCTTGTTACTCTTATACCCCACACCCACTTGATGAATGGAGGTGCAGCCTCCTCCACTCCCACATACCTTCTGGGCCCACAGGAACTCCATCACAGTCTCTGTGCTCAGACGGACCCTGGGTGCCTTGCCCAATCCTCCACCAATTTTTTCCCCCCTCTTTTTTTTAGTTTTATTTTTTTCTTTTTCACTTTCTTTTTTTTTTCTGGTGATTAGTTTGCTTGTATTTGTCTGTTTTAAGACAACTAATATTATTAATACTTTTGTCCTTTTATTATTATTCTTAATCTTCCCCTTGCCAGGTCCTAGTTTTCAGCATTTTTTCTTTTCCCTGTGCCTGGTGGAATTTATTTATTTATTTTTTAATTTTAAAGTTTGTTTCCGCCCCCACCCCCTTTTTCTCTTGGTTAACCCTGTTCCTTGATTTTCTTTTTGCATTTTTCCATTTATTATTCTCCTTCTCTACTTTTTCTTTTATTTTCCCTTAGTGGCTTATCCCCAGATATTGCAGTTTTCTTGTTTTTTCTTCTTTTTCTGGTTACTGTTCCTGTGTGATTACATGGTGTGCTTTTCATCCATGG
>NW_006921860.1:2484837-2496084 GCF_000298275.1 Orycteropus afer afer | reverse complement strand
GCATATGGATATTATCCTATCACTGACAGCATTGTACTTCAGGATAGATCTTGAAACATTCTTTGTGATGATGAATGCCACACCATTCCTCTTCAATTTGTCACTCTTGGCATAGTAGATCATATGGTTGTCTGATTCAAAATGTCCCAAACCAGTCCATTTCAGCTCACTAATGCCTAAGATATTGGTCTTTGTGTGTTCCATTTCATTTCTGACAACTTCCAATTTTTCTAGATTCATGCTTTGTACATTCCATGTTCTGATTATTAATGGATGTTTGCAGCTGTTTCTTCTCATTTTGAGTTGTGCCAGAACAGCAAATGGAGATCCCAAAGGCTTTGCTCCATCTACTTCATTAAGGTCAACTCTCCTTTGAGGAGGTAGCCCTTCCCTAGTCATATTTTGAATGCCTTTACACCTGAGGGGCTCATCTTCCAGCACTATATCAAACAATGGTTCAGGGCTATTCATAAAGTTTTCCAGTAATGTATCAGACAGTGTTTCACTGCTATTCATAAGGTTTTCACCAGCCAATTCTTGGAGAAGTGGATGGCCCCTTTCTTCCTCCCAGTCTGTCTTAGTCTGGAAGCTCTGCTGAAACTTGTGCACTATGATTGACCCTGCTAGTATTGGAAATACCAGTGGCATAGCCTCCAGCCTCACAGCAACACACAAGCCACCACAGTATGACACACTGATAGATGAGTGGTGGAGTGTAATAATGCTCTGTCCTTTTAACTGTGTGCTTACTCTATGCTGGTTCCTTTAGTAACAAGTACACAAGTATACAACAAGATACAGTATACTATCTAACCTCATCTTTGGTGGTGGTGGTGGTGCCAGTGAGTTGATTTCCACTCAAAGCCACCCCATGTGACAGAGTAGAACTGCCCCATGGGGTTTTCTGGGGTGTAGCCTTCATGGGAGCAGGTCACCCAGTCTTTTCTCCTGCAGAGCCACTGGGTGGGTTTGAACTGCTGGCCTTTCAGTTAGCAGCTGGGTAGCTACCCATCATGCCACCATAAACTAAAAAAAAAAGATGAAAACTTCATTGCCATCAAGTCAATTTTTACTTATAGCGACCTCCACTGGGTTTCCAAGGTGTTAAATCTTTTAAGGAAGTCCATTGCCCCATCTTCCTTCTCCTGGCCACTGTGGTTTTGAACCACTGACCATCTGGTTAGCAGCCAAATGCCTTGCCCACTATGCCATCTGAGTCTTGGTGCCACTATGACTCCTTATATTCATTTAACCCCCAGGACCGCACTGATCTGGGCTCTGTTTGCAAACCTAGCTCACTGATGCAGATGCTATGGGATCCCCAAAGGGACAGAACCTTCAGGACACTAGAGCTGATGATGTGGCTGCGCTGTGCTGTCAGCTTTGAAGGCAGGCAAGGATTGCACAGGCAGAGACAATGATCAGAGCAATATTATGAACACAGGGAAATATCTTGCTTGTGAAATCAGTCTTGTGTGTCAACAGTGCCCAACGTTTACAGGATGCTTGTAACATGGCGTTCAACTCTGCCAAGGCTTCTAGTCTTTGATAAGAAATTACGTGGAAAATTCAGCTTTCATTTAAGAAATACTGGCCAAAAACGTTTGGAAAACCCCCCTTCTTCCCCAGAATCACAGCCAACACTTTGTCCTCTCCTTCACCACCAATATGTGTGCTAAACAAAATAAATGCAATCTTGTTCACTGTAGCAGGCAAATCTTCAAAAGCTCTGTTATTGAAATAAAATAGTATGGAATTGGGTCTTACTTACAACCTTAATATATAAAACCTGTTGTTGTTGTTATGTGTCATTGAGACAGACCTGACTCATAGCGACCCCTCCTTGGGTTTCTGAGGCAGTATCACTACAGAAGTAGATCGCCCAACCTTCCTTCCAAGGATTGGTTGGTGGGTTTGAACCACCAGCCTCGTGGTTAGCAGGCAAGTGCCTTAGGCACTATGCTAAAACCTACAAAGGGAAACTCACCTCTGTTGCGGACTCCTGCCTTCTGCTGCAATCTGCTGGTAATTTAGGAATGGATGTAGGTTCCTAGTCCTAATTGCTCATCAGACGCTACCTAACCTGTGTGAGCATCTGCCAGGCTGAGGGGTCCAGACTGACAGTGTCTCAGAGTCACACTCTCAGGTAGGAGTTGGGAATGCTCAGGGTCTTTGAAGCCACTGCTGACTTTGCTTCTGGCGGCTGCTTCTGTTCACTCGTCCCACTTACCTTCTGGTGGCTGCTTCTGTTCACTTGGCCCTCATAAGCTTCTCATGTCACTTCTTACTTCCTGGTGACTTTATCTTCAGATGGTCCCCCAAGAGGACTTCAAGACTAGAATATGATCATGATGCTTCCATGTGTGCTTACTGGTTCACTGGTAGAATTCTCACCTTCCACGTGGGGGACCAGGGTTCAATTCCGGCCAACAGGCCCCATGTGCAGCCACTATCTATCTGCTCGTCAGTGGAGGCTTGCGTGGGGCTGGGATGCTGAGCTTGTTATAGCAGGTTTTACAGAGCAAGATGGACTAGGAAAAAGTCTGGATGGCCTTCTGACCACCGTGCAGACCACAGCTGTGTGACCCATCACTGACCAGGGGACAGCACAGGACAGGGCAGTGTTTCCTTCATTGTGTGGCAGCTGTGTGGGTCGCCATGTGTCAGGGCTGATGGCCTTCTGACCACCGTGTGGACCGCAGGTGTGTGACCCATCACTGACCAGGGGACAGCACAGGACAGGGCAGTGTTTCCTTCATTGTTGTGTGAGTCACATGAGTCGGGTGATTCAGCAGCAGAGCAAGATCCGTTTAAAGCCCAAGTGTGCACATGCTGCACTTGAAACAGGCAACTCAATCGCTACTTTGACTCCAAATCCATTGACACACGTGCAATAATTAAGCTCTTCTGAGGGTACCATGCAGTGAGACAGTGTGTCACGCAGTGATACACTGCTACCCAAGCTCAGTCAACAGCCCACCAGCTGGCAGGGTGGACACTAGTCCCTGGGCCACTCGCTCATACAGAATGAGAGAGGGCGAGGGCCCCTCTTGGTGTAAGTCCTTCACGCAGATAGAGGATGGCTGTGTGCACACACATGTGAAGTGAGGTAAAGTCAGAGCAACACCTGTCGCTTACACAGATGATGCCACGCAGGTGACATGTCTGTGTGCGACACAGAGTGTCGGTGAAGAGGGCGGCCTCTCTCCAGCAGACGGCAGTGCCCATTCTAGGTTTGGTGCATCGTGCACTGCAGGAGTCCTGCAAACGGCCTGTGCTGTCTGCCATGGTTCTTCTACTTTGTTCATCCAAGAGCAGGAACATGGAGACAGTGGCAGAAGCTCAGGAAGGAGGTGGAGGAAAGTGAGCTGGAGAAGGATCAGAGGGTCTCCCACTGGGAGCCTTTAGGGCGGAAGAGCAGACGAGGGAGCCAGGGGGCAGGGAGGATGCTGAGGGGGTTAACAGAGAGGCACCACGTGAGATAACGTGAGAGGGAAGTGACCCCAAACACTCCATGGAAGCCCATCAGAAGACCCTCCACTGAATGGGGGAGAAGAGGGTGGAGCCCCGGGTGAGCTGTGTGATCAGAGAGCATGAGGGACACCCACTTCCTCTTGAAGACCTGAGGGTGGTTGGGGGCTGGAAGTGTGTTGGGACACAGCCTGGAGAGAGTGGGGAGTGATGTATGATGGACCCAGAAAGCCTGTGGAACTGTCTTCAGAGAAAGTGAGATGAGGGACAGATAACCGGGCCAGGATCACTACACACTATGGCGGCACTGACGGGCAGGGTGTTGTGATGTCCCCACCAATGCTCCACTGGATGGAGGATGGAGAGAGGACAAGGACTGTGGGGTTCATTCCCAGGTGTGGTTTCACTGCACAAATATTAACAGAGACATTTGCGAAGGGGTGAATACACCACGGGCCATACTCCGAGTGAGAAGGAACATCTGGACAGGAGGCCCAAACAGAACAGACCTGGACTGGCCGTGGTCTGGGGGTCTTCATGAGGCTGAGGGGGTCATACGTGAGTGTCTCCCCGATTTGGAAGGACAGGGGATGAAACACATGCTTTGGGGTTTGGGAGGTGGTGCACCACAGGGATTCCTTTGGAATGGGACGGCCAAGGTGGAGTGAATGAGGTTCATTTAGTGAAGAGGATGAGGATGTGCTGGGACGGCCAAGGATGCCACTGAGTCAGGCAGTGAGGAAACCTGTGGGTCAAGAGGCAAGCAAGTGACCAGAACATCATCAGATCCTAGTGTCCCGATGGACAGGAGGAGGGAAAGACAGATGGAGGGGCCCTCAGGGGCTTTCCTACACGGAGGACAGAGAATGAAGTAGAGGATCTCAGGACGCGAACCCTGACCTTCCATTGTGTGTAATCATCCCACGAGACATAAGGTTGTCCTTTTATGGGAGGAACCCCAAAGTTGGAGCGCTTAAATAACTTGCTCAAGGTCACAGAGGAATAGCCATGGGAGAGTTAAACGTGTCCCTCTCCCAAATCACTTTCTCTAAACTTTTTGTTGTGATCTACAGAGCCAATCAGTTTTCCATTAAAAAATCCACATTGTTTGATGTTTCAGTTACCTGGTGTTGCTCTAACAGGAATCCCACAAATGGGAGGCTGGAACAAACAGGAGTTTATTCTTACAGTTTGGAGGCTTTAAGTCGAGTTCAAAGTGCCAGGCTCTAGGGGATGGGTGAAAGCCCCTTAACCTTGGGCTTCAGCTCTGCCTGCTGTTCCCAGCCCACTGAAGCTAGAAGCTTTTCTTCACTCAGACAGCTGCTGGCTGCTGAGGCTGACAAACCAAGGTCCACAAGGAACAAGGCACCGTCCCAATGTTACCAAACCACATCGCAGGCCATTAATTCAAGTCCATTAAAAGTCCCAAGATCATCAGAGCACGGCAGGTCACTGAACAATGACACGGTGATGTGCAGGGTTCGAGTGCCATAAGGCTAGAGCCCATTCCCAAAGCTTCTCTTCACATACAGGAGGCAGACCTCATCCCTAAAGCAGCCACTCAGCTTCTTACAACAGATCCCACCACGGAATTGACTGCCAGCCTCATCATAGGGAGTAACTAGATCCAGCTGCCCAGCAACTCAAGCAGGCCCAGCCAAGGTGACACACAGCCTTAATGACCACATTTCACGTCACTGATTGCAGGACCCTCAATGTGACACTCCTCCCACTTACTTCCTCCTTATGTTTGTCCTTTCCATCCCTCCTCATTCCCTACCCTTACTTCCTGCCTTCTGAACTTGTCCTCCCTTTGGATCTTGAAAGGTTGACTGTTCTAAGGGGCGTGTACCTTTCGGGTGTTGCTGTTCCCCTTATGTGCCTGTCCACCAGCCACTCCGTGGAAGGCAGGCTGGGCAGTCTACTTCTGTACTGATACCGCCTCAAAAACCCAGGAGGGGTCAGTCTAAGTCAGGTCTGACTCCACAGCCGTGGGATTGCTTGGGTGACAGCTGAGCCACGGGGGTGAGTTCAGTTCTGGGCTGGGAAGGTGACAAGGGACCTGAGTCTCCCAGGTTGCACTGGTGCCTACCAGACCAGTCACCATAGTCTCATGAGTTTGAGATTTGTTCCCCACTGAACTTGCAGAAGGATATCAACACAACTCCCCTACCTCCTTTTGATGAGTGGCTTGCCTCCCTCCCTCTTCGTCAGTAGTCAACAAGCATGCCGTGTACTGTATCTCAGTGCCAGAAACGTGGAGCTGCTTCACACGGCATTTCCAAGTGCAGAAGGGAAGGAAGGCCCAGGAGGACACCTTTGTACCTCACAATAGCTCGGTGCCCAGGCCCTGGGAAGAATGTGCACTTCAACCCTCAGAGAGAGGGGCCGAGGGCAGGCCACTCAGCTACCAGTGTGCCTTGCAAGGGATGCAAAAGGAGGTGTCCGATTGCTTGAGATGCACATCATTTATTACAAGAACACTTGGCGCTCAGTGCCAGGAAACACGGACATTCAGGGCCTCCAGCACCTCCCTTTACCCAGCTAGGGTGTTCAGGACCTTTCTTTCCAAGTTTACTAACTGAATGGTGTCCCTTTTAACAACCAATCTGCATTCTGTCAACAAGACAGAATGCAGCCTTCCTGTCTCACTCTCCAAAGAAAGGCTGTGTACAATGTGGGCATGTTTAGCATTAAACAAAAAGACATGCATGTCTACATTTTTATTTTTTGAGGCACTGAAGTGTGGTGAGCAGGAAAGGAGCATGCCCGCTGCAAACTGAGTCCGTGGTAAGTCCACATGGCAGTCAGAACAGGAAAAGGACAAATCAAGAGAAAGGCATCTGCATAACCAAAAACCAAGAAACCAAACTCTGCCATTGAGTTGGATCCAACTCACAGAGACCCCTCCTTGGGTTTCCCAGGCGGTATCTCTACGGAAGTAGATTGTCCAACCTTCCTTCTAAGAGGTGGCTGGTGGGTTTGAACCACCAGCCTTTGGTCAGCAGTCAAATGCTTTAGGCACTGTGCCACCAGAGCTCCTTCAATCAACCAAGAGACATAATTAAAGATGAGGGAGATCCATTAACTTCATCATGGCAGACACCCTTATTTGACTTTAACTGTGAGGTATAGACAATTCCTTGAAGATGGAGAGCTGGAAATGATGTCCACTTATGACTGAGTTTAATGACACCATCAATGTTTGTCAAATGTATAGTCTACAGTCTCGACGGGGCGTATCCTTTGGAGATCCGTTGGGATTCTTAAACATAAACGAGAAACAGAACTGGTGAAATAATGGACAAGGCATTCACAGTGAAAGCTCCAAGCAATGGCATTTTCCACAGCTCCTTCCAGTCCCTTGCCTGGCACCTTACGGGTTACTGAAGAGCACGGCCGAGGTGCTTGCTGTGGGTGTGTCATCAGGAAGGATCAGAGGAGGAGAAGGACACATGTCTGGTGAAGCAGAGGGCTAGGAAGGGTGAGGGAGCCCCTTGGTGAGGAGGATTGGTACAGTAGCCACAAGGAGGGACTTGAGTATGCTGGTAACCAGGGGAGTGACACAGGATGGGGCTATATTTTGTTCTGCTGTAAGGTTCCATGACAACTGGAAGGCAGTTCCCCATCGATCGAGTTAACTCTGGTGGTGCAGTGGTTAAAGCACTTGGCTGCTAACCAGAAGAAAATGTTCACAGCCACCAGCCATGCCACACGAGAAAGATGGGGCAGTCTGCTTCTGTGAAGACAGCCTTGGACAGTCTATGGGGCAGTTCCACTCTGTCCTCTAGGGGCGCTGTGAGTCAGAATCGACTCCATGGCAGTGGATGTGGTTTGGGTTTTGCTTCTGTGAAGATTGACAGCCTTGGAGACCCTGTGGGGTAGTTCCACTCTGTCCACTAGGGGTGCTGTGAGTTGGAATCAACTCCATGGCAGTGGGTTTTGGGTCTGTCTACGTCTCCCTCTACTGATTTGTAATCACAACTGCGTTCCACTCCCACACTGTAAACTGCAGAGAAACAATGCAAGTTCCAGGAACAACTGGTATTAAATATGGAAAAAACAATGCTACTGTTCAGAACACGGGTGGGGCACAATTGAAGTGACTCACAAATGTGGACAGCTTTTCTGAGGTGACAAAAATGCCACAAGAAGCTGACTTTGGGAGGTGACTGTGACGCAGCCAGGCCATTTCTTCCCCGGCTGTGCTATGGGGTGAATGAGTCTCTAATCAGCTACTTCTTGTTATAGTTTTTCCTTCTCTGGGAAGATGTCCTGATAATGGTAATTAATAACAGAATATAAGTTCTCAGGATGTCACATAATAGATACATTTTCCAGGCAAACATATTTGGAAATTGAAAAATAACTGTAATTAAGTGTGTGGCAAAAAGGTGAAGCAGAAGACAGACACACTCTTATAACAAAATCCATTTGTTAAAAATGTCCATGGAACACAGGGGACCGTTTTCACTGTCCATTCAAACAGCGGAACCGGAGAGCCTCTTCCATGGGACCCTTAGGTGCTGAGGGGACTCACAGATGTTGAAGGTGTAGGCTCTGCTTCAAGGACCTGGTAAAATATGACAGTGCCTTAGAAAGCCCGCAGGATGGCTCTACTCTGTCCCACAGCGTCTTCCATGCAGGAGACCCTGTCACCGGAGGCTGGCGTGTGGCTGTGGTGCTGATCAGGTTTCAGAGGAGCCTGAAGACCGAGATGGACACGAAGGCAGGCCTGGGGACGTGCCTCCCGAACCCCAGCCAGTGAACCCCGTGGATCACTATGGTCCCTTCTACAGCCCGCCATGAAGATGGAGCAGGACAGCGTGCGGTCCCTTGTGCAGGGGTCACCATGAGTAGAGGCTAACTCAACACAGCCAACAACAAAGATGCTGGAGCCTGAAGGAGCCGGGGCCATGGTGACAGTGGGACTGCCCACACTGACTCCTGTCTGGTTGCTGAGAACAATCTAGTCTACGTGCTAACTGTCACGGGGTGGGAGCACAGTTCTCCTAACTCCGTCTTTATAGACATTCCACCCACAGGAGGTGAGGACCTTTGGTTTTCGGTCCAGGATGTACTGCTCAGGCTTTTTGATTCGTGCCTCCCTGCTCCTTATGTGCTTGCGTGAGGGAAGTTTAGAGCTTTGGATACAAAACGATGCTGGCACTTAACTCTGAGTTCATGAAGCCATCTGTTGAGGGTCTGTTTTACAGCAGGCCTTGGGGACGCGTGACCTCCTAGTCCATCCACAGTAACTCTGAAAGGGGGCACGGACAACCATCTTTTGTGACTGGGAAGCTGAAGTTGAGCAGTCCGAGAACCTGTGGAAGGCTAAGGTGCAGTTACATGCTGGTGTCACAGTTTGCTTATTTGTCATTGTGGGGGCCTCAGGCTTTCCAGCAACTGATGCCTCCTAAGGCTCTCTGTCTCCTTCCCTTCCCTGTCGGCTGCTCCACCAGAAGCTCTGATGGTAAGAGGATCAGTAGAGACTGTGGGCAGACTGGAGTTCTGGCCACGTCTTTCTTCCCTGCACTCATGTTCTGTCCCTACCACATCTGGCCTCACGGTGGGCACAGGACACTTCTCGCCCCTCTGCATGCCCTGAACCACGTGGTGTGCTTGGCCTAGTGACCTTGCAAGACGGGTCCCAGCTGAAGGTTGGTATGTGTGTGCAACTGGGCTCATCATCTTGTACTGCAGTCACAGCCACGCAGACAGCATGCTCTCGAGGGCCCTGTGGTCCTCAAGGTGAGAGGCTATGGACGTCTGTCCCCACCAGAAGCAGGGAGACAAGTCAGCAGAGCCCAGGCTGGTCACCAGCCCGGCAGCACAGCAGGGTAAACACATATACCACTGAGTTCGGGGGCAGCTTGTTCACAGTATGATCACAGTAAAAGATGGCTGACACAATTCTTCAGAACACAGAAATAACAAAAACAGTTCA
This sequence comes from Orycteropus afer afer, assembly GCF_000298275.1. NCBI lineage: Eukaryota > Metazoa > Chordata > Mammalia > Tubulidentata > Orycteropodidae > Orycteropus > Orycteropus afer. The sequence continues at coordinate 2,486,666 of NW_006921860.1, read as the reverse complement.
GTATTTAATCCAAAAAGCCCTTTCAAACTGTGATCTATGCAGCAGTGTAGGACATCGGTATAAAGTCATCATCACCATTATCATCATCCCCATCAGCATCACCAGCATCATCACAGTTGCAACAGCATCATCGTCACCACCATCACCACCACCACCACCACCACTGTATCAGCATTACATCACTATTACTATCACCATCATCATCACCATCACTAACACCATCACCATCACTATTATATCACCATTGTCACCCTCATCACCATCACCATCACCATCACAGTTACATCAGCATCATCGTCAACAACATCGCCACCACCATCACCACCACCACCACTGTATCAGCATTACATCACTATTACTATCACCGTCACCATCACTAACACCATCACTATTATACCACCAGCCACTCCTCGGAAGGAAGGTTGGGCAATCCTACTTCCGTAGTGATACTGCCTCAGAAACCCAAGGAGGGGTCGCTATGAGTCGGGGCCGACTCAACGGCAAATAACAACAACAACATTATATCACCATTGTCACCCTCATCACCATCACCATCATCACAGTTACATCAGCATCATCGTCACCAACATCACCACCAACATCACCACCACCACCACTGTATCAGCATTACATCACTATTACTATCACCATCATCATCACCATCACTAACACCATCACCATCACTAACACCATCACTATTATATCACCATTGTCACCCTCATCACCATCACCATCACAGTTACATCAGCATCATCATCACCAACACCATCACCACCACCACCACCACCACTGTATCACCATTACATCACTATCACCATCACCAACATCACCATCATCACCAACATCATCACTACTGTATCATCACCATTGTCACCATCATCACCTTCACCATCAGCATCATCACAGTTACATCAGCATCATCTAACATCATCACCACTGTCACCATCACAACCATATCACCATTACATCACCATCGTCATCACTGTGGTATCATCACCACCACTGTCACCCTCACCACCACCACCACCACCACCATGCCCACCACTGCCATCTTCACAGCCCCCTGAGCTCAGTCTTGTATCACTCCTTACTTTCATTCTGGGAAGCTTTGGTGTCTGCATGATTTAGCTGTTCACTTGATATCTCATGACTATGTTGGTCACGTCTGCACACGGATTCCCAGACAGCTGGCACCCTTTACCTTAAGAACTAAAAAAGTTCTGGGTATGACTCAGGCATGGGTTATAAGTTGGGTCAGCTGGACAAGAACACAGGAAAAGGTTCTGAACGTGACAGGGAGGGTGAAGAGTTTGGGAGAGGGCATCATCTCACTGGGGACAGCCATCCAGGGAGGTGGGGGAGGAGGACCTCTGGTTTCCATTTGCCCTCTTACTACTTTCCCATGAGAACCATCTGCTCCTGCAGGCCAGCTGGCTCGCCATCTCCCCATGCCTTCTCCCCACTCCTGCTCTCTGGCCCCTGTCCAAGCTCTCCGTTGCCTTGGAGGGCTATCCTCCCTCCCTGCTCCAGAACCCAGGACAAGTACTGCCTCCTCTAGGCACCTTTACCGCCAGCTGTCTTTCGCTGAACCTCCTCCCCACTTTTACCTCCACTGAACAACAAACATGATAGGCATTGGGTTTTGAGTAGAGAAATACTGAGGGTGGGCACAAGATTTACAAGAGAGAATGGAGAATCACAGAGGAAGCGGGACAGAAACTGATGACAGTCTAACCAAGGACGGGCACCGGGCACAGAGGAGACGGGCAGATGGCCAAGGACGGGCACCGGGCACAGAGGAGACGGGCAGATGGCCAAGGACGGGCACC
>NW_006921860.1:2481969-2484262 GCF_000298275.1 Orycteropus afer afer | reverse complement strand
GTGCTAATCAAACAGGAGCCCTCTTTGCATCTTCCATGTGGCCCAGTGACAACTCTACTCACTCCGTTAGGATTCAGTGGTGACCGGCTACTCACGTGGCTGGGTGAGCTCACACCACTTGCTGCGCACCGGGCCCTGTGCAGGAACCAACTCACGTAACCCCGGCCCAGAGGTGCGCACCGCCTCCCTGCTTTGCAGGAGACACATAGTGCAGAAAGGTTAAGCAGTTTGCGCCAAGTCACACAGCAGGAAGTGGCGGAGCCAGGACTCACACTCATCCCGGCTCCAGGTCTCTGCCTTTGTCTTGCTTGTGGTGTGTGTCTTTAAAATGAAGCCACTGCAGAACTGCACAGGCTTCTGGAAAGAAAGGCCCAAACACAGTGTTGACAGCATATTGTACTTTAATCTAAGCAAAATGATTAAACTCAAAGTTCAGAAATAGAAAAGATTATCCAATAAATTTAGGATCATAACTATGCCTTTCACGATGCCGACACGCATGAGCCTTGCAGGGGAGCTCTGAAGGTTTGGTTTGTACTCTTGCGCAACTTAAACGCTTTCATGCACAGTCACTAACAGCCTGTTACAAGGGCTTCAGGGCCCTGCAGACCTTTTCCCCCACGTTGACTCGAGAGCACTGCAGGGGCCCGCGCGCCCTCAACCCAGGCCGTGAATGGTTTCAGAAAGCAAGTCGCCAGGGCCAGGGTGGGAGCTGAGTGCACACACGGAACATCTCAGCGCTCACAGTGTGGGCACGGTGGCACTGAGCCCGCGGGCACAGATCTAATCTGGTGACTGTCCCCGTGCCCCACAGGCAATAATCCGAGGGAGGCAGGCTGTCTAAGAGAACTGCTCGGCTGCCCAGACCGACGGCCTGGCCTGGCCAACCTTGGCTGTGCACTCGCGAAGGGACTGTTGGTGAAGTGTGCAGTGGGCAATGGGTTCAGGTGGCCGTTCTACCTCCAGCGGCCATGGGGTGGGCCGGGGGGGGGGCAGTGACCAGGTGGCAGAGAAGCGTGCTGGGGGCTGGAGTGCACCATGCAAGGCTGGTTCAGAATGAGGGTCTGCATGCTGCCTATGGACGGTGCGCACAGGTGTGCACTACGAGGGGGATCCTGGTCAGAGGCCCGAGGCCGTGAGCTCAGCGGCAGGGTAGGCACACCGGCCAGGGTCGAGGGCCTCCTCCACCAGAGTGCCACCTGAGTCACTGGGCTCCTTTGGTGGTTGAGGACTCACGGCCCCAGAGAGCTACAGAAAACAAACCCTGCCATCCCAGGGAGTGAGCCCCGCCCCGCAGACCGCGTGGACGGCACCGCGCAGGCCTGCCATGCTCCATGGCAACACGGAGCTTCCCCTCGGACGCAGCCGGCCGGTGAAGACAGTGGATTCCAACAACACAAACTGTGGGGTTGACCACCCGTGCCTGGAGGGTTAGTAAGCGAGGCAGGGCAGAACCGCAAAGCCTTCCACTGAGGCGCCCCTCGGTTAACCCAGCAGGACAAGGATGTCACGCTAAATGCATGCCATGCAGTCCCCAGCACGTGTGGAGCTCAAAGGGCAAAGACGGGCACAGCCATGCATGCGGCTTGCTTTCTGAAATCCGTCACTGTTTCACAGATTACCATGGTCCGTTTAAATAGCTCGTTCCTACAAACTGAACGCACATGTGAGTACAAAGTGCAAAGACTATGTGTTTGGTTTAGTTTCTTCAATTGCTCTTTGGTGAGGGACTCTCCCACACGTCGAGAAACTGCTGTGGACAGCTGAACAGTCAGCCTTGCTTCCTGGGCTGAAAAACAGAAACAAGCACCCATGTTAAGAAGCTGGCGTTGCTCGTCTGTGAAGACTAAGGCTTGTCTCAGGAATCAGAGAGGACGCGAAGTAAGGACACCGGGGATGCAGCATCTTAGCCAGATGGGAGAAGGGGTGGGACGGGCCCTTTTCATTTAAAGAACACGAAACTTCTTAGCCCCTTTTCCCTAGAAATGTCAGAAATACCCAGAAAACGGTCCACTGAGAACAGGAGCACTTGAGTCAAATAGGACAAGGTTACTCAGTGTACCAAGCACTCTACAGAATGCCTCACATTACACACAAGGTAACGTTCAAGGTGTAACATATGCTGCAGATTTCAGCAAACCACTGCCATGGAGTCAATTCCGACCCACAGCGCCCCTAGAGGACAGAGGGGAACTGCCCCACTGGGTCTTCAAGGCTGTCAATCTTCATGGAAGCAAAGCCCAAACCACACCCACTGCCGTGGAGTCCATTCTGACCACAGCGCCCCTAGAGG
>NW_006921860.1:2469195-2473994 GCF_000298275.1 Orycteropus afer afer | reverse complement strand
AAGACAGAAAATAACAAATGCTGGCAAGGATGCAGAGATTGGGACTCTCATACACTGCTGGTGGGACTTTAAAATGGTAAAACTACTGTGGAAAGCAGTATGGCAATTCCTTAAAAAGTTGGAATTAGAAATACCATTTGATCCAGCAATCTCATTGCTAGGTATAGAATTAAGAGCCAGGACACAAACATTTATATGCACACTCACGTTCATCACAACACTGTTCACAATAGCAAAGAGATGGAAACAACCTAGATGCCCACCAACAGAAAAATGAATAGACAAACTATGGTCCATACACACAGTGGAATACTATGCAGCCCTAAAGAATAATGTAGAACCTGCAAAACAACGTATAATGTGGATGAACTTGGAGAACATTATGTTGAGTGAAATAAGTCATCACAGAAGGGCCAATAGTGTATTAATCCACTGTAAAAAAGTCAAGGAAAGGTTTACATATGGAAGGAAACTTTCTCTGTTGGTTACCAGAGGTGGGAGAGGAAGGTAAGGAATGTTGCTAGATAGAGACAAGTATTGATCTGGCTTAAGGGAAAGGCAATATATAAAATACAAATAAAATAGGAAGAAGAAAAAGCAAACACAGGGTGCTAAAGATGCAGGACCTCAGGGCTGGGGAGTAGGGGAGAGGGCCCAGTGAGGATTCTGGATGGAGATTACAGGGTGTCATCTGTGTAGAGATGTTGTGAAAACCTCAAGACCAGTTGCGACCTCCAGCTGTGGGAGCAGACAGGGCGGAGGGATGAGTCTCCTGGGAGAGGGGGAGGAGGGACAAGCAACAAGACCCAGAAGAAGCAAGTCAACAGGGGATGGGGGGTGGGGAGGGCTAGGAGCCAGAGAAGGACAGACACTGTGGTTGGGGGTGGACAGGAAGTACTGAGCAATGCCCATGGGCTGTGGGAAAGTGGGGTTCGTGAGTGCCAGGCTAGCAGAGGGTGGGAACAGGACAGCCAGGAGCTGGACATGGACAACAAGGGGAGCCATCCGTGACCACCCCTCTCTGAGCCCAGCCCTGGCCTTCCTTCCGCCCCAGGCAGTCACCCACAGCATCATCTCAGAGCTTCTCCCTCAAGCGCCAACCTCACTTAGATATGCGGGAGAAATGGGTGGGGAGCCAGACCCAGTGTGTGGAGTTGATCCCAACTCACAGCGCCCCAAAGGACAGAGGGGAACTGCCCCAGAGGGTTTCCAAGGCTGTCAATCATTACAAAACCCAACTGCCTCATGTCCTTCCACGGAGTGGCTGATGGGTTTGAACCACTGACCTTTGGTTGTCAGCCAAATGTTTCACCCACTGTGCCACCTGAACTCCTTATTTGGGTTTCTGCAGGTAACTCAAAGTCAGCAGGCTCAGGTGATCTCCTTGTCTTCCCTGAAGAGCCTTCTGTCCTAGGGTCCGGTACCCCATCCTGAGCATCTTCATCCCTCCTGCCCCCCTCCACCCCACGTCGGCTCCGTGAGTCACTTTCTGGGCACTGTGGGTGTTGCAAAGGGTAAGGGTTCAACTCCCAGCTGAAAGGTTGGTGGTCCAAACCCACCCAGAGGCACCCCAGCAGACAGGCCTGGCATCTACTCCTGATATAGCAACCACTGATGGTGGATGGCACGCAGTTCAACCATCACATGGAGTTATGCAGCAGCCGTTAGTCAGAGCGGGCTCCCAGCAACTAACAAGTACCTTCAAAGCACATCCAGACCGTGCCCACCACCTGTGCTGCTCTGCCCTAGCCCGACCATCACCGACTCATCTGCATGGTGACTCCTTCCTAGTTCCTGTCCTTGCCTTAGCCCCCCAAGTTTGCGCCTCATCCAATGGCAACCACGCCCCCTCATCCTTACCCATGTGCCAGCCAAGGCCCCTGGGCCCATCCCTGTGGCAGCCACGCCCCCTACTCCTCCTCAGCAGTCCTGTGGTCTTCCTACTCTAAGCTCTGGGTGGGAAGGAGAGTGGCGTTTGTAGGGTAGCCCCCAGGGGCTGGGTCCCCTCCACTCTCATCTCCTCTCTTACTAATCTCCTGCTCTTTCCTGCCTTGGCCCCTACAACAGGCTGGGTGCACCCCTGTCCCATGCCTCCCACCCCTCTTTCTCTGAGTGTGCAGCTTCACCCCTACATCATTCCAGCTCCCTCCAGCACCCCTTCCAGTCTCCACTAGGGCCCTCCTCGGCACCTCCCCTCCTCCCACTCTTACACATCACTAGCCCCCATCAGCCAGCACACCACAGTTTTCCCTTATTCACAGATGAAAATGTCAGCCCTAGAAGAACACAGTCTTTGTTTTCTTTACTGTTTGGCCGACGTGCAGCACAGGAGGCACTCAGTCCACAGCTCCCGAGTACACGCACAGGGGCACACGCTGCACCACGAGTTCCTCGATTCACTGTTGGGCTCCATCTACTCCACGGAAAGAGAAAAAATGAGCGGAAAGCAAGGGTGCACAGAGCGCGAAGCGATGCAACACGGGCACGTTAAGCAAACTGCACGCAGCTTGACGCGGCACCCGGCTCTCCTGCTGCTGGTCACCTGCAGGTGCTGGAACGGCATTCTCTGCACCACGGGCTCCCCTCTTCCACTCAGCTCTGCCTGACCAGGTTCCGTCAGAAGGAACGGGCACCTGGCAGCTGCTTTAGTTACAGAACCCCACAGCGGCATCTACCCCACACCGAGTGTTTGGTTTTTCTTGTTTTGTGCTTCAGGTGCAAGTTTCCAGAGCAGAGTTTGTTTTACACTCAATATTTCGTATACATTTGGTTTCACTCCCCAGTTACCGTCCCCAACCCTAATCCAGTCTCCTCCCCTCCCGTCCCAGTGACCCTCCCCCCACACCCCTCATAGTTACACACTCCTGTGTGTCCTGCATTTCCTCTGTGTGAATGTTGCCCCTCTGGTGCTCCATGGCCAACTGCTCCAAGGGACGCATCTCCATAGAGTATGTGGGTGCGTCACCCTGGGTTGAGTGGTCTGCCTGTATGTCTTGTTTACTATTGGGCCCCTGAGAGTACGTTTTATTCCAGGCTCAAAGTGTATCCCAGGGCCATAGTCTTGGGGTTCCCACCAGACTTCATTCAACCAGTGGTTCTAGTCATTATTTGTTTTTGGATTTTGTTCCACATTTTTCCTCCCACTCTATCCAGGATCTCCAGTGTTGATCCTTTCCCGAGTGGTTGGCATTGGTAGCAGGGCACCATCTAGGTCTTCTGGTCTTGAGGTCCAGCATGTCCTAGGGCTGATTGCTTCCACATGCCCTTGGTTTTTGGCACTCTTCTTTGCTTCCAATGATAGGAGACCATTAGATGCATCTTAGATGGCTGCTTGAAAGCTTTTAAGACCCCAGTCACTACTCACCAATGTAGTTTGTGGAGCAAGATTTTTATGTATGTTGTGCCAATTGAGTCTGGTGTCCCTCCAACACTATGGTCCTGAATTAGTGGATCCGTTGGCTCTGTCTCTCTCAGTGTCTGGCTGTCTGTGAGGGACTACTCTGTATCTGTCTTCTGCTGTTTCTGTAAGGATTGCGGGTATTTTTTATCACTGGTATCTATGCAAGATTAGCCTCAGCTTGAATGTATGCTTGGTCAAGAGCATAGTCCTGTTCACTGACCCCTGTCTGATCTTCTCAGATGTTTATGTGTTTATCTGTAGCCTGGTGTTTGGCGTTAATGGTAATGCAGTATTGCGGATATACTAGTATTAGCGTCTGTCATCTATATCTTATGTGTACAATTCAGTGCCCTCCCTTTCCCCAGTGTTCCATGGTGGTCACAGACTCTTTCCACACCACCCCTCCCCTAGTCTATGCCAAGTGTTTTGGTGGCTTTTTTGTTGGTTTATTTTTGGTGAGTGTCAATCTCCCTTGTAATTAGAGATATTGTCAGGTGTCAACAAGTTGATATTCAACTTAAATAACCCAGAGATACTCATCTATTGCAGGTTGAGGAAGCCGGAATTAAAGGTAAGATAGCCATGTATTAAAGGCAGGGAGAGGCCTGTGTTGAAGGCAGAGACGGCCAGATACTAAAGGAAGAGTCAGCTGCATGTTAAAGGTGGGCGGTGCGTACATGAAAGGTGGAGACTGTTGCTGGGTGCTGTGAGCTGACTCTGACCATAGCAACCCTGTGTACAGAGCGGAACAGCAACCCTGTGAACAACAGAGTGGAAGACCACGCTGCCACCCGCCAGCCTCCCAGTCCTTGTTGTGCTGGGGCAGCCACTGTGTCAATCATCTTGTTGAAGGTCTTCCCACTTCTTGCTGACCCTCCACTTTACCAAGCATGATGCTCTTCTCCAGGGAATGAGCCCTTCTTACCATGTGACCAAAGAAGGTGAGAAGTCTAGCCATTCTCGCTTCCAAGGAGCATTCTGGCTGCACTTCTTCCAGGACAGATTTGTTAGTTCTTCTGGCAGTCCACGATACTTTCAGCATTCTCTGCCAGCGCCACAACTCAAAAGCATCAACTCTTCTTCAGTCTTCCTTATTCATTGTCCAGCTCTCACATGCATATGAAGTGACTGAAAACATAGCTTGGTTTAGGTGCACCTTAGTCTTCAAAGAGACATCTTTGCCCCTCACTTGAAAGAGGTCTTCTGCAGCAGATTTGTCCAGTGCAATATGACATCTGATTTCCTGCCTGCTGCCTCCACTGGTGTTGACTGTGAAACCGAGCAATGTGAAATCTTTGACAACTTTAATCTTTTCTGCATTTATCATGATGCTGCTTATTGGTCCGGTTGTAAGGATTTTCGTTTTCTTTATGTTGAGGTATAATCCATACTGCAGACT